>NC_043999.1:23998681-24308681 GCF_902150065.1 Myripristis murdjan | reverse complement strand
AATCTGCCTTCGCTGCCTGCACTGGCATCGCTGTTGCCTTGCCTGTGTGAAGAAAAAAGACAGAGAGCTGCTCAAAAGCTGTTGCTTGCCTTCCTGTGGCCCCCAGGCTCAAGAGCCTCTTTCGGATCGCGGCTCGTCCATGTGACTCGGCTTCCGCTGCCTGCCTGCCTGCCTGCTTCCGCGAATAGTAAAAGAGCAGAGGCATCGGTCCCTTGAGTCAGAGGAGAGGAGAGCGGCTGACCTGGGCTCAGCAGAAGACGGCGTGCAGCGGCGCGGCAGCCAGCGATATGGTCAGGGGATCAACCGTCAGCGGCTTGGGAAATCCACAGCTAACCACCAGAGTAAGTGAGCGCGCTGTTGCACCGGGCTGAGCGGTGCAGCGTGCAACGCTGAGCAACTTGTTATGAGAGCAAAGCGCATCCTCATTCGCCTGAACAAGCGCTGAAACATATTGTAGTCTTCTCTTTGCCTCTTCTCGGCTTCTTCCTCGGTGTTTGTCGGTGGTCAACCGAGGTGCCATGTGCTGCTTTAATGCATGATGTAAAGCTGACAACACTGCACAGACAGGATATTCTTAGGTAAATGCTTCATGTCATTGTTAAATAATGCTTTTTTTACATGGCATCATATTTTTTATGTGGCGTCTCAATAGAAATGCATCGAAATCCAGTTGGTTTCTTCAACATCCTCCGAATAACAGCCTAATAAAACAAATGCTGCTCACTAGATCTGTATTATTTCTCTCACTTTGAAGTCACCAATCATAATTATGGCTAGGGCACTGCATTTGAACAGTAAATAATGAATCGCCTATGGTTGCTTATATGAAAACCATTACAACACATGAGGTCACTTACATCTTTATTTATTTCTTTTTATTATTTCTTTTTTGTTTCAGTCCACTTCTTCATATTGTATGATCGTGCCTCATTTTGTATTACTTTGCTGATTAATTGGAGTGGTATATATTGCAATATATATTTGCACTGGTGTGACCCTTCAGCAGTGTAAAAATAGTCACACCATGCTTGATGAAATGCATGTGATTTTTTTTTTTTTTTTTTTTTTTTGTGCAACGGTCAAAACAACATAAAAATTCCCGTTTGGCTCTTGGGTTTTATTTGATGTTGCAATTCCATATTGGTTTGTGTCCGTGCAAACGTGTTGTTTTGTTGCTTAATACTCAAAAACACGCGACTGCATTGTGTAAAATGCCCTTTATGCTGGATGACAGCACAGTTTCCCAGCACTCTTTAAATAGACATAAAATAAAAAGCAGCTTTTAGTTTTTGTTTCTTAGCAGTTACTTTTAGCCACGTAGATATGTTTAGCTTATGTACAGAGTGAAGAAGAGAAGAGGGGGAACCAGCAATGATTAAATATCAGAGACAAATGAACCTGCTTTTACTTCAAAATATTCTAAGAAAATGGGAGGATTGAATGAAAAGAAATTAAAAGGTGACAGCTAAGAAGAAGCGTGTTATGTTTTTCTGTCTGATTTTCTCAGCTGATAGGCTAGAAAGCCACATCGGCAATGCCTTAGTGTGCATTGTCACTTTTAACTGAAGTTTAATTTCACCAGAATGCTTGGGTTTATTTTGCCCCAGCGATGTAAAAAAAAAAAAAAAATGGCAAAATTGTAGATTTATAACTACAGTAATAGGCATCGGGATGAAGGTAGCTTGATGAATTTATTTTTAAGTAGTTTTATGCAATTGTCTCCTGTCTCTGTGGAGGGTTTATCTAAGGTCCTGGGTTTATCTGAGGCCAGCACACACAGAAAAAGAAAAAAAAATAGTGAAATGAAATGCTGATTATGTGGTGCAAGCAAAAATAATATGAAGATTATGTGACGACAGCAGGAATGTGGCCTGGCATTTTCAAGCGTTCCTCATGTGAAAGGCTAGTTAACAGGCAAGTGAGTTCGCTTTTGGCAGTTTTTGGTTTTTGGCCATGGCTAAATAAGAAAACCTCGCTCGCATTAGTAAACCTGCTGGGAAGGGAACGTGGCCTGTGTGAGCTGAGGGTGAAGGAGTGTGTGTGTGTGTGTGTGTGTGTCCCAGCCTCCATACCTTCACTTTCCACTGCATTATTGCCAGGTCAAACCGTTGCCTTGTCCCACTCTTCACTCCCCCTTTGTAACACTTTGTGAGCAAATATTTCTTCCTCTTCTTATCTTGGCCAATCAGCCACATAAGTGCTTGATCATTCTTAATGCTGCAACCCTGACAGTTTTTTTTTCTTTTGTAGAAAGCTGAAAATTCAATTTGAAGGTGCACTTCTAAAGTAATCGGATTAAAGCTCATCCCCCTCTCCTCTCTCCCGCTCAGCCCTCTCAGCAGTGAAGATGTTAAAATGCTAATCCACGGCCTCACTCCCATCCTATTTTGCTTCTTACCCATGTGGAGCATCCTGATGCCGGTCTCAAGCCATCCACAACACAACCGATGTCGACTGGTAAGAAGAAAAAACCCTTCTTGAAATGGATTATGAAAGAGGAAGGATGGGTGGAATGAGTGATGAAGATGATGTGGATGAAAGATAATTAACTTAATTTGTGTGTAGATGCACGTTTGAGAGAGACCAGAAAGTACAGACAGTGAGGCAGACTGAACGCAGCCAAGCTGTTAGTGGTGACGGCAGATATTCAATTTAGCAACATTATCCTCCAAACTCGGCCTTTTTAAAACCTGTCTCCATGCCTGTGGTGTTTCTGCCCTTCTCTTCCCACAGGTCACCTGTCAATCAAACTGTGTGATGTGTTATTGATTTTTTTTGTTCATAAAGTTTGAATCTCTGTGAGTGGCGGTCTTTTCTTTGTCTGTTCAGCCTTGAAGGCTATTGCCACTCATACAAATTACCCAGTTTTTCTGTAAGAAAAAAAAAAAACACCTAGAAATGTAAAATGCGTAATTTCCTGTGAGCCACAGTTGTGGCTCACACAAATTTTACAGCAAGTGTAAAATCTTCCAGGAATTTGGCCACAACAGTGTTGAGCCATTCAATGACAGACGTTTATTTCTAGGAAACAAGTTGCTGATTATTTGAAAAAAAAAAAAAAAAAAAAAAAAAAAAGTAGGTGTCACAGTTACTCTGTAGAAAAATAAATGGATTTGTATTTCCATATAAACCTGTCATTTGAGATGTATCGTCTATAGCTGGATCACCAAATGAAGGGCTTGTGGTTTAAACATCACATTTACAATAAAGTGAAGGAACTATACTCCACTAATTATATGCAAACTCCAGTTTCATCAACTTAAATGGCCAGAAAATGCACAGCTGTGGTTACTGATATAATCTTGTGTTTCTTTGGCTCTGCTGGTTGGATGAAATCGTTTCAGTGGAACAGCAGAAGTTGATTGACATGAACCCTCAAATGAGAAAATGTGGCCATGTCATTTTTTGCTGGTGAACTTGGTGGTGAATAAAATCAACAAATGACAGGCTCAGTGAGATAAAATAGGAGGTGTAATAAAAGATTCAACAGCAAGTGGTATGTTTGTCACGACTCTGAGGAAAGGCAGAGAGAACAATAAACCACACTGCATTCACTACACGGAACTGTGCATTTCTTTAAAAAATAAATAACTAAATAAATAAATAGTGCCAAGAAATATATACAATTTAAACCAGTGACACTCAAATTATGGCCCCGGGCCTAATCTGACCCCCTCATAAGTGCGGTGTTACTTGCGAAGTTGTATATTAGCATATCAGCAATCTGTACATTGCTCAGTAGTGGAGACACTTGATTTCTGCAAAAAGTTCACTTGACCAGAGCAGGCTGGCTGTGACTGGATTTGCCTCTTACAATGAGTGAAGACAGCAAACATTCTGCAGAAATGAGGATAATTCTGATCCCATAAATGTGTATTTCACGCTAAGAGCTTAAAGCTGCTTTACATTCTGTCCCTGCAGGAGCAGTTTATGTTCCGTGTTATATTCTAACATTTGAGTGGTTGCATTATGGAAGATGTACCAGCTTTATTTTCAATGTTGTACAAACTCTTCCAATTGGAACCAAAACATTTCAAAGTAAAATGCAGTTGCAGATGTTAAATATGTGATTTATCTGTCATATAAGCCAACCGTGGACCAAGTTTATTTAATGAAAGAGTTAATAGGTCAGTTAATTACAAAAGAAATTTGTGTTATGGGTCTTGTACTGTTTATTTATTGTATCTCATAGATATGATTGATGTTTTTTTTATCAACTAGCCCATGGTCTCCTGTCATTTTTCACAAGTGGCCCCCGGGTGAAGCAAGTTGAGTATCCCTGCTTAAAACTGACCTCTCATTTTCTTTGCAGGTACAAACCACAGCTCTCTGCAACAATGGCAAGCTATCCTCTGTGCCTCTTGGACTGCCGGGCTACATAGAGGAGCTTCAGCTCAACCACAATCACATCCAGACACTACCAAACAATTCTCTCCTCCACTACCCCTTACTAAAGACCCTGAGCTTAGCTGGCAATGGTTTGGTGAAATTAGAATCAAACAGTTTTCAAAACTTACAACTGTTAGAAACTCTCAATTTAGCTGAGAATGATCTTCATATTGGATACCAAGAAACTAATCATGCATTAATGCAGCTGCCAAGGCTCAGAGCTCTAGATCTCTCAGAGAATAAGCTTGAGGACGATATGGCCTCAGTTCTTCTCCAGAACCTGACCTCCTTGGAGTACCTCAATCTCTCCAGAAACCTCCTGCTGAGGTTGGATGAAAGCTCATTCAGGGACCTTCACCAGCTCAAAGAACTGGATCTGCAGAGGAACATGATATTTGAGATTGATGGGGGTTTCGACACCACTCCGAAGCTCCAAAGGCTTAACCTGGCCTTCAACTATCTGCCTTGCCTCACTGATTTCCACATGACCCAGCTGGTGGTCCTGAATGCCAGCCACAACTCCATTGAGTGGTTTATGTCGAGACAAGACCTCCAGAACACCTTCCATTTGGAGACGCTGGACCTAACGGACAACAAACTGTTCTTCTTTCCTTTTTTGCCCAGTAGGACTCGCTTGCGGAACCTCTATCTGTCCCACAACCGCATACGATTTTATGAACACCTGGCAGACAATGCCACCTCCCCAAACTGGACCACAAGTGTTCAGTTCTACAATCTGAAGGGCAACGTGAGCAATGTGACGGCTCAGCTGTGGGATGAAAGTGTTTATGGTGACATCTCCTCTCTGGAGATTCTAGATCTGAGAGGGAATCAGGTGGATTATTTCCCTCGAGGATTCATTGGGACAATGCCTGTTCTGTCCAGACTCCAGATGTGCACCAACTGTTTGAAAACCTTGAATCTAACCTTAGAACAGTTCCCTGGAAGTTTGTATGAGTTGGATGTTAGCAACAACAGGCTGAACCAGATTGTAGCAGATGAAGGTACACTGACAGTCCTTGGCAATCTGACTTACCTTAATCTGAGCCTGAATGACCTAGAGCGGGTACCCACCAGATTGTTTTCGTCACTACCAAGTCTTAGGTCAGTGGATCTCAGTTACAATGACATTGGTATTTGCCAATCTGCGGTACCTGAGGCCAGTGGAGACAACACCTCAGACTGTGTGGTGTGGACAAATCTGGTATCTCTAAGACAACTTTCTCTTAAGGGATGCAAACTTGAAGGCATTCCCCCTTCTGCATTTGCAGGAATGTTTCTAACACACTTGGAACTGTCTGATAACCCGGGACTCGTTGTTGAAGAATCATTGCAAAGCCTCAGCGCAACATTACAGCATCTAGGCTTAGGAAACACACACATACAAGCCTTTGACTTCTCACCCTTCCAAAGGCTTAATTCTTTAAACATTTCAAGAAACTCTCTTCCCTATCTTCCCTCATCACTTCTAAATCTGGACCTCCAAATGCTGGACTTGAGGGACAACAAACTCTCCACTATTCCCCCGAGCCAGGCTAACACATTAGCCCCAAATCTCCGGACACTTTTTCTCACTGGAAACCCATTCAACTGCTGTCAGATGGAATGGTACAGGATGTTTGAAACAACCAAGACAGTGAATATGGTTGACAAATCTGATATTATGTGTCTGGACCTTAGCAAAAGAACACACCACATGGAGATTTTCTCATCACTTTGGTGTGGGGACAAGAGCAGAGAGTCAATTCTGTGGTACCTTCTGCTTTACATACCCATCTGCCTGTCTTTTGTGGGCATTTTGATCATCTTTCTCTTCACATTCAGGCCCAAACTGCTAAAGAAAACCATCAAAAAGAAATGTTTAAAGCCCACATCTTACTGATACTTTATAATAATGATTAATTATTTTGTACAGTGTATTTTTGAGAACTAGAAATTCTTTGCAAGTTGGAAATGAAATAAATCACTTCATTGTACAACTGGCTAAGATACCAAGCTAGAACTTCTGGCAATTAAAGTCTCAGGGTATGTACAGAATGACCTGCATCAGTGACATCTGAGCCCTAATTGATTTTTTCCCTATTGACCTGCCATGTGAACTGAACCAAACAAAATGTGGTTCGAACTAGACCCTAATGCTAAGACCCTGACGTAAAATGTGGCTGCATTCTTGTGGGATACTGGGTGTGTGTGTGTGTGTGTGTGTGTGTGTGTGTGTGTGTGTGTGTGTGTGTGCGTGCGTGTGCTCACACATATGCAGAAGTGGTGTGATGCAAGCTGTTGCTATAAGCAGCAGAGGAAACATGAAATTTCCTGTTTTGCTGAGATCTGCAACAACTGCCCACTTCTGTATCTCAGAGAGGAGGGGTTTGAGGTTTCCTTACAATTGGTAAGACATACATGCAACTTAGGACACACTGTTAATTCAATATGAACCCCCACTGCACCAGCACACACAAGGAGTATGGATCTATTGACTGATGCTAGCTAATACATCGTGCTCTGCACTTTGCAACAATGCAGTGATGAGCTACCAAACCGAAGCAAATGCATAGAAAGATATCATTGCATCACATTATCATGCAAGTGGAATAATCAGCACTGTACAGGGCTGAGGCAATGCTACTTGATCAAACTGTGTGTGTTTCTGCATGTGTGTGTATTTACTCATGAAGGGGAAGGATGGCAGATCACAGTGTAGCTGTACTGTGCAATGTGTTACAGTCCTAACCAGAAGGTAACCAGAATACCACTGTGGTGATGTGCTAGGGTCATGGTGGTTGGAACAGAGAAAGAAAGAGAAACTGGAGAAAAGCCATGTTGAAGCCCAAGCCTGCTCTCCACGTACAGTGTAACAGTAGAGCACGTGTTTAAAATGCTGGGATGTGAATCCTCGTACCAGCTGCTGGCATGCCCTCCACTCTGAGTTTGTATATGGAACTGTATGAATGTGAAACAGGAAAAACTAAACATTTCCAATATGTTTCCTCTCAAAAACCTCCCGTTGCACTCCATAACATTTTTAGAAAACCTTGACCCATAATAGACTTACGCTGGTTTCAAGTCTAAAAACAACTCATAGGTGATGCATAGTTGTTTACTCCAGTGGTTCTCAAACTTTTTTCAATAATGTACTTCCTGAACAGTGCAAAAAAAACCCTGGTAGAATAAAAATCCTGTGTAAAGAGGTCCAACCTGGCTCCATCAGTGTGTGAAACAACAACCTTATACTGCCTCTTCTCTTCTTCCTCCTTGTTTTCAGCTATATCACTGCTACATTTCAACCACCAATCCATTTTGTGGGTTTTTTTTTTCTTTCTTTCTTTCTTTTTTTTGGCTTGTCTTCCTGGTCATAGTGAACAAACATCCTCCCTCAACGAGCATGGCAGCAGGTTTTAACCACAAACACACACATTTGACACCCTCAGGAAACCCAGAGCGAAAACTGAAATTAAAATATGCTTTATCAAACTAAGATTTACATTTTTTATTGAACTTATTATAGCATAGGCTACTTATTTTAGGAATTATGCATGACTGATATATTTTTTTTAAGTAACATAAAAATAAAAATAAAAAAAAAATCTCACATCCCCCCAGCAATGCTCCAATGTACCCCCAGGGGTATGTGCACCCCAATTTGAGAACCACTAGTTTATGTTACACATAGTGAATTTGACAATTATTTAGCACTACAATTAGTCATAAATCCTCATTTATAAGAACAAGCCTTGATCAGGGGAACCTTGAGGAGACCTGAACACAAGGGTTTCCAGAAATGTCATCAAGTACAGAATCCTCTGTTTCCCCTCCAACAAATCCCACAATAAGGACTGACGGAAGAGAAGTGTGCTTTTTCAGGCAGACTCTCTCATCTGATATGTGAATCAGTGAGGGCTCACATTATCTAATGTGAGTGCAAAATAAGGATGTGAAGGGTTCGAAAAATTGTGCGATAAACTTCAGCAAGTGAACGATAAGGACAAAGGTCAAAGGTCAAAGGATAACATCTCATCTGATGCGGTCATGTTGACAGAAATGTGTTGGAAAATGCAAATGACAGTGGAGCGGAACTGCTGCTTTAACTGCTGTTCAGAACTGGCTTTGGAACCCATTTGAGCTGAACAGATATTTGCAGAGAGTGGGGAGGGTAAATGAAAATGGACTGTGACTCTTAACACGATTACATCTCTTACATGTGGATTTCTGAAGCAAGATGAGGCTAACGGTTGCGAAGAACCTAAATAACAACTGCTAAAAGTGGGTGACACTCTTCAATCTCTGTGACTGTGTGTGGGCCACAGCTGTGATGTATGTATGGCGCTGGTACTGGGTGGGAGGCAGGGTGGGAGTGTTATTCTTCGGTTGATATTTTTGTCCAGGAACTGCGTAGGGCCCCATGTGAGCCAATGCACCAGGCAGCTTAGGAAGTCAACAGGCCTCCTGCAGAACTTCCTCTTACCCCTTGCTGCTCTTATGACCGTCAACCACGAGGTCTTTAACACTGGACAGGCTGATTAGCACTTAATGGCATTGGCCCGTTAGTTCACTGGGTGGCTGCTTCAGTGCGTGGTCTTCAAATTGACTCAATGAATATGGCGTGGGAGGAAAACTGAAAATGCTAAATGTTGTCTCCCAATAGAGTTGAACAAGAGTTCCAATGCCAATGTGTTCACAGTGCTGCAGACATGCCTCTGAAACATAAAATTCACTGATTCTTGAGAATTTGGATAAATCATGTCCCACTAAGAAAAATGCTATTTCTGCTGGAAATTTACAACATTTTAATGAATAAAAAGAATCAAGGGCATAATCAGGGGGTCCTTTGCACATTTGTAAGGTTCTTTTATAGGTTTATTTTTAATTTGTATTAATTTAATGATTATATGTTGGCCCATGGCCTACAAAACCAGTTGTCGTCGGATAGGAGATAATCATTTCAACTTGATTAAAACAACAAAAAGTAATAATTTCATTGAATAACATCTTTACCACATGAAAGAGTACATCATAATATGTATTAAAAACTACAAACGATGGGTTTTGAACAATATTTACTATTATTTTGTGGTTGCTCAAAATGTGTCCCAGATATTCGTCACCACCATCAGATATATATTTAAAAAATAATAAAAAAAAACTACAAGGTCTGTTACATTCCTGAGGAGCCCTTTTCAAACCTTCAGCTCTACTGCATGCTTCAAGACCGCTCAGGCTCCTGGAAGTTTTCTATTTTCTCTTAAATCTCTTCATATTTTTGGACACTGCTACTGTCACAACCATAAATTGTCAACACCGTCACTTCTGTATAAAAAATATTAAATTAGGTTATGGAATAAATGTATACTTTTTAAGAAGAGGTCTGATGCAGGTAGCAACAGGGCGAAAACAAGCTGGCTAATGTGAACAACTCATGCTTATCATGTGAAAGAGTCGGTTTTTGCCACCACCGTCAGATGTCACCACCGTCAGGTTTTCTGTCTGACGGTGATGACTGAAGTCTGAAAAATGCTTGTAACAGTGCTCAGGATTGTTATTTTTTGTACCAAATACTTAAAAAAAGTTGTTAAGCAAGAAGCCATTGACTTGAGTGGTATAAATTTTGGAAATGTATGTTGTAATGAGGCCACTGTCACCACCGTCAGATTAGTGTCACCACCGTCAGAGGCAGTTAAATTGGTTTTAAATGAATATGCTTACAATATGTTTCTTTGGTGCTGTTGAGTTATTAAAGTAATAGTCTCTTTAATACAAAAATATGTTTTTCAAATAAAAAAAAAAAAAACATTACGGTGACGGTGTTGACAAAAACAAAGTAGCCTAATAACTGGAAAAACCTATTTTATGAAAAAAATGCAAAATGAGGAGGTTGCACCAGTACATTGCTGAACAGCCAAGGCCTTGGCCTATAATGATATACCTTCAGATTTTGTAATTTAACTCACGTTTTTTTTTCAAAATTAAAACCTGTTTTATCCAAATTCCAAAGAATCAGTGAATTATTAGACTTTTAAAGCCAAATTAAACTCTGGTGTTGGGTTTTACAGCTCCCCGAGTGTCATATGAGTCCACATGCTGTGCAAAACCAATGAGGAAATATCCTCATTAGTTTGTTAGTGCTCTGTGGGAACCAACATTCAAACAGGGACTGGGCTGAAAAATACCAAACAGCTCAATGATGAGATTTAACCTCTTTCCAGTGCATGTACAAGTGGAGGTGTAGGGACGTTTCAAAGGCAGATGCTGACAGGACATCACCAGAATACATCAGGTTCCCCTATAATCTGCAGCAACAGATGGAGGTGGAGGTAAAGATGCAATTTAATTGTAAGACCAACGTGCCTACAGTCAGTGTTACCCTACACTGTACTAGGGTGTGCATTAAGACACCAACGAATCATGTTTTGGCCTGCATCAGAAAACAAGTATTTATACACTGCATTGAACTACAGCTAGTACGGAACGAAGCCTAACATATAAGCTATAGCTAAACAGTGAGATGGGGGTGAGGGATGACCTAGAAGCAAAGATATCCTGAGGGAAATTATGAGCGGTAATTACTTAAGAATGATTAAGAGGCCACTATAATTGGATTAATAATTAAAATATAGCTAATTGCTGGCCATTAGAAGAACAGATTACCACTGAGGTCAAATGTGTATGCTGTGGCAGTCCAGTACACATTACTGTTGCCTATAGCTGCACATGACATAGGAGACATGCACAGCTCTAAGGCCAGTCAGCTGGAAAGAGAATACTTCTGTTTTTATGAGGATAAGGGGACATTTTTCCTCTGTTCCACAGCTGCTAACAGGGCAAAGCTCTACGGGGAGCCATGGTGGTCGTTAGGGAAACACCAGGATTAAGCCCAGAACAACACAACAGGATGTAACCTGCACCTTTGAACACACAACATCTCCATTATTTGGATTTTGTACCCTTGGCTTAAAATTTTTAATGTTCTCTTTACTTTGATGTGACATGGATTATAAAATGGTTTGACACTGATAGTACAGATGAGAATTTAAAAAACTCCATCTTGATATGATTTGTTTGCACAGCAAATTAAAGAGGAAGTCACAGGGTTCACAAACTTTGAGGCACGAGCGCCGCAAAAATGGACAAAGTTCAGTAGAATGAAAAATATTTAGCTGCCTTGGTAAATCAAAAAATTGGATCAATGAGACCATACAGGCCTGAAGCCTGCAATTCAGGCAAATAAAACTGTATTTAAAGGTGCTATATTTCAACGTATCATTGTCAAATGAATTTCGGTGTAATTATAACCAAACATGACTGTAGTTGAGATGACTAGTGCTGATGTTTGAGATCATTTCCCATAAACCCAGTTGTTTCCTGCCACCCAGTGAAATAGAAGATGAACATGTAAGTATTTTTTTTTTCCCTCCAGAAACTGAATGCTTTAGTTGCAGACACACACTGTAACAAACAACATGAAGACATGGCCGGTGGGGGCTTTTAACTGCAAAGAGCTGCCATTTATTTGCTTTATCGACAAGCAATGGGAGGGAAAACTTTTCCTTAATAACCTCTGAGCAATGAGAGCACAAAGGGTGATTTCCTCAGCATATGGACATCTTCTACTTTAAAGTCTGTCAAAGTGAAGAATGTTGACTTTGTGGTCAGAGCGCATTATGTTTGCAAATACACATCTAATTAGCAGAGGTCTTCTCTTGAACTCACTGCTGGGTCTAAATGCCACACTGTGTACAACTACAGCAGCCACGAGGGCAAAAACATCTCCACTTTTTGATTTAGTGAAAGATGAATTCTGCCACGAGTATGTATTAACAACACAGAATGACCCTTTAGCCCATTCTGCCCCCTACTGGTCACAGCTCCATCTTGTCCTCACAGGAAGCACTGCAGCAAGAAAACAAAATAAAACCTCAAAAACAGCCAAGTGTTTTTTCTTTTTTTTACTGCATCATATAGCATATATTTGTATGCTATCATATCAGTTACACAAATATCAAGGCAACAGTGTAATAACATACTTTTAACTCCCAGAATGTAATAATACATGTTTTTATTTCTATGCAGACAGAGCTGAACTTGAGTCTGAAGGGATACTGGCAGGATGACGTATTAGTAAAATCCAAAACCGGTTTTGGTTTTAATTTAAGGCGCTGTTTCTTCATAGTAAACATTAGATCTACCAAAACCAGAGGCCACATGAGCCTATTTCATATTTGTGAGCAATATCCAAAGCAATAACTTAAGAACAACTGTCATCTGGTTGACACTTTTTCCTAAACAGAGGTTGGAAATGCTGGTCCCCAGTTCTCAATAGTTTTAATTGAAATCGTAGGGTTCAATACTAAGAGCGAGAAGATTGAAATGGTGGTTAGTTGGAATACTTCTGGAGTAACTGGAGGAAAGGCATTTAGTCTTGCAAAGGCTATCAGTCTTGTCTGTGTCAATGCTGGATTTGCTGTGGACAAAATATTTCCACAGGCACTAAAAATAATATATGGCATGTGAGTTTCATCAGTTAGAGCTTGAGAATCCTCTGTTTCTTCTGATTTGCTCAATGTCCATGAGAAACAAGCTGGCGCACATTACATATTCTATTAAAAAAGCATGTCATGTTTTATGATAATCTTAAAGGCTGCTGCATGAGATAATCGATCATAAAATAAGACGTAATAAAATAATCAAAATGATTTTCTGCCTCAAATTGAAGTGCTCTTTCTTTCTTTTTTCTTTTCTTTTTTTTTTACAAACATTAAAAATAATGTATCTAGGCTGTCATTAGCTGCAAAAACTGAACTATTATTAGCAGAGGAGGAAGAGAGAAAGATCACATCAAAAGCATTTAGTTAACCATCTGAGTTATATGTTGTAAACAGACAAACAAACAAAAAACTTGTAAAAATACAGTTTGGGAGATGTTCTGGCACATATTGCAGATGGCATGGCGGCAAACAGAGAGGCATGGAAGCAAGGTTTTACAAACATACTGCAAGTTGTATACACACCAGGGAACGGGGCCGTTTCCTTTCCCTTCACTCCAACTGATTCACTCCAGCTCGAAAACGGTTCATTCTGGACTAAAACATCTGACTCTTGAGCTGAAATGGACTGAATGGAAGCGAAAGTGACGCCTGTCCCTGCAACACGATATAAATATGAGATCACAGCCTGGGTTGCAGAGTGGTGGGTCGGCTTGTTTTGTCGCGGGACGTCTGGAGGGTCTCAGTTAAGCAGCTCCAGGTAGGTGATTGGCACTTTGCCCTTCTGGTTGCCGCGCTCACCCATCAGCCAGTCTGAATCCATGCCTGGGACACAGCTGACCGTGATCACCTGAGAGGTACAAGAGGACAACATTACATTATGTCATGTATCAGATGCAAAGACATTTCCAGGCATCACAGTTATATTTAATGCTTTTTAAGACTGATAATAACACATTTTCAGACTGTTTCTGGGACAATAATAATCTTTTTCCAAGTCAAATAAGCATTAAAGGTAACAGGGCTGTCTATTGATAGACTTGATGTCGGAGCTCTTAGTTGTCTTGAATATACCACTATGACACGTGGGCTCCAATAATGAACAAATATAGAAGAGTGTGACAGAAAATGAAACTCCCTGCAACACTGACACAGAAAAGAATTCAACCCAACCAAGACAAGATGAGGAACTTGGAGCTGAGAAGGGGGGTACTTCTGTCTTTTGGACATCATTTGGATAGCAGAAATCTGACACAGAGCAGAAAACAGTGCTTTGCAGAATAAGCGGCAGACCAATTCCTTCATCAGATTCCAACAACAAACCTCATCTACAAAAAACATTTTCCCAACAGGTCAAGTGTAGCAAGTCAGTATAAAGGCAGTGTTAAGTTCAGGGGATTCAGAGTTTTGGAACATCAGAAGTGCCGACTCTGATGCAGAAATTAAGACCTCACAAATTCAAATTTGAGACAATTCAACGGTTTCCTTTTAACATTCACAAAACTGAATTTCAGACATTTTAAGAAATTTTTAAAGGAACTGCAGGCACCTAGGGTACTTTTGTCCAAAGAGACCGATAAGCTCATTTAAGGATCTTATTTTTGTAATTTTCCACTCAATCTCGAGTAATCAAAACACAACAGTGATGCTGGTTTTAGGAAAACTAATGTGGATGACTTTATTGGAAGGAATACTGGAGTGAGGAAAGTTCGACATCTCTGAAAGTTCATTTTAAGTTGAGGTGTTGTGATGTTTGATTTTATTTGACTTTTATTTGTCTTGGAAAGGTTTTTATTAGGATTGTTAACTGTTTTTATTGAGATCTGTAATATGTGATAATTATTGTTGTTTGTTGTGGACCCCAGGAAGAGTAGCTGCTACTTCAGTGGCAGCTAATGGGGATCCAAATAAATAAATAAATAAATAAATACATTTTCATATTACAGTAGGATGAATGAAAACTAAAGGATGGGTAAAATGTGGGCAACATGATGTCAGACTTTTAAAATTTGACTATTTGCTTTGGGAAAAGATAAGCAGAAATGTGCCAATGTAAAACTGTGTGGGGACGAGCAATGCCACTATCTGTACAATGAGGCTTGTGAATGCAAAATTATTAAATCTGATAGAAATGGTGGTCAAAAATACTAAAATGAAACACAGGCTGTATAAAGCTGGAATTTTCCATTCAGGACTTGCAGCACTGCATGATAAGTAAAAATGCTTCACGTTCTTTCAGTTCTGCAAAATACTTAAACATGACATACTTCAGCAGCACTGTATCGCCCGCAGGTTTTATTGAGATGACTTATAAATTCTATGTTTTCTCTGTAAAAGATGCATCCTGCACAGTCTAGCAGTGTCTCTGTGTCAGCAGCCTGTTACACATTCATTTGTCATGGTAAATAACGGCCTGACTGGACAGCTTAAATTACAGGCTCTCTATCACGCAGCAGCATTCGTCAACCAAAGAGATTGTTTTTTTTTCCCCTCTTGTCAAAGAGGCCAAATTCTTGGCAATAACATCCATCTTATTATCACAGGCGATCAGCCATCCAGCAGCATTATCACACGAGCCAGGAGCAAACTGGAAAAATCTGCTGAATGTATGTTATATTAGTGTGAACGGTTTAGTGAATGATGTAACTGTGGTTCATTGTTAGCCAAACCCCAGGCTTGTGGAGGGCAGTTCATTGCTTTTCCAGTAAAGTGAGTGGATTGGTTTTGATGAGCCTAGGCTACTGTACAAGCACTAGATTAGCAGTGTGGTGCCCCGGTTTGGTTGGTGTTATAATAGCTTAGTAGACATTTAAGATATTGTAATATGTTCACCAAGTATTCGGATGATTGGATTAGAGGTCATAAGTGCCCGAATGATGTTGACTGATAAGATGATACAAGTATGAAAGCAAACTGCAGGATAAGATGGTTTGAGTAATTAAGAAATATAGATAGATAGACAGATAGATAGATAGAGATGTACACACACGCACACACACACACCTCCACAATTTCATTTCATGTAACTACAATGGAAAAACAGCAAGTGTCCCCTGCTCACCTCATCAGCCAGCAGGGAGAGCTCGCTGCTGCCAGCGGCATCGTAGTCATACAGGACTCGGGCCTTGCGGCTGCCACTGGAACTCCTCAGCTCACTGAAGCCGCCCGACGCTGTGGAGCCTCCGCGGCCTGCAGACGGGCTGGGCAGAGAGGCCGACACAGGGATGGTGGGCACTGAGATGCTGGCCCCGCCTGACACTGAGGACTGGTTGTTGTTTGAGAATGAAGAGGGGAAACTGCACAGAGGAAGAGAAGAAGAATGACAATGACAATGTCAAACAGCCCTCCATTGTGCTGACTCCTTTACTGACCCTTAACTTTTACAAGTAACCTGCAGCAGACCCACTTCCTGTTTCAACTTCAGTAACAACATTAGCATTACTGATTTGAAAAAAAATCTTACTTTTGCTATTACTCCATCTCTGATTAAGACTGAAACTGAATTATTGATGAGGATGACGATCATCCTCAATCCCTGTTTTTGTCATAACTACTCATCTCGCTTTTTCAGGTGAAGTAGGCATAAACTAAGTAAGCCCAATCTCTACTTTGAGGATAACAAGAGCATCAGACATCAAAACTGTTTTGTTTCCATAATTACTCACACAGAAACACACAGGGTTACGCTTATTTTGAAGGGAAAAAACAATGCAAGTTCACTGGTTTTTGACATATGAGGGCAACATTATGAGAGTAACAAACTGCTGCTTCCTAGGAGTACATGAGTGAAGTAATTGAATTGTTTCTGAAATCATTAATATGTTAACTTATTTGGGGCAATGAGCTCAACACTTTGCTCCCAAGCTGCTTGAGTGGAGCTGCTTTTGGTTAGATGATAAAAAAAAACAAAACTTTGTTTTAGATAATGTAACACAAATGTTGTGTAGCCTGAGTACAAGGACAATTTTGTATTACATTAGCTTTGATATGATTACGTGAGCTTTTATAGTCTCTCTTGAGGGAAATTCATCTTGGGCATTTGAGGGTGAGCTACATAAATGACACATGTATGAATTAATGTGGCATAAGAGCAAATATGGCAAAATAGCAAGTGACTCTGATGCCTCACCTGCCCAGCTGCTTTTGGAGATCCACCATGTACTGGTAACACTGTGCGTAGTATGTAGTCTGGGCCTCAACAAAGTCATTCAAGCAGCGTAGGTGGTGTGCCTGGTGATGTGCAGGAAGACACGTGAGAGAATTAGAAGGGTCACTGGTTTTCATTAAACTCTTTATGTATGTTACCTTCCTCAAAGGTAGCATCATAACGAAATTTGCAAGAATATTAACTTAGGACTTGAAGGTCTTTCTACTCCAAAACATTTGTAATTTCAATGACAGTTGATGCTAAAAGATTCAAAGTGTTATCTCTATCCTTGACGGCAATAGAAAACATTTAATTTGTATTAATATATACATGCCAAGACACTGAAGCTGAGCTGAAAACATTCAATTACCATTGAATATGTCTGTTGTTCTGTTTAAAGTTTGGTTACATACATGAGTGCTGCTGACGCCCTCCAAGAGCAGTCGGGTGATCTCTGCCTGCCGGTCAAACTCACTCTGGGTCATCCTTAGTTCCTGCTCTGCCTGGGTATGGAAACACAAGGAAACACGTCTCACAAAAATGGCTTTTTGTAGAATAAATATAACATATACAATATGCCAACTTAAACAAATGGATGGAATCACAGTAACACTAAACCAACAAAAGCTCCATGTCATTGCACATACTATTGTTCATCATATACAGAGCAATTTGCCAGTAAAAAAAAAAAAAAAAACAAGAAGATCACAAAGTGCTTATAAAAAGTGCTTTTAAACACAGTTTAAAAATGTTAACAAACATTTTTCAACTCTATTAAGAGTACAATTCTGGGGGAGAAAACCCTGAAAACTATACAACTTTGGCATTGTTTGACCTGAAAATCATTAAATTCAGATAAATTCAAACACTGTGTATCAGCACAAAATTGTCAAGAGGAGCTTCAAACTCAGAACCACAATGCCATTTGAAGATGTGAATGCATGCCAATGACAGACCTATAAAGCCTGAATGATTCTTAAAGGGATAATTCACCCATTTTGAAAAATGTGATATTATTTGACTTCACTCACACTTCACTTCACACTGAGCACTCTACTGTCCTACATAACAGCTATCAAATAATATCACATTTTTCAAAATAGCTGAACTATCCCTTTAAAATTTCTATGGTATGGATGCGTGCCAATAACAGATTTAACAAGAGGAGCCTGAGGGATGCTTAACATGGGACAAAAAGGAACAGGAGGGAAAATAATCCCAAACGACTGAACATGATGTTACGGTTCCAAGCGGAACAAGGGAAACCTTTCCTCTTCCTCATATTGAGCGGCAGGATTGGAACAATGGCTTGTTGAGAGCTTCTAACTGAGGGGAACAGTCCAATAAATGTATGGTCTGGAGCTGAGATTGACAAGGACAATGGTCTTACTGTCCTGCACTCTCTAAAGCTTACACAGGAGAGAGAGAGAGAGGTGTGGAGGAAGGAAGAGCACTAATTTGTTTTTTTTTTCATGGGATCCAGGTTTTCCATGTGGTGTAACAGTGTGTCATGGAGGAGACAGAGAGTGGGAATGGCAGAGAGGAGGGGACAGACGGCAGCTGTTGACACTGGTTTTGTGAGTGTGTGTGTTCAAAGATGGCCCCAACATTCCACTCACCTCTGTCACTTCCTCTGCTCACATCTGCTGCTTTGCGTTTTAAAAACAGTGACACAGTAGTTAGAACTACAGCTGCTGTTCAGCCACAACCAACACAGCACATCCTTATACCATGTGTGTGTCAGCAAGAGAACTGCGTACTTTAGCAAAACCACACAACATACAAAGGCATTTCTTGTCCTCATCTTTCTCACTACCAAGCAACCTCAAACTGGTGTTTCCTGGAGCTTGCCTGTGATTTGCCGTACACTTTGAGTCTGTGTATGGTTTTGACATTTGCTGAGAGATAGTGAGATTGCTTTGTTTGCTCAACAATACCAATTTCAGATCCTCTTATATGGTGTTGTCCAGGATGTCTACAGGTATCGGAGTGTTAAAGTTAATACTTTTTAGGACCTTTCAAGGTCAAAGGTTAACAAAGTTCACAATAGATTTTTGAGCAAATATATAGAAAATTCAAATTCATAAGCAGGCAGGCATGTATAAAAATAAGTACAATACAGTTGGTACAGTGCAGAGGTCAGTTTCCGATAGGATTATGTTCAGTAATTGTTATTGTAGCAGTTTCCTTTAGGTTAGATGGCAAGGTGTTACTTGCCCTGTATTTTTTTTTTATTTTTTTTATTTTTTTTATTTATCCTTTATTTAGCCAGGAAGGTCCCATGAGATACAAGATTGTTTCTTGTAGGGGGTCCTGGTCAAGAAGGCAGCACAAGCAGTTTCACACTAATAACAATTTCACATGACAGATCACACATAACACACTGAAGGCACACAAAGGAAATAGTGTAAGAAGAGAGGCATACAAGCTATACCAGTGATATCCACAACAAAGTGCACCCCAAGACAAAGATTAGGTGAAACAGCAACATGTTTCCTTCACGGCAACTTATTAAAAACCTTTAAAAACCTTTAAAGAAGGGAGTGCTTCTAAGGTAATGGTATTTTGCAGCACATTCCATGGCCAAAGTGTATAAAAAGAGAAAGCAGTTTTACAAAGCTCTGAGTGCACCCTGGGGACATTTAAAAGAATCCCAGTCATAGATCTATTGCTATAGTTGCTTGTATGACAGCATAAAAGGTTGTAGATATGTCTTGGAAATAAAAACAACATATGTATTTTTACTCCTGTGGCATAAAAAGGACCATCCTAAAGATTCATACAGAATGCAATAGAGAGTGTGTGAGCCTTCTCTTATTACAAAACGTAATGCAGCATAATATGCAGAGTCCATATTTTATGCAGGGTTGAAATTGCATGCATGTACATCACATCACCAGTCCAGTACAGATCCAATCGAGCTTTGCACAATTTTATTTCTGCCTTCAAATGGAAAGCTGTGTTTTTAACATAAAAAGAGATCAGTTTAGGCCTAAGCTGTTCCAATACATTTTCAACAAGCACCTTTAAAGCCAACTCTTCATCAAGTTTAATCTGAATAGAGCTGGGCATTTTCTCAAAAGGTAAGTGGAGCAGCAAAGTAAAAAGGCAAGTAGTATAGTGTTTTATCACGTTAACTCTGATGTAAAAGAAAAATAGATGGATAAATTGAATTACATAAGATGTTTATGTTGACATTAAAACTTCATGAATTCAAACTTAAGACTATTTAATGAATTTGAAGACGTAGTATTTGTAAAATGGCATTTAAGACATTTTCAGAGTTTTAAAAAGAACCTGCAGCATGCCCATCAAAGTGTAATGTTCATGGCCATATAATCAAACTTTGATACTGTCCCATTTCTGCTTCACTGTAGCTGGAAATATCTGATTGTGATGACACGTGTCTATGTTTGGGCAGTTATACCCAGCAGGGGAAAAACCTACTCACTTAACAGGCTTGGAAATGCAAGATACATTGATCATAACTGTCTTGTACCAGTGTGACAGTGTTTTATGATTTTTTTTTTCCTCAAAAATGAATAAGGAGGTAGGGGTTTACTCAGGGAGTCTGGCAGGAAACTATTAACCCTGCTTTTTGGTAATGCTATGTAATGCTATGTTCTGACACACCGTGTACAATTTATGCAAAAGTTTCTGAAAGGCAAAGGTGAATTATTGTTTTTTCTTAAACAGGGGCTGCAAATGTAACTGGGGTATGGTAGTGTGTTTCTATCAGCACTGGTGCAAAACTGTCCTCAAAAGCTAGAATTTGATTGTGGATGTTCTGAGGGCTGCAGCCAAATAGCTTTGCTGGGCTAGTGCCCAAATTCTATATTTCCATTTCTGGCTCTAATAGAACATCCCACAGTTTGGATATATCACTTCTAGAAGTTGTAGGATAATGGCAGCTGTAGTAGAGGAGTAAGCACATAGCTGAGTAGTTGCATAAATCTTCCTTTTTCAGATATAGCAAGCCTATCTCTCATATTGCTTATTTTTTGATGCAGCTGAGCTGTTTGGGAGGAGATGCTATCTTAAAGGAGCTAACTCCTAAAGAGATAACTCCCTCTTTAAAAAAAAAAAAAAAAAAAGTCCTAGCAGTGCTATCTTTTTCTCATTGTCACTGAGTGCTGGATACTGGCGGGATGGTCCAAATGCTAACTGTTAGCCTCCTGCTATTGAGGTGGACCCCCCCATCTAATATCCTTAAAAATAAGTGTTGGTGATTTGTTTTTGTCTCCTTTTTTGTTAATTAATCAACTGGGAGGACAAGAGCACCTGCTACTACTGCTATTGAGACTACTATTGAGAAGTGACACCTGCATCAAGTTATCCCCATAACAGCTCACTTCCCCTGGCCTTCCTGCTCCACTGGGAATTTCCTCCAGCCAACATACCTGAACCCCCCCCAATCCCCTACACACACACACACACACACACACACACACACACTGCTGGCATTGTTAATGTTCATGTTCCAAAGCCATGATGCTTTTCAACATTGACAGAACTGCTCCACTGCCTGGCGGGCCACATGACACAGTGCCTTGATGATCGATGGCACAGTGGATAAAATGCCTCTCTCTCTGAAACATTACCCTTGGAATATGGCATGGATTGCTTGCTGCTAAATTTAGCAAGGTTTCTCCCAGAAAGCTCAAATCCAAAGGAACGAACAAAGACACACAAGCATAGAACATAAATCAAGATGCTTAGAGAAAAATGGCACAGTGAACAAAATCGACTGTACTGAAAAGAGAAGTGGAGACTTCCCATAGTGGCTCATGTGACTGTGTGTAAGTCATGAGAGATGAAGCAGATGGCTTCATATTGTGCAACTTTGTGTGCATCACTAATGACTTCTGTGACTTCAGATTGAAGGACAGCAGGGAACGCCCAGAGAGCTTTTGCCTCTCTGAAAGGGAAATGGCAACTGATTTTGGAGAGAAGACAATTCACTCAGACCACTCATTAATCACCACTAAAATAACTGAAAGACCCAGATATAAAAATGGCAATGCTGCTTTGACAATGTGTGTGTGTGTGTGTATGTGTGCGAGTGTGTGTGTACTCACCACAGCTCTAGCGTCAGCCATCCTGGCTTTCTTTAGCCTGGTTTTGGCTGCATCCAGATCCAAGCGCTTGACCTGCAGCAGCTTCCGTTCTTTCTGGACACAAAACACAGGAAAAAGTTTAAAAGGACCATATCAGTGATTTTGAATGTTTGGCCCATTTACAATTTCCCCACATTTCCACTGCAATAAATTCAAATCATGCAAATCATGCATGGGCACTAAAGATTTTACAACATACAGGCTAATCAATCAATCAATGATACTGAAGTCCAAAAATATGTCTGCTTGCTTTGGGAAGAGATTAACAGAAACATGTAGTATATACATTTTGTGAAGATATGCAAAACATGCAGAATCACTGGTACGGTCCTTTAAAAATCGTCATCTGACTCAAACCAAGCTCCATAATTCAGAACCATTTTCGGACAGATGGACAGCAGCGGTGTGTATTGCCTGTTGTCTGTTTACAGAGGCATGGGGAGCCAATAACAAGGTTGGGATTTTTACTAGATGCACATGTTCGTTGTGCAGGATGTTGGACAGTGTTTACTAAGCGGTCTTGTTCATGTTTCACATGCTGCAGAGGAGTTGCGCGACAACATAACCATCTGACTTTCATTGGAACAACAGCGGCATGATACCACAAATTACATCTGGTTTTATCTGCTGAGTGAATTACACTTTACAAAAGAAATATGACAAAAGCCCCCCAACACAACAACAGACACTGCTGGCCTTAACAACAAGAATAAAGGGTTAGTACAAAACAGCTATATTGGAGACAAACTAGCTTGTTCTTTTTCAGAGGCCACGTCTTGCTACCCCAAATCCAATTTTAGGGGTATTTTGGTTCCTTTCAGAGGCAATTCTATTCAACTATGAAATAAAACATTTGCATTCTTCTTTTTCTGGCAAAAAACAATTTGAACAGAGATTTGTTTTAATATCTTTCCCACTGCTGGAAACTGGCAGCAGGCCTCACAGAGGAGTATGGTGCCGTTTTCCCCTGCTGGTCCCCAACCAGTCCATCTTCCACCCTTCATTTGTTGAGCTTTTTACCATATTGGTTGCTTTATTTTGTGCTGATGCAGCTGTTTGTGTGTGGTCGACTGTGAGGTACCAACGTTTTCTACTGCTTCAGGCTGCCTGCTCGATTGTTTTCTCATCAAAATCCATCCTATTATCCTCACCCATGAACGCACCACAAAGAGTTCTCCTGTCATGGGCTCCCACAAATCCCTTACGGTGGCCCACAGGGGACAGTAGTTGCATTCACACATGAATATTTTACAATGCAACAGGGTGTCAGCGGGGTCCAATGCAAAAAACAAAAGGGTGACTTATGGGTGGCCCCCCTGCTTCCCCTTGTTTTAAATTCACAGGTGTTTTCTGAACAAGGCAAGACCCCTTTTACATTCTGACTATGGGAAGGCTTGGCATCTGTGCTACTGATGTAAACCCTAAAACTGTGGGACACAACACTAATTTGAACAAGAATGATACTTCCTCTTAATTGGCACATTTGTCAGTTTACACTTCCGTGTGTTTTTGGACCTTAAAGGAGTGATGTTTCGCTGCAGACCGCCTCTGTGGTTAAGCAAGGCTCTCTGGCTAGGCAGGTGGAATGAACCTTGTGTCTTTAAAATAAAAGCCCTAAGTTGTGCTCCTTGGCTGGCCTGGTGGGAATAATGAACAAATGTTAGCCCTCTTGCTCAAATCATTAAGAAAATCATACACACAAAATGGATATAAGTTTCGTACATTTTGTTATGTGAGCAGTGTTAATGTGGTAAGGCTTTTATTGTTTCAACAGAAAAAATCCATCTCATAACTCTAAATCTAGCACTGAAGTATAAGTATGTTAAGGTCTCACCTGACCTCTGTGTATGTGTGTGTTTTAGAATTTTCTTTGCCAAAACAATTGTAAAATTGTAACCTTCATTTCTGTCGTATTTTAAAGACACAAGGTTCATTTCCTTTGGTTCAGCCACAGAGGGGGTCTGCAGGTCTGCAGCTGGATGCTATTGCCTTAAAGCTGCACTAAGGGATTTTCTGAACACTAGAGGGTGCGGAGAACACAAACTCATTTTGTAAACACAATACCACAAAGTCCCTTGTAGAAACCAAATGTGCGACTTTTTTTTTTTTTTTTAAATGGAAAGAAGAAAAACAGTTCACTATTGCAAGGCTCCTGTTGGATTACTTTGATTCTGAGCTTCAGTTCAAAAATTACATTTAGAAATTTAGAAAACTCAAACTAGGAAATAACAAGAGGCTGGCTATAAAATGATATGGTGGAAAGAGACCTATAGTCAAGACTCACACACTGCAAGGTCATTTTCAACCTGTAATATTACATAGCGCAGCAATAATTTCTCGATGAAATACGGGACTTTTGGGTATTGTTCAATGTGACATATGGTGATATCTGTCTTCACTTAACAAGAATTGTGAACTGGTTTCAAGTCCAATAAAAAGCAAGTACACTTGTGACTGACAGCCTGGGGTCAAACTCACCAAGATGGTTTTGAAGTCCCCTTCCAGGAAGTTCCTGAACGGTGTGAGGAAGTTGATGGCCGAACTCTGGATGAACTCCCGCTCGGCCCCGCCAATCTGCTTCTCTGTCTCTCCGCATTTTATCAGGGCGTTTCCTGCAGAGGTTAGCATCAGACACAGCACTTCACATCCAACACAACCCAGAAATGAAGATGCCACAACACGGCCAAACTCTCACCCGCAAATGTCCCCTCAGGCTTATATGGATTTCAGCCTTGAGATGACACTACAGCCTGTTGGTACCTACCACGTTTTGTTCAACGGCAGTAAGAAGCCCTTGTCCATTACTTAGGAACGACATGAGACTGGCTGTGGCACTAGATACTTATGTTTCACAGCTATAACAGATGGTCATGTGAAAATAAATAAGATCAAAGGCCCTTCAAAAACCTGTTAATTTTTTTTTTTGGTGTTTGGCAAGTTATTTTTGTTGGTCCTTTCTCCAATAACCAGGGGACATTTTTCATTTAAACAGCACTCAACCCCACAATCTCAAACATGACACGAAGATTTCCAGCTTCCTATCTGTTCTGTAATTGCAGGGTTCGTTGTAAGGCAGAGCATTTTTTGTCAACCAACTATGGTGGCTTGTGGAATCAGAGTTATGCCAGCTAAGATTATGTAATTTCTTAGCCAAAGTGGCTTTTAAAATAGAAAAGACCCAGGTACAAACAAAAGTGGGGATAGAATTAAAGAGGCTATGAATCTAAATTGACCTGAATTCAGCTGGAGATCAGTGTTCATTTCTCTCTCTCTCTCTCTCTCTCTCTCTCTCTCTCTCTGTGTCTGTGCATGTGTATCAAGCAGTGGAGAGTGTCACTCACCATAGGCAGTTCCGGGACCAAACTCATTGCCAGAGTCGATCATGGATTGGCCAAGCAGCTCATGGTTATTCATTCGCGTGGGGACTTTTTTCTCCAGTTTCTCATACAGAAATTCTTCTAGCCGGACATCTGCAGATCGTAAGAAGAAAACTCAATTACAAAGTCACAAGATTCACAAGACTGTGCTGAGGCGGTGAGCTCAGGACAGCAGGCCAAGGGTCCAAGGACACACACTAACCAATTTCTCTCTGAGAAGCTGAAAAAGAGGCTTTGATAGTGACAGCCATGCAAAACAATTTGGTATCCTCAGCTGCTTCTAGGTCAAACCTGGTCTGATTTCATGACTGATATTGTCAAATATCAAAATGACAACCATAGTTTGCATAAAGTCTGAAGTATGCTGTTGGATTTCTAAACGTGAAAAAAGCAACTTCAATTGTCCAAGCTATTAATGATGTAATCACTGCAAAGACTGAGATCAAATCAAGTTTTCTCAGAGCAAGACAGTAATACTGTACATAAGCCTCGAGCAGTCGGTCTGTCTCTGTTTGTTGTTTCTGTGTTGCAGTAGTGAGGAAAATACCCTAATCCTTTGTTTAAGTGAAAATAGCGATATGGTAACAAAAAATATTGCAGGCAAAGTCTTGCATTCCAACTCTTACTTAAGTATAGAAATAGGATATTTCCAGTCAAATTTCTTGAGCATCTTAAGTAGTCATTCACTAAATTTATATTCACAGAATATTCTGTCTGTTACCCTTATTCTGAAAAAGACAATATTCCTACAAAGCTGTTTACATGGCTGATGAAGATGAATAATCCACTAATATTTCCGTTCACATGCAGCCAATGCATACTGCAATTT
Organism: Myripristis murdjan; assembly: GCF_902150065.1. Lineage (NCBI taxonomy): Eukaryota > Metazoa > Chordata > Actinopteri > Holocentriformes > Holocentridae > Myripristis > Myripristis murdjan. The sequence goes on along the minus strand of NC_043999.1, from coordinate 24,282,345 downwards.
GTTCCACCATGTGAACACAACCTCCATCTTTCATGCGCTCAACCACTTCGTGATATTTGCTCATGTCCAAAAACCTTTTAATATCCAAGTCCTTCATAAAGTTGAAAGTAGGTGTGTTTCTTTTCTTTCATGAATGCATCTCTGTGGGCTTTTCTTTTATGAATGCATCTCTACCTCAGCCTTGCAAACTGTTGGCAGGTTGGTTTGTTTACAATACCCAGCTGACCATAAACAGGCAGCCATGTGTCACAAAACTTCAGTAAATTCCCCAACTGAGACACACAGTCCAGATGCACTGTAAACACAACCAGAGAATGCTCCTAAAACCCAAATAACATTGTCATATCCCACATGTCTTATTGGAAAATGATACATTCTAAAAAAGAAGGAATATGCAAATAGAATATACAGATACTATCAAGTGTCCATGTAAATGTACTGATTGTGAAGACGTATTTTAATGGTGGAGGTCAAACAAAATAATGTTAAGTGCCTTTAACTCTAGCAGTAGATCATTTATTATATTTTGCATTGTAAGAACTTATTCTGCAAAGTCTCTCATAATGGAAATACTTTCAACCTCGTTTATGTTGTGGTAGTGCAACAGCTGGCGTTTCAGCAATGTGGCATCATGTTGTGAGCAGAGGAGGATGCACAGCTGAACTTACAGACGTAACCCTTGCACTGATTAATGCCAAACTCCATCTAACACCCTGCTCATTCATTGTCGCCCCTCTTATCTGCAATCGTGCACACGAAATTTCAGGAATCACGAGGAAAACTATCAGCACATAGTTACCTGCACACAAATGAAAAAAAAAAAACCACAAAGGCCAGGAGGCTCCAAAAATAATCCTGATGATGAGATCACTATCTTTGGGATTTATTCTGTTTTGCAGTAACATGTTTCTGCCCCAAATGTGAGGTTCAAAACGTGGGTGAGCAACAATGTACTGATTATCTCATTTTATTCGTCAACCTACATGCCAAAAATAAACTCTTGGCTTTTTTGGCACGGTACAAACTTCCTTTTTTGCAGGAATCATGGTGAGCCAATTCTCAGTGCAGTGTACATCCAATACACCAAACCACATTTCAAGAATTTTTTTTGCCTTCTATCCACACAGCTGCCATCCAGCAAAAAAACCAAACAAACAACAAAAAAAAAAAAAAAAAAAAAAAAAAAAAAAAAAAAAAAAGGTGGATGGCTTGAATGACCTGAAAGCCTTAAAAACTAGTTGAGAAGTTATGGCATGTTTGTCAATAGGCAAAGCAGCATAAACTGACAGATGTGTGTGTGGCTTTCTCTCCACAGAAAGGTGTGATGTGCAGCGGGGGCAGTGTTTCAGTGCAGTTCTTACTCGGGTTTGGCTGTAGTAAAACCTCTGTCTGCTTCATAATCCTTTCTGTCCATTGCTTGGTGCACTCGGCTCTGGCCAAAAGGTTCTCCAAATGGGCGTCCAACTCTGTCTTCTCAGCCTGGCCAAGTTTCTCCTCTGTGAACTGACACAGAAATAGCGGGATTATTAACCCTCTTGTTACCTTCAAATTTACTGACAGTTTCTATCAGTTGGGATCACTTTCACTCCAAAGCAGAGGTTTTTTTTTAAAGATTATAAATGGCATGTTGTAGTTCCTCAGTGTCATCCCAAACAACTAAAACAAATATGTGTAAAATGTTATTTTATATATGTTTTATACAGCTAAAGCACTCTGAGGTCAAATAAACTCTGAAGAGATGCTGATGTGTACAAAATGCATCCAGGACATGAAAAACACATCATCATGTTAATTTTATCCAAGTACGAAAATTCATTAAATATTGAGCAAGAAAGATGCTGATCAAGTAATTAGAGCAAGGTTATTGTAGTTCACTAAAGCAACACTAATAACTAAAACTAGGTGTGAAAAACAATTTCATCAACTAATTAAAATAAAAACTATACTTGGGACTAGACTAACTGAAACCACATTGTGTACTTACAAAAAAAAAAAAAAAAGACTAAAAAAGAATAAAAATGGGAAGAAAATGTCTTTAGTGTGAGTGTGTCAGTTTGGGCAGGAGGCACTGCTGCTGGTGTTTACTGAGACTGGGACTTGTGCAGGACTGAAGACAAAGAGCTGGGTTGGGATTGGAATACCTAATCTGACAAACACCCCCCATATCACAATAAAACAAAAGAAAACCAAAACCAATACTGAAGCTCATAAAAAACTAAACTGAAACTAACACTTTGAAACAATAAACACTGCACTGAAACGAGCAAAACACTCTGGAAACTAATTGAAACTAAACAGAAAATAACACCTTAAAAAAATGAGATAAAAACAAAAACTAATGAAGAGCACAGCACTGTAATAACTCACTGAATGGGGTCAGACTGACTGTACAGATGAAAGGAGGGGTCCAGCTTGCACATTTGTCCTGGGTGAGAGGTTTAGGGATGCTGCTTGGTTGTGAAATTCCACTAAGCTGTCAAGTAAATAATCTTAGCTGGAAGTGACTGACTAGCCGTCTCCAGCTGGCCGGGCCTGTGCATGAATGGCGTTAAGTGAAATGACAGGAGTTGATGTGGCTCACAGAAGCGTTACTGCTGTTTGCTAATTGAAGCTGCGGCCTGCTTCTCAACTGGGTTAAGTTATGTGTAGACTGCTTGAGGGTTTTGTTAGCTACAAAGGAGACAGGTCCTGTTTGAAGTACTCTACTGCAGCTGCAACAACGGGAATAGTGTTTTATCCTCTGAGCTGATAACGGACTAGCTGTTCGGCCAACAACAGACACAGTGTTTAGCAAGCTAACTAGCTAACGCCAACTAGCCTAGCAGCTAGTTTACCAACAGTTTCCATGAACAAGAAGCGAGAACTTACTTGGACTGCACGGCTTAGAAAAGTACCAGCATCTGCCGCTAACCGTTTGACATTGAAATCCATGATTTAAAATGAGGACTAAACACTAAATAAGACAGATAAGTGGTCTCCGAGTCAAACTGCCATCCCCATGGAAATTGTCACTGAAGCAACTTTTTTTTGTCGGAGTTCCACCCAGCTGTTGAATCCTGACAAAGAGTAAAGAACAACAAGAGGACAATCCGCCTCCTCCGCCCAAGACCTCGCGCATGCGCACAGCTGCAACGACGTCGATCGTTACAACAGCAATCCAGTTCCATTTGAATTTTATGAAACAGAGGATAACGATTACCAACGGCCATAAACCCACGACCCAAAACAAAATTAAATTGAAATACTTTCATTTTTCCCATAACCTTCGTGTAAACAGACTTATCTTGACCATTGTCACACTACGTCCGTACGAAACGGAAACTACAGCGGATCAAAGTTGTTTTCCCTTTACTGTATTAGTAGGTCACCACCAGGAAATAAATTATTGTAGTCTTTGTGGAACAACGAAATCAAAAGGGCTTTAATATTCGATTTGGTTAATTGGTTTAAGTAAAAGTGGTCAGTTCTGTCTCAGGACATTTAAGCGAAGACGGAAATGTGTGCGAAATGTCGCTCTTGCTTTGGAAGTACCACTTTCCCCCCAAATTATACCGCTGCCTTCCAGTTAAGTCGGAAATGTGACAATTTTGCGAATAGAATAGAAGAGACCAAAGCTGGCAACTTACCGAAATGTGGCGTTTGTGGGCGGCAGGCATCAAAGGTGTTAACTGCTATAAAATGTGCCGTTGTGTAAAAAGCGGTGTACTGTTGTGTATACTGTATACTGTACGTTTTCCAGGACATTTTATATTTGTCACACATTTTTCTCTGAACTGCATTTGCTCCCTCGGCAACAGTTATTAGCTTACTTGTACTGCAACAAAAGCCGTGTCAGTTTCACATAGCCTACAGTAATATTTGACTAATGAGCTGTAACACTAAATGTATTCCTGGTGCATTCCTAAAATTAAACAACACCTACTCAAATGCTAAGCTTTGTCAAAGCGTCAGTTTTGTTATTGTGTCCAACACAAAGCATTTGAATGCCTCAGTCTGTGTGTTTGATTTCCAAAGTTGGAAGTTTACAAGGAGGCAGTGAAGGCAGCATTTGACCCATAAGGCCAGTGTGTGTCTGATTGCTCTTTTTTTCTGCTTCTGATTAACTTCCATCCACGGGATATCATCACTTTATCTGATGCATTTCTTATGTTTGTATTTATTGTTGTCATATTTTTGTAGAAGTAATGCATATGTTTAAACATAATGCACATACTTTTTTACAATTAGGATTGATGCACAAGTAGTATCAATGCAGATATTTATGCATAATGCATACTTTTTTCACTAATTTGTAATGGTCATTTTTTTTTTTATATTTCTCTTTTCTTTTTCTAGTCCTTACAATTTCACTCATGCTTATAATTTATTCTCCTCTTAAAAATTTGAGCAACTGTAGCTGACCCAATTTCTCCTCAGGGATCAATAAAGTATTACTGATTCTGATCCTGTTTCTGTTTGGAAGTTTGTTTTCATTTAAATTTTCATGTGAGAATATATCCAAAGCCATATTTGTATCTGTCAGGGATATGCATAACGGCATGTGGTCAGGTTTACTCACAAATATAAGAATGCTTGCTCACTTGGGTGTGGTTTAATTCACATTCAAACAAAGCTTGAAAAAAAGACCGACTTGGAAGCAAAACACATCCATGTTATTTATCTTCCCCCTTGACCTCCCTTCCTGCCCCGTCGCCCCTCACTGACCCCCCTCATACCTTCCCATATGGGCCTTTTCTCTCTACTCTCAACTCCTGAAGTCACTCCTTCCTATGAGCAGCTCTGGTGCCTGTAAACTATCTACAGCTGCCGAGCCTGAACACGAAAAGCTGTGAACTTCCTGTGTGACTGTGTTATTTTTTCTAGCGGTATTCAAGAAACCATGGAATTATAGATAGAGCACACATTCACATGCAGTCAGATATTTTGGAAAACAAAGCTCCTCCCTGGAATTTTCACATGAATGCCATTCAAAGTCACACAATTTCAGAAAGCCAGAAGGTTTGATACCACATCAGAAAAAAATTTGTGTCAGTCACCAGCAGGAAACGTGCACACCCACTTTTCTTACATCTTTAGATAGATAGATAGATAGATAGATAGATAGATAGATAGATAGATAGATAGATAGATAGATAGATAGATGTGGCACAGGAACAATAGCAGACTGCACAAAATATACCTCAACAATCGAAGAAAAATATATCTTTAGAAAAATAAAACACAACAAGTAGCAAAATAAATAAAGCGGATCAATATAAAGAATACAAGAAAAAAGAAAAAAAAAAAAAACATTGCATACCCTAAAAAATTGAATAAAGAATAAAATATACTAAAATACATCTATAGACTTTTCACCTTTGAACCTTTGCATTGATCATATGTGTCATGAAAAATGTCCGCAAAATATTTATAGAATAGAACAAAATAGATATTTAGCCAGGCAAACCATCATATTTAACATTTGTTTAAATTTAGTTTGTTAAATGGGCTTATTAAGCAGCAGGGCGTCCGTGTTTGTTTATCACTTCAGTGTGTAGACTTGAATGCACCACAGTTCAGCAGATTTCTTGGAAATCATATCAATCAATCATGCATACCTTCCCAGAGACGTGTGAAATTAATAAATCACAATGATCAAACTAATCGGCCGCACAGCAGCAACATGAGAGCAAGTGATTAGTTGTGGGAACTATTTTATCAACTATTTGTTGTACAATTTTCATTTATTTGATTGTTTATTTGCATGTTTAGAATTTTATTACTATCATTTCTTAATTTTCATTTTTAAATTCAATTTATTTATTTTATTTTTGCACTCTATTATTGTTATTATTATTGTTGTTGTTGTTGTTGTTGCTACTGTTGCTGTTATTTATTCATTTGCCTCTTATTAACTTATTTTCTATGTGGTTTGATCATGGAATATTTTTGTATTCTATTTTGGAAAAAAAAAAAATCTAAACAGCAAAAAAAGGAAAAAAAAAAAAAAAAAAAAAGACTAGTTGTGGAAAATGCAAGTTGATGAGTGACCTGATAATCAAATGCAGTCTGCACTGCATGCTTTGATATTTGGCAGGACTCTTGTGTGATTAGGTCTGCTCTCCAGGCTTTTGTCTGAGCTTTAAATGTCAACCTGGAAACTGACCCCTTGGTGCAAATCTCTCCTCCTCTCTGGAAGGTGTTCTGAACAAGTGGACCGGGCAGATTTGGAAAACCAAACACCTTCGAGATCTGGATGTAATTATGCAAGATACAGCCTGCTACCTGCTGTGTGGGAGGAAGCCAGGGAGAGAGAAAGAGAAATCAAATGACTTCCCCTCAGACTACCAGCTCACAGACAGGCGCAATTTTTCCATTCCACAGCTAAATTATGCCTCAAAGGTTTGTACATCTAAGCATTTTCTTCCCTGTGCTACGTTTGTGTGTCCCAACTTGGGCTAATGAACTGAAACTGTGCAGGGACTTTGTTACCGCGCAGACACTTCACTAATGTGTCCTATGATGTCTCTGGTTGCACTGCCAAAATGAAATGTGCAGTACTTCCCAAAATGTCAAATGTATGGATAATGCAGAGCCTTGGCTTTAACAATGTCCATGTATCATTAAGCACATGCTCAGAAAAACAATCGTTTCAAACAGTAGCCTACACACTCCCTTTTTTCTAACCACACTACGTCAAAGATATTAAGACCCCGACTTTGCTTTGTGCTTGGATAACATTCAAAATGTTGGGGCGGTCGCTCTGCACACATGAATATGGAAGTCAGCAGTTTTAAGAAGGCAGAACAGCTCCTCTGAGGGAGGAATAGGTTGCCGTGTCTTTGATTGTTCCAATACTAAATCTGGTGGATCTGGTCTTTCACTTCACAACAACAGAATGTGCTCTGGGGAACGCCAGGACTGCATGAAACCTGCTGAAACCCGCAAGAGCAAAAGTGACTTTCTCCTCTCAGGGAAAGTTTTCCGAGTTTATGAGAACTCAGCTGTCCTCGTTGCGGAAGAGCCGGAAAAAAATAAATTGATGGCATGTAATAATACAAAGACATGTCGGGGATGTTATAGATTCTTTATTTACCACTGTTGATGACAATGCAGCGGAGGCGAAATTTAATCTTCCTTATACATCCATAAAACATCAGCTGACTGCTTCACACAGTTACAGGATGCAGCTTTGACAGAGCAAGGAGGCTCAAGTTTCATTCAGTGCAACGACTTTAGAATGTGACCGTCATGGACTGCTGTGCCAAAGTACATCTGCAACCTGAGAACGTTTTTCAGACGCCAAATGCTTCTACCAACACGTGGGTTAGCTCTCTCCCTAAATACTTGATAGCTGATAAACAACAATTGTGGGAAAAGCAGTGTTGATGGATGCAAAAATCAAAAAGAATCATTCTGAACTAGTTCTGCTGACTTGTGACCATGTTTTGGGCTAGCTCCAGCAGCACAGGATATCTGAGTGTCCTCTTCCTCCAAGACTCTGGAATTCCTTGCAGACCGGTCTGAAAAGACATCAAGATGACAGCTGAGAGCATCCAAAAAGCACAAAGCCTCCTCCATATCGGAGGCCATGGCCAAACACATCAAACAAGGGCTCAACATTAGCCGGTGATGGTTATTCGGCCTAATATAACTGGTTTCACAGTCCTGTCATCTACACTAAACAGCATCAGCACACTGTTTGAATCTTGACCTTCCTGAGTCCTTTTTTTCTATATCAGAAAAATATCAGTGGCATTAGTCACATGCAAAGGGCTTTCTTTTGGGTGATGTAATACATGCTCTGGTGGCCATATTGTCGGTCTTTAGCTCTTTGTAACGGTGGCTGTTTTCTCAAAGCGACGGCTGCAGCCGAGGAAGGACACTGCACTACAAAGCCTATGAAAACTTCTCCTTTGAAACAGCCGACCTAGTCCGGATGTTTGCATCACTGGAAAAGTACGTTGAGGGAAGGATACACCTTACCCATCCTTCAAATCCCACTGGATGAAGGCTGCATTCCTCAGCTGTATACAAAGGATCCTCCCAATTGGAACGGCCTTCGAGAGAAATGCTGCCTATCTCAGCTGCAGCCTAGGCTTTGAGAAGCAGCTCATGACTGAGGACAAGCAATGGACCTTCTTCACAGCAGCCATTTTGACATGAACAGCAGGGTAAACACAGGTGTTACTGACATTAGCTGAGATTCTGTTCCATGTAGGTCCAACAGAGCCAGAGTCCTGCTATTATACTTGTCAGTTCACTGTGGAGACTCCGATACACTTAAATGGAATGGAACATTAATTACTGTCATTAGCAACACCTGTGTTTACCCTGCTATTTCAAATCAAAAAGGCTGCTGTGAAAAAGGTTGATTGTATTTCAAATGTTCACCTTTAAAACTTTGTGTCAGCAATATGGAGTAGACATGATTATTTTCTTTTTTTTTTTTATTTGTAGCCATCATTTGCTTTTCATCTTTTTACATAGTTCTCTTGTCAATGATGACATATATATATATATATATATATATATATACATTTTTTTTTTTTATATGTGAATAAGTGAAACACCCTGTGCCTGTTACAGTACAAAACGCAATTAACGAGTAGGTCTAATAGAAATAATAATATCAAATTTAAACAAACATCCATCTTCACCGTACATTTCATTACAACTCGACAAAGATCTTCTAGACATGATTATTTTCTGTATTATTTCTGACTGTGAAGTGATCATTGCAGCACTGACACATCTTTTGGTTGATGGCAACTTGCTACAACTCTGAATACTTTGGAGAGCAATGTAAAGACAGGACTGTTTTCTTGTCATGTTCAGCCACAGCTGGACATTAAAAGATTTCTTAAGGCTTGGATAAAATTCAAAACTGCTGGGGCAGTTGCTTTGAAGACATGAATATGGAAGTCATTTGGAAACTCATAGGACTCTTTACTCTTTAGTTATTGTCAGTCTAGAATGTAAAGCTTTTTTTCCCCCACTCCTTCTGAATTCCTCCATTCAAAATGCATTAAGAAAAAAAAAAACATCAGTCACAGATGATGTTTTTTCTGGCCACCATACTCCCTACAGTACCTGTGCTCCAAAACAGGCTCCTATGAAGGAGGCTCGGCTGGCGGTGCATCCCCCACAGCGCATGGTGTCCCTGACCGCCTCGTCCAAGCGGCTCAGCGTCAGGACACCATGAAGCGCTCCCTGGAACGCACCGGGCAAAGCTGCACACAAACCCAGACACAGCACAGATTATAGACAATGATGACGGATAAGTCTGAAAACAATTCATCTTACCAGGGGTATGATGATTAGAATTCAACTGACGTGTTGAGAGTCAGTACCAATCCCAATATCTCTCAATTTTTTAGTCCTAAAAATTTTGCAAAATTTAAAGTGTTTTGTGTTTTCAAATCAAAATGTCAGATTAGATTCAATTAATTTCAAGATAAAAGATTCTTGCGGACTACCACTGTTGTATTGATCAGTTCTAAAATTAATGTATAAAATCAAACAAACTTAATTTCCATTATTTCAGAGATGAACAACACATTTTCAGTTCAAAACCAATACATGTATATATATATATATATATATATATAGCTAAAATTATACATCAGTATAACTCTACTGATTACACTTTGCAGATGCCTCCATTCCTCAAAAATGTTCTCAGTGAGTCACCAAATGACTTGAAGGTTGAAAGTTGTGATAAAGGCAAGCTCTATAAATAAACTATAAGATTTGACTCAGGTTCACCCACTGTCCTATAAAAAGCACCACAAATTGTTTTACTTTGGTGATCAAGACTAGGTAAGCCTGGGTACAAGTTCAGATGAAAGATATCACATTTTAGAAGAGAACTTTACACATGTATAATGAGTAAGCTTTAGCCTCTTGTAAATGCTGAGACACTCAACTCAGCAGGAAGGGGAACAAATAAAATGTGAGGAGAGGGAAGGCCATTAGTTGGGAGATCAAAGGCAAGAGAATCCTCTAACGGATATACTGACAGGAAGGGTGTGTAGTCCGTGCCAAGTCAACAGACCTGGAGCCCGGTGCTACCTACTGGCGTACCTCATGTGTTGGTGAACACAGCAGGTATGAGCTGCTGGGAAGTCCTGGCCAGGTTATCCTTCACCTGGTGGATATGAGCTGCAGCAGGGATACAGGGAGACATTTAAAATGGATTGTTTAATGGTAAAGCACTTATAACAGAGCTGCATCCAGCTGTAGTTACCTAAAGCAAGAACATGCATCATGTGCCTTTTTCATCTTTGTTATAATGTGTCACATATGGAATTTGAATGCTGTGGATTCTCTTTTCATAATCTAGTGGTATGCATGTGCTGCATGTAGCATCAAAACTCAGACCGCATTACCCCTAAACTCTGTTGGTTCCTGTTAGAGAGAGGATGTTGCTACTATACTATATATATATACATATACTATACTATACTTCATTCCCCCTACCTATCTGTGGCTCTTTTTGTTTTCAAGAAGGAAAAAAGCCAATAGATTTTTTCACAGTAGCCATTTTGATATGAAATAGCAGGGTAACAAAATTAAGGCAGGACCCTGGCTCTGTCTGACTTTAATGGGGCAGAAGCTTAATGAATGTCATTAGTAACACCTGTGTTTACCCTGCTATTTCAGGTCACATGGCTGCTGTGAAAAGGGTCTATAGAGTGTTGCACTTTGTGATGCTAAAACAATCCCAAATGCCAAAACAATGTCAGAACCAATGGGTTAACGTAAGACATCTCAGCTACAACATTTTAATCTGTTTTGTGCCTCAGATATTAAGTCGGTAACAAGTTGACGCAGGCCTAATGAAATTACTGGTTGAAATAATATGTAATAATATGTAATATGTCAATTTTTTGTGTTTGTATGTGCTTCTCTCTAACTATTCCACTGCTCTTTTATGAATTTTCAATTTGAAATTTATTTAGGCCACACAAGTTTATTTTTGCTACACCCGGATACTCCTATCTCAGAATAATGAATGTGATCATGATTTACCGATGTTGTACATGGCACCTTTAAACGCATACAAGTGAAGTGAAGCCTCACCAACAACAGCCTTATCCAGCTCCTGGGGGTTCTGCCTCTTTGGGTCGTTCAGCTGGGCCAGCACTGCATCCAAAGCATTGGGATCAGGACCATTCAGAATGAAATGCTCCAAAAACCTGAAGTCAGACATGCCGTCACACACACACACACACACACACACACACACAAACAGACAGGTTGTCCCAATATTATTAAGTATAGTGTATTAAGTATAGTAATAGTGTTGCTGATTTGTTGGTTTTAAGTCCAATGTGACAGTGAAGACATCCTTTTATTATAACCAATTGTTGCTATTTGTGTTCCTCCTTTTTTTTGTGGTAACTTTATTATGATCATTATCTCATTATGTCATACCTTGCTGCAGCCAGTGTCACAGCGACACACATGTCGTTATTCTGGGTGACCCGTATGACGTTCTCCACTTTCTCAAGCATCTCAGCTCGTCCAGCAAACATGGCCACGACTGGAGCCAGCTTAGTGACGCCATCCATCTGACAGTCCACAGCACAGCCTCAAACACAGACACACACGGTGCGTACAATAAGCCTAGTGTCATCATCTGGCTCGGTGAATGTGTGATTTATGTTCACTGTGTGTGTGTGTGTGTGTATGCTGAGTGTGTGATCTCTACCAGTTTCTGCTTTGCCGGCATCCACATTTCTTATGAAAGCTTTCAGGCTGCCATTCCTCCATGGGCCGTCAATGGGGAGCACAGCTTTGGGACCTGGTGAATAACAACAGCAGCAGCTTTAGGGAGTAAGTAAAGTGACAGGCTTATGCCTTGACTCGACAGTTTCCTCCTTAAGAGCAAATAGCAAATATGCCAGTGGTGTATACATACAGGAACCTTGTACTCAAAGATTTCCAATCAAATTATACGTTATGCAATTGCAACTTAATTTAAAAGGAAATCTACAAGTCCTTGTTAGTCTGGATATTGGCAATATTTTTAATGATGTGTGTCTACGCTACACTTCCCAGGGATCACCTGTCAATCAGTGCTGGTTGGCTTTTTCTGCTCATGCTAAATACCCAGCAAAGCTAATTTGTTTATTCCAGAGAAACCAGAAATGTAAAACAGATCACTTCCAGATCACTGTGCTAAGGGGGTTTTCTCCAGGAAAGAGCTAGCAGTGAACCAATTGTTTACAACAACAAATGTAAAAGCTTTCATGGACTGAATATAGGTTGAATATTCATCACTAATAATTACTTTAGGCATCCTTTTTGTCATTTTGTTGGCTTGATTTGTTGTAGGCAATGTCCACTTCAACATAAGGGGCTTTCCCTGCTGTCAACAGTTGGTATGCAGTTGATAACTTTGTAATGCTCACAGACAGAAAGAGGCTGGCAACAACACTATAGTGGTGCCCTATGGTACACAGTGGGGATTCAGGACCATTGTATCTGTATTGTATCCTTCTGGCAAAGGCATCAAATATCCAAAAGACTGGCTGGACAAAGCCACAGAAGAGGAAAGTGTGACTGGAATATTTTAATGGAAGGGCAATTCCCCATGAGAGGGACTGGAAAATATTATGCATGGTGTTATCAGAAAGCCACAGAAGCACCCACATCCTTTCTGGCTGTTAATGACTGCCTCTGCTGGATGTCAGGATGTTCATTTGTTATTTGCTAAGATTAGCAGTTACAAAATGACATGGAGGAAGAACTGCTGATTTATGGTTATCTGGTTATCTGTACCTCCTGGCTTTCGGTAAGGATCATTGAGAGGGAGATCGTACACAGTTCCTGGGCCAAAGAACTTGTAGATGCGGTTGGTCAAGTCCTCCACATTGACATCTGCTGACACATGACATATTTTTAATAAAAAAAAAAAGCATGTTGCATTTAAAGCACAATTCAACTCTGGTAGAGTGTTGGATTGCAGGGTTACCTGGGCTTTATACTAGTCCACATGGTGGTGCTCCACTGGGCTGACAATCCACAATACTGGATTTCTATCTCTCCATTCACTCTCCCAAAATAACAATGAACACATAAACAAACGCAAACAAAGCGGCCTATGCCAATATGAAAAACATTAAGTTCTAGTACTCATTTTTGAGGAAATTAAACAGCTCTTTTCCTGTTTGAATTTCCCATTTTCCTGTTTGAATTGAAAAGTAGATCCGGCATCTGCAGGACATTTCTGCATAGTATAGCCTGAAACAACCCAGCAGGAGTTTTACAAATAATTGTAAATGTACAGGGGGAAAAATGGGTTTGAGGACTGTTTTTTTTTTTTTTGTATTGACATAATCTTCGTGGTTCATGTTTAAGTGCTACAAGTATTATTTTGGGAGTTGTTTTGCCATGACATGGAAGTGAATGGAGAGATAGAAATCCAGTATTGTGGATTGTCAGCCCAGTGGAGCACAGAGCGACTAGTGAGGAGATTTCACCACCATGAGGATTTATATTAGACCAAGATAAATACATAACCCAACGCTCAAACATCATCATACAGCATCATACAGCAAAGCAACATATACTAGAATGAATCTTTGACAGGTGCCATGTGAAGCATTTTAGCTTTAATGAACCATTGCCCCATTAATTGTTACTGTAAACAAATGAGCCCATGACTGAGGACACTGACAGCTTCTACCACCTTCGACTGCAGTTTAACCCATGTTAGTTAAAATTCCCTTGAACTGCTTCACAGCACAACAGGACATCATTTTATAGCACAGAGGTAGTTGCTTTACAGCACAGTTAGATATTTCTTGATGCCGCAACACAGTAGGAGCACAAACAGCTCTAAAGCTTTGAGTGTTTCCGGATGCATAGAGGTAAAAGTGAAAAGCTGATGGAAAATCACCTCTATAACGTAAAGCCAAACAGAAAATCTTTCACTGAAAAAGCAAAGATCCTCTTACAATAGGAAGCAACAGGGTTTATGGAAAGTGTGGTCTTGATTTTGAGAAAGCTTACCTCTAACAATACCACTGACATGAGATAGAGATTACCAGCTGTCTTCATCATGGTCTCATGTGGTTATGCAGTTATACTATGGGCAACAATGAAGCACCTATACATCAACTGCTTGCAGATACTGAGCTGGTGTAAGAAGGGAGTCGCTGCATGTTTGGTTTACAGCTCTCAGTACCTCCGCACTGACTCAGTGACTGCAACAAGACAAATGCCTGGTCTCCGTAGCAGGTCTGCTCCCCCGTCGTCCTGCGGTAGAAAGGATTCGCTGACTGAGGCCGAAACTCCGGAGAGGGCTCCAGATCAGAGAGAACTTCTTTCAGCTTGTCTGGTTTGTAGATCCAGTGCATGGGCTGGGCTACAGGGGTGGAGAACACATGCACAAACACACCCACATAAACACACAGTGAAAAAAGAGCAAATTCTTAAAATTATTCTCTATTTCTGTTTTTTCCACCTATTTATTTAGTTAATAGAATGGTTAATAGTATAGCAGTTATCAAAGGAATTAGCTGCAGCTTGATTCCAAGTAATCAGCATACAGTAGCACAATAATTGACTGTGGAATTGGATGCACTACGTGGGTGTTTGTATCAGGGATAGATGTGTTTCTGCCATTCCTCTTTGCCTTTTGCTTGTGAGCACACTGAGACAGCCAGCGAAGCTTGAAGCTTAGGGATAATAGAACGTAGAGCAATTACATATGCCATTATAATCTAGGCTTGCTCTGTATAGTATGCATTACTGCATGGCAGAATTGTGCATGATAATGAAAACATGCAGACTTTTCCTCCACAGGGAAATTATCAGAGGTTTTGTTTGGGTTCCTGATGTAGAACCAGGTCTTTCATAAGGTTGTGTAAGGGGTCAACATGCCTCGGTATGTAACACCTCCCCTGAAGCCTTTATCAGTGTGTGTGCAGATACCCCTTACTGATCGTGTGACTGATATGGATTCTGTGTGTGGATGAAAAACTGTTTTTCATGCTGCATAACGCCCTTATCCATAGCCATTAGATCTCCATTGCCTGATCCAGAATGCTAAATGTGGTGCCACAGTTGCTCCACTTCTGACTGCATTTAATATTTATGGGATTTATATGCAGTTATCTATTCACGATCTATTAGCTGAACTCATTGTGGTGAACAATACACTGTTAATGGCTAAAGATGTGTGCACATATACAATATTTCAAATTCCACCATAATACCACACATCCATTAATTTTCCCCCTTAAGGTGATATGAATAAAAAAAATATATATATATATGTCCAGCCTCTGTTATCGGAGACATAAAAACCTTTTTAGGCAAAGATTATTGCTCATGACTCACTTTTTGCTTTTACTCCAGTGTGATGAGATGGATTTTCCCTTGTCTAGTTTTGGTATGTGATTCAGTTAAGTATAATAACCTTGGCCCATGCTGAATTTACATTTAAAGGAAGAGTTTATCATTATTAGCTCTCCCCATGTCACCTGTCTTGTAGCTAGACATACCCATTGTTTTCAATAGGAATTGCTTACTAGTTTTCCAGGTTTAAGGGTGAATGCTGAGAGCTTGATTGTTATGATGGTACTGCAACCCATTCGTAATTGTTTTAGTGTGTATGCAGCATGAGGTTGTGGGACTCTAATGAAAATGTCAGCAGTGCGTCATAAACAGATGGATATGGGAAGTGAAGAAAGCAGAGGTGTGTGATCTGACATGGAAAGCACTGCACAACTGCTGTGTGTGGATATCTCACAGCGGTTTATCTTACCTGCGGCGTCTGCCACTGCGGCCCCAATAATGGCCCCGATGGCTCTGTCGGCTGCACTCAGAGCCATCTGCTTTCATTAGAGGAGCAGTGTTAGTGGCTGAAACATGAAGGTTTTCATCCCAAAATCCAACACATTGATATCTAAGAGCCTGTTGCCTGAAATTCTTGTCTCAACATCTGATAGCGACACCCGCTCAAATGTTATTTTATAGAAAAAATATCTCATACAGTCGGTATCTTAAGCACTCTGCCTAAACACTCCCCAAAATGAGTTTTACTTGATACATTTTGTGCATGTAAGACATTCAATATGGGGACTTTTTGCAAATGCTGGATATCTCATTTTTACAACAGCATATTAGTGCCATTGTAGGGGAACTCAGGATTTATAAAATTAAAGTTGTAAATTTTCACAAAAAAAAAAAAAATCCATGGATCTTCTCTGGGATTAAAGTGGTAAATTTATGAGAAAAAAAAAAAAAAAAACCTTGAGGCACTCCGGTAGCTCACTGGGTAAACGCACATACCACCGGCTGAGTCCTGATCGCAGCGTCCTGGGATTCAATTCCAACCTCAGGCCATTTGCTGCATGTCATCCCCTCTCTCTGCCCTGCCTTTCCTGTCTCTCTCTACTGTGACTGTCAAATAAAGCAGAAATGCTCCCCTCCCAAAAAAGATTAAAGTGGAAAATTTACCAAAAAAAAAAAAAAAAAAAAAGTCTCTGAGATTAAAGTGGTAAATTTACAAGAAAAAACTCACAAATTTATGAGAAAAAAAGTGAAAATTCTGAAGTCACAAATTTGTGAGAAAAACTCTCTGAGATTATAAAGTTGCAAATATATATAAAAAATATACTATTTATTTCCCTACAGTGGATCTAATACACCCTTGTACATTTTACAGTCAAGCTCCTCTTAATGTATTTTTGCAGCTACTTATTATTTTTAGCAAGAAAAAAAGTAACCATGTTTTTCTGTAATACATGCTGTCTTATATAAAAAAGAGTGTTTGATGATGTTGCAAGAGCTAAAATAGCTACGAGATCAAACAGAAGCATTTCAAATGTTTTAGACTCCCTCAAACAGAGCAGACTCTTGGAACATGTTGTATGCTTAGAATATTAATCTGTGATCATTACAGAGTGTTGAATTCTATTTTACATCAGTAGTGTGTGCAGACCAAGATGAAGTCTTACCGTAGAGCTCCTTCTTCACCTTCTTCAAGTCCCACTCACTGTTGTTGTAACAGTTTGACCCACACACTGTCAGTTATGTGACTTTGGGCGGGTACACACACCATCTGCTCAGACCACTGATAAGAATACTCCAGTGATGAACCAAGAAAAAACAGTTTCACTCAGTGTCGAGGTGCAGGACAGAGGGAGGCGTGGACCTTTACACCGGACTGGAGGACTTCCAGAGGAGCCTCAGGTGTTTGAGTGCAGAGAGCAGGACAGGTGCTGTTTCTCTGTTGGGCCTCAAGGCGCTTCACTGATCAAGAAGAGCCTATGGCCAGGTTTATGAGGAAGCACTGTGTAATTTATCATTAAAAATTGTGCCAGGTGCTCCTGGTGATATGTTGGCATGAGGTCTTTAAATTCAATTAACTGCACCATGGATGGAAAGTAAGAAAATTACATGTTTTCCCACTACGAAATAATAGTAATAATCAACTCTGCTTGATTACATCAGGGGCTTTCAGCTGACTGTGACCCAGGGACCACCATCCTTATGAGGAAGCAACATGGGGACCATGGCTGTTGTTCAGGGCTGGGGGCTTATGTATATATATATATATATATATATATCTATATATATATATATATATATAAAAGGGCTTAACTCAGGGGTGTCCCAGCAGCTCACCTGGTAGAGTGCGTACCACTTGTTGAGGCTGAGTCCTAATCACTTGAGTTTGTATCCGACCACAGGCTGCTTGCTGCACGTCTTCCCCCCGTCCCGTCTCTCTCTCCCCCGCCTTTCCTGTCTCTCTCCCTCTACTATTACTGTCAAATAAAGCCTAAAAAGGCAGTTGTTGCTGTGGTTTCAATTCCCTTCTCAAATACATTTCTGTGAGTTCACTTCCCATTTTTCGCATTTTATTGAAGTGGGACCAAAATCTTATCTTACTTTCATCCAAACTGTTTTAGTAGCCCAACCATGATCAGATTTTAGTTACCCAACTGTAACCAAAGTTAAGTATAAGGTAAGTATGCTGCTTTTGAAAACTTCTATATTAAAAGTGAATAATACACTTTGATTTCAGTTGTGTTGAATATTTAAACAAAATATTTGCAGATTTTGCTCCCTTTAAAAAAAAGTGTTAAATAAAGTGATAAATAAGTCCTTGTTATTTACTCTTTATGCCAAAAGAATTGAGGCCCTCCCTGTAACCCACAGCCCTCACAGGGGTGCAGTGGAAGTAATGCAGTTATGAACTAATAAAAATATCTGTAGTTATTATAGAAATTCCATTGAATGTGGCCCAATACAATGCAACCCCAACAGCAGCCAAACATCAATGTAGCAGGCCTCGTAAGTCATTTGTCTCTGATTTGTTTGTGTTTTCCTGATTCCATCAAAGTAATTTGACGTCAGGACATTTGTTTGTTCATGCAAAAAAAAAATTTAAAAATCTTGGACATATTTCATGACTTGAACATGATCGGTGTAATGTTCAAAAACAAATTGTTTACAGCTAAGCTCTTAGCCACCTGTTATGACACTTGTAGTACTTTTGTTGTCAGCTTTAAAGAAAAGAAAAAAAAAGACAACAGATCAGTCAAATAAACAGACATGGAATTTATTTATTTATTTTATTTTTATTTTGCAGGAAAAAGTCTAAAAACAACACCACAGCTGTTAAACTGTATTGTAATCAAACTGGCCTGACACAGAAACTGTTCTGCAGCGCAAACAACACTGTCTCACAGGAGGTTGTGCAATACGCATTCATATCAAAGGACACGAATTGTCCATTTTTTTCATGCATATATACACTAATGTAATTTGTGTCCATATGTTCATAAACATGTTTCCCTTTATTGCAAATGGCTACAGCTGCTTCCTGAGGGGGCTACGTTCTGACAGCCTTATCCAACAAAAATCTCAGACTCAAACCCGAGTGCCAGGATGATGAATGACCCATCTATCAGCCCACCTTTCTCCTAATGTGGAGTTTCTAGGACTTTATGCTGCCTCACCTACATGGTACAGACACAAAATATACTTCTGATTGAAATACTTCACCTTTAAAGTTGTGCTGACTGTCAAATATTTGACAATTTGTGTCCATGGACACGAATCTGTAGATTAAATTTTAGTGATGATATCACAAGCTGCTGTGAGACCAGGCTGACACACAAAAGACAAAGTCACATCACAATACAAAATACAAAACATAAATAAATAAATAAATGATAATAATAAATAAAAAACCACAAACACAAAACAAACCAAACACTACAGCTATACACAGACATTACCAGACATTACCACTGTGTGGCAGTGTAGAGCACTAACTAGCTAATTGGCTATTTTTTATGGCTTAACAGTGAGCTAGAATGATTCTAGCCAAAACTTTATCAGGCAAAACCAGCTTGCATATTAAATATGCTCTATAGAGTAGCTTTCCGGTGGAAAATTAATTTTTGTTTGGAAAACAGCAGTGGATCCAGTCCCAACTTTAAGAGAAGCGTGCAGATGGCAACATCCAACTTTTTAAAAGTGATTCCATGAAAACCCCAAATGTGTTTTCTCCATGGAGAAAATGTGCGGGATCTGGAATTCCATATTGTTTCAAAGGCAGCACAATGCCAACACAACACCAATGTGACAATAACAGAAAGCCAACACCAACATAATACCAGTGCAACAGCATCACAACATCACTGCAGCACCACAGCAGTGGGATACCAATGCCAAGGCAACAGCGACTCATCAGCTGACATGAGTAGCATTAACATCAGCGTCAACATCAGTAGTCAGAGTATTTTACTGCAACAATGTAGGACAAAGTGTCTATATGTTCTAATGACTTTCAAAGACTTTTTAATCAGCCAATCACTTTTGTTTTATTTTCTCTCTCTCTCTCTCTCTCTCTCTCTCTCTCTCTCCCTGTAGGCAGTCTTTCCACTCGGCTGCCTCCTCCCTGACTGTCACCCAGGTGTTCCCGTTCTGATGGAAGCCTGGAAGGCCTGG
Source organism: Myripristis murdjan (assembly GCF_902150065.1). Taxonomy (NCBI): domain Eukaryota; kingdom Metazoa; phylum Chordata; class Actinopteri; order Holocentriformes; family Holocentridae; genus Myripristis; species Myripristis murdjan. Next base: position 24,262,386 of record NC_043999.1, on the reverse strand, counting down.
CCAGACTCCACTTATCCGTGGTCTCTCATGGGTATCCCGGGCCATTGATTTCTGTGCCCGCCTCTTCAACCAGCAAAATAGAGTGCTAAGGTTAGGGTCATACGACTCACACAATCAATAGCAGTTAGAAAACAATGAACCAAAGCTGCTAAGTTATTGCTCAGCATTACCGTCTGGGTCATGGTGAGTCATCTTGTAGCGGTGGATATTATTCAGGGATGAAAAATGATTTTATTTATTCAGTGGATCTAAGTGTGAAAAATTGAACAGGGATAGAAAGAGAACCAAATATCTGGCAGAAATACTGTTGCTTTGCTGAAAATTTACTTCAGGAGGAGAAAAATGATAAGTAAAAATATTTTTTTCTTCTGGTGTGTAACAATTACACACCTGATAATTTTATAATAATGCAATGTAAAAGCTATCTATAGCTTTGAGAGCTGCGCAAAACAAAACAGGTTGTTATATATTAACCTCTACAGGTAAAAATGGATATAACATTGTATCAAAATGTAATGTAATTCATTATTTATACCACTTTAAAGCAAAATTGAACTCCTAGAGTGTTGGGTTGTGCACTTACCTGGATGTTATATGAATTCACATGGTGGTGAAATTAGCTGTTTTTTTGCTGTTCTGGACTTACTCCACAATACTGGATTTCTATCTCTCCATTCACTTCCATAGAGCAGCAAACCAGCTCTCAGAATAACACTTTTAGTGCATAAACAAATGTGAGCAAGGCAGATTATGCCACTGTAAGAAAAAACAAGTCCTGTTTCCCATTATTTCCCTGTGTAATTACGTTTATTACTACAACTATTAGTATTAACACTATCAGGTTTTTTTTTTTTTTTTCCCCTGGTGCAAGGTAACTATGCAGACCTTTCCTGCAGACACAACCTGCCGGATCTATTTTCCAATTCAAATCGGACAATAACTTAAATTATTCAATTTACGCAAAAAAATGGGAACTGGCTGCTGTTCATATTGGCATAATCCACTTTATTCATGTTGATTCATGTGCTTAAAGTGTTATTTTGGGAGCTGTTTTGCTATGGAAGTGAATGGAGAGATAGAAATCCAGTATTGTGCATTAGCAGCCCATTGGAGCACAGGGCAACTAATGAGGATATTTCACCCCCATGTGGACTCATATAACACCCAGGGAACTATACAATCCAACACTGTACCAAAGTTCAATTTTGTTTTAAATAAGTATATACAAATTTGCATCAATCCATAACAGCTGCAGCATGAGAGATAATTACCATAGGGCAAATCTGCAGGAAATAGAGGGCATTTGCTTGCTCTGGCAGGGAAACAACATGCCCTTCACAGAGGGTACAAAAGAGCTGCGCAAATAGATCAGCCATTGTCACCAGATCAAGTGACACAATGGGCAGGTTGCACCTCAATAAATTAAGGCTTGGCGGTGTGGCCAAATGCAATGTGGCAGTGCCCATGTGCTCAGGGGCTGCTGGGCTTTGGGGGGTTCAGATCATCTGGCGGGACAGCAGGGAGGGGTGGGGGTGGATTGGAAGGGATGGTCCTCTGTCATTTGATGCCCGCAAATAGCAATGTGTATGAAGATGGGGACAGATGCTGACCTGGACACAATGCTCTCTCCACTTCTTGCACTGTAACTTCCTACATGCAACTCTCAGTATGCCGCCATCGAAAGCACCTGCTCAGATTTGGTCACAAACAACGACAATTGAATTCCAGCACTGGCAACTCTTCACAAGTTGCCTGTTGCCTGATTTTAAGATTTGCATTAGCATTTTTAAAGCATGGGTGTCAATGTCAGAGACCTTTTACCACTTATAAGCCAGTGCACAGGCTCAGATGGCTGGTACAGTGTGGGCTCGGGGCTAATGCTGATCAGAGTTTTGAATCAAATTTTAAATAACCTCTCAAAACTTGTTTGCATGGACTAGCTTTTATGCATGTGATGCTTTTTATCCAATACTTGTTACTCTGATGTTTTTACCCTTTATATTATCTTCTGCTGTAGTTTGTGATTTTCTAAATAATCACACAATTATGTTTCCTTTTATTTATTTATTTGTTGTGACAGAATTCTGTAATTATGTGCCATGCATATCAAATGTACTCAGTGTTCAGCTTCTGGCCAAACTTTGAAAACTATCCTGGCAGTAAGACCACCTGCCGTATGCATCAAGATGTCATTATATTTTCTCTTGGAAGCTAATCATCATTTAGCATTACTGTCTAATTTTTATCACAGTCCAGGTGAAAAAAGGCAGAAACAGACCACAGCATTCAGATTTGCATAACATGAAAACTGGCTATTTGTCCAGAGAACACAAAGGTACCATGAAAAACATGATTAACTTCTCAAATCATTATGCAACAGCAATTTTCAATTTTTCATGTAACAGCAATTCTAAAAGAACCACCATTATCCCAAATGTGCGGTTGTCATAAACAGTAAATTATTCTCAGTTCTGTTAATATCTCGATTTCCTGTACTTTTTCTTCTGTAGACAACATAATTTTACTTGCCATTATGATTTTCCTGAACGCTGTTTTATTCCTTAGCCAGCAAAACAAAGGCATACAAACATTTTTCCAACCCTATCATGGTCAGTGTATAGTCCATTTAGTATGAAACTGCAGTGTCATCTCTGTAATGCCTTCATGTGTTTTAAAGTATTTGTAGCATCAAATTGTACATGTTCACCAATTTTGGAGCTTTAAAGATCATCTGAATAACTCTTGTGTAGTACATTTTGTCTGGTCAGACACAGACAGAGCAGCTCTAATGCATCCTCAAAAGGTAACAGACATGAGTTATAGTACAGAATGATCTATTCCTGCTTCCTGTAGCCCCTGCAGAGCATTAATCAAAGGAATCCTGATAATTGACTGGCTGCATGACTGTCCTTCCAGTGTGGAAGCGGAAGCTGAAACAGGAGAAGGGTGCTGAGAAGCACGGCTGCCAGCCGGCTTCCGGCCTCTAGCCACCTCTCCTGTCATCTGTGCTATGCTTGCCATGGCATCCAGGGTGCACCCAGTGGGAGACAGCTCCTCTCTGAAACAACAAACTCTCCATTCTTCAGCTGAACACACTGTGGATGAGCGCAAGAGTGGAAAAGTCATTTCATTTTTCTTGACATTCATCCAACTCTTGTTGTTCTGCACAGGCATGAAGAGAGGGTGTAGAAAATTGGAGCGAGTGTAAATGTAAATGCTATAGAAGAGTTATGCATTGCATGGTTTTCTCAACCAGTTCCCCTTCATAAATAAACCGGTATCAGGTAAAGATGGAGCAAATCCCAGCCTCCTAATAAATCTGAGTCATGCATCCTTTCCAATTCTATTACTGAGGGAATTAATGTATTTAACTTGCCTTACATTTAAATACAACATTCAGTGCAGAGTAGATTTCTATCCTTACCAATTTTTACTATTGAATTTTGCACCATATTCACTTTATAGTAGTTCTATAAAGCAGAATCACACAGCACCTCAACTACAGGTCCAACCATGCGCTCAGTGATATGGATTGGCAGTTTTATGCATCTGCCGGATGGATGTGTCAGAAACCTTCGTGCTTAAAGACAGTGTCGATCCATGCCACAACACACACAAACACTGCACTGTTACAAGCTGTATCAGCTGCAAGCTTGTTTGCAGAAATCCTATCGCAGCTGTTTATCAGTATGCATGAAAATCTGGTGAGGCTGTCGGTGACACGCACAGCATCTGACAATTTAAAAGTGCACTATGCAAAATTGCCCAAGGTCAGTTGAAGTGAGGGCTCTTTCAATTCAACGGGCAAATATGAATGATCTGATTGAACGCATAATTTGATGCTTGAGTCTATATGGTTCTCATCATTGGCCCAACTCACTGATCGATTATGTGCAAAAATGTCCTTTTTTCCAGTTGGGTCTAAGTGGCCCTCACTTGACTTGGCAATTTTGCAAAGTGCAGCTTTAAATAATTCATAATAAATAATAAATAAACTCACTTTTTGACTTGGTGAGTTATCATTTATTCAACACAGTCTAAAATGAAATTGTGTCAAAAAGCAAATAAGAGCATTATTAGCCTAGACTTTAGAATTATAGCATATATGTTATATTTAGCATTATGTTGTACAACCTGCTCACTAGTTACTTCTATTGGATCTCAGTCAGGAGCGTTTATATGAAATCTGTTGTCCCAAGCGCAGTTAGCCTCCTCAACTCAAGCTGAATACTGAATGTTTATGGTGTCTTTTGATGCTCTTCTACATCCTTTTTAGATGCAAAACACCTCCATGAGCTTTAGTGAAACTCACTCACTCACTCAGGATCACGGTTAGCTACAGGCGCACTGCATTTGGACAAGCCAATCACAGCAGCTCCTACTTGAAAATGTCTTGATAAAGATTTTACACCGAAACATTGGCAAGAATAAAGCATCAAGTTGAGGTGAGTAACCCTCCTTAAATCCTAATGACGTTCTCTTGTTCTCTTCTTTCATTCCAAACTTAAAAATCATCTTTGTGCTTCTGCAATTTTGATGGTAATCCAGTGATAGTTTCACCATAATATAGATATAGAATATGTGCTGTCGAGTCAGGCCAGGAAAACCAGCATGTGTCATCGTAGCTAATCATTCGGGAAGTGAGCTTAATCCCACATGCACCAAAAATACAGCTTAAACTGTGCTTTCAAATTGAGCACATGCACAGGTGCTCAGTTATCTCATCAGTTCTCTGTTCAGTTATTTATTTATGCCTCTGCTCATTTGACTGAGGACATTTGACGAATTTTATACAGAGAGGCTCTGTTTTATTTTGGTTGTTATATTTGTTTTATACAAAAATAGTGCTGCAGCTGTAGGTGGAACTTGTATGCATGCAAATGATGTGTTGTTCATTTTGTGTTGTGTTCAGTACCTGAATTGATGACACATCTATGTTGTGCAATATTGCCAAAAGAAGCCAAAGGAAATTTTTTACCTCGTGCAAACAAAAATTCTCTCTCCTATTCTATTCCATTCTAAGCAGCTAGCAATCTGCTTTCTACTGTGAAAATGTGACTTGTTTATGTTGTTTATGTTACAGGCAATTTTAACCCAGGGGGACAAAAGAGATTATGTTTTATTATGAAAAGTGCTATACAAATAAAGTTTATTGTTATTATTATTATTATTTGTAATCGTAGTCGTGGTAGTGTGTTACAAATTCTACTGATAGCTGTTAGAGGTTCCTAGAGGTCACAGACAACTTAGGACTTAGGACTTTTATTGACCAATAAATTGCAATATAATAAGCAGGCCTGAGCTATTTGTAAGCCATAAACTTCAGCATCTGGTTGAATCACTGGTGTTGATCAACAGCTCTTTCAAATCCCCATAGATATATCATTATCATTTGGTGCTATGTGGCAGTAAAAAATCTTACTTTATGCCCATCTAAATGCTACCAAACCAAATGGTAACATGAATTACTTGCAAGAGAAAGTGGGGAAATCAGGTGACAACACTTACTTACTGTTTCACTATGACAGGAACAGAATTGCCCATGACATAGGTGACTTATTCCCACAGCATATACAACTAGCAGCACTGTTAGGCTCTATTAAAGCAGAGCTTTCTCTCCCTCTCAAGTGTGAAGTATACCCACAATATTTAAAAAAACAACAACAACAAAAAAAAACAGATGGTGATAATAACAGATGTTTTTTTTTTTTTTCATGGGCCATGCTATTTCCTCTAAAAATGAATGATTCACTCATGCAAATGAAATTTGAAGTGTTACAGTAAATACCCCCTTGGCGAGGCACTGAGCAGCAACACATAGTCACTCATGAATGAAAATGTTCTGTAAGCACTGACGTAGAGGTGAATAAAAGGTCTGTAGGAGACAACCACCAATATGCACTAAACACAATTATATTTTGAGGGCGATGTTAATTATAAAACAGATGTCACTCTGCAGTAGGTCAATATGGACAACACAGCATGTTTCTCTGCATTTCCACATATATACAGCAGACTATAGGCTTAAATCTAATGTTAAATTCCAAGAAAGGCAAACATCCATTGAGTACAACGACAAAATCCCCAGTAATAAACATATCTTCATAGAAACATTTATTGCATCCCATATGTGCTGTCATAAATGTCAACCCAAAATACTGAGTAAACTTTGTTCTAGTTAATAAAATTCTGTGTCAACTCAGTTTAGGTTGGTTTAAATCTTTACACTACCCTAACCATGGCCAATACATTTTTCTTCTGAGCCAAAGTAGGTCTATCTGACTCATAAAGGTGCACTCATGCATTCTCCTTAATTATTAATTGGCTAGGCTTATCACTAGGGGTTGCTATCTGTGCAGCTGGGATATTTGCATATTGAGCACAACTTGTGCTACAGGATAGGCTTGACTGTAAAATTGAGTTTGCCCAGTCAATCAATATTCTCATGAGCGCACTTGATGAAACCGCACGTTTCTATCCACAGCGCCGGTTCCGTGCCCAGCAACATAAACCAAATTCTTCTGGTTTTATCTTGTCACACGCGGTGATGGATTGCTTTTACTGTAATTTCATACAGCAGGCTGAGCAAGGAGGCTATGGTTGGCAAGCGGAAGAGGTGTCGAACTGGGTGAGGGGGTGGGGAGAGAGAGAGAGAGAGAGAGCGAAAGAGAGAGAGAGAGGGAGAGAGAGAGAGAGAGGGGTTGGGGAGGAGTGCGGGGTGCGCTCCATCCACAGCCTCAGTAAACCGGACTGTCATCCTTGGAGCGGCTGCCTGCATCTCCGCCAGCCCTCTGCTATGGTCAGGTTTCGTTTTCATCGCATTTTGCCGTTACGGATATAGCATGGATACGTTTTATTAAGGCGCCCTACCGAGCGACCAGCAATTACATTTGCTAAGGAGTAAACAGTCTCAAAGCGCGTCTTGCCGAACTCACAGTAATGATGGAGTATTGGAGGCAATGCGCGCTGTGGTTAATAAACTGCAAGGTGCTCCCAGCTAACCACCGGGTGACATGGGAGTCTGCACAGGTATTCGACTTGGCCCAGACGCTACGGGATGGAGTGCTGCTCTGCCAGCTTCTAAACAACCTGAGACCCCAGTCCATCAACCTGAAGGAGATCAACCTCAGACCCCAAATGTCACAGGTGAGGAGATAGCCCAACTGTCCTGCCCTTTTGCTTCACCGGTAAACAAAACTTAGCCCCGGGGAAAGGAACTGTTTGCCAGACTGAATTAAAAAAAAAAGTCAATTTATTCATTCCATGCTTACTTGTACATGTGTATACCTGCTCCAGGAAGACTTAAAACTATTTCAAAAGTAGGACAGTTTTGTGGTAAATTCGGCTTACATACGACACACAGAGAAGTACTTTTGTTTGAAGAAAATCTCACTTTTTAAATTGGTTTATGCGGCTGGTAACCGCCTACCACGATGTATTTCCCCGGCCAAGAAAATCGTCAAACAACATTAGTTAAGTTGAGATGTTATTTAAACACGTGTTACCATGTGCGTTGGGTATATGCCGAATTGAAGAGAGGCTCTTCGTTATTGATGACATGTCTTGAATATTGTTCTACAAGGTGTATATGTTTGCCATAAGCAACGCAATTTTAAACGGTCAGATTTTTAAACAGAGCTTCGCATACAGATATCGGCGCTCACTGTAAGCGCTCTGTACAGTCACGCGCGAACATGATGGAAAAAAACTGTCAAGTCTTTCAACTTGTATGGGAATTGTTGCGTTGTCACTGTGACATGTCATCTAAATGTTATGTGTCCACAGCTCTTCAATCTGCCCTCTATAGGTGATGTGGGACAGTGAGTAAAGGTTCAGTGGTGAGGGGGGCTTCACAGTGTTCAGAAAGATTTTTTAACGGGTGGAGAAATATTATCTAAGCAAACACAAGCAAAACATGTTCAACTTTGCTTGTGCTGGAATATGAGGGAACTGAGACAGTACCATTGTAGTAAGCCATTTAGTAACAGTTTGGTTGATTTTTATGTTTCTGTCAAGGGGTACTTTCTTGTAAAACCATGTAAGACAGCGTAACACTACTACTACTACTACTTCTAGTACTGTAGTACTACTAACTCTATTACTTTTGCAACTTGCTACTACTATTATTAGACTACTGCTATTGCTGTTATTATCATTACTACTACTTGCACATGACCTTAGATAGTTCCTAAATAGACAGAGAGCTAGATAGATGTATATGTGTGGCCATGTGGCTCTCCTGTTTGTCAGATATACCATCTGCTTCAATAACGGGACAGCCAGAGCCAGGGCCAGATTAAAATTCTCCCTTGTAACAGTAAATCTGAGCTCTGGCTTGGTGACAACACATGGTGAGACGGACACTCACCTACTGAGCCTGCCGGCCTGCCGCGGAAACATCAGACAATAATAACACACACACACACACACACACACACACACATGCACACAAACACAGGCTGTATTGCTCCCTATGGGTACCATAATGCTGTCAGCCTAGACTTAGTTTTGAATATCAGATCCTCGGGCGTCCAGCACAGTTGATGGAGAGGGACATCAGGCTGGTTTCCTGGAAAAACAACAAGCACTCCAAACATAATGCCACCCCGACACGGTCAATATGATATGCATTTACTGTTGCTTCACAATTGAATTGGGCCTCCATTGTTCCCATTCGGCATCAGCACACAAGGCGAGTGGACCATTTAAATATGGACAGAGCTTGGTAATATTGCCATTGGCATATTTATTGCTTTGAACCCCACAGGAACTGGCTGATGAAGCATTAATTTACCCGGAGATTTCAGAGAAAACTGGATTGTAGGCATGAGAAGAAAAGCCGATCAGTCCATTTACTGTTGGGGGTTAGGATCCCAACAAATGGTGGCGGTTATTGATAGAGGGAGATCGTTATTGGTCAGCTCCCAGTCATGACATAATGACACACAACGGAGCGGTCAGGCGTAGGAGGGTCGTGTGTACCATTCTTATCCACAGCGCCTGGCTTGGCCTGGTCTGGCCCAGACTGGGTTATTTATAGGCAGAGCGTGTTGTACTCATGGTTGAGTGCCTTAGTCACACTGTGATGCAGCGATGATGCTACCATCAGAGGCTGAAATTGTGACATACTTGATGTGTACAATCCCATCCTATACATGTCCAAAGTGTGCAGACATAACTAATAAACACATAACCACAAATATGTGCACACACTCTCACATGTACGATATCTACACACATGGATATTAAGTAGTTATTTGCAAGATCCTGTGTGATGTGCTTACCAGAAAAAAAACTGTCAGTCAAGCAGTGTGTCCAATACTGTGCTTTCCCTTATGTTTTTTAATGATGAAGTTTGAGCTTCTATAGGTGGTGCTCTTCTATTTGTCGGGCTCTCAGTCTTCATACTAGCTACCTTCTTCTGTTTATCCCAAATGAACCATTGTGTTTTTGGTCGATTTTTCCTGTGAAAGCAAATGGTTGAGCCTTCACGAATTGGCTATAGATGAAATCACTTTATCAATCAGTGATGAAGACTAGCTAAATTTGTATTTATTTGTATGATCTTGTTGTAAATGGAAATGCAGTGTACTATTTGTACTATAACCTACTTTGCAACTGTGTCAGTAGATCATGAGAGCACTCAGCTATCCCCTTCACACACATTCACACCATGTGATGCTGGATCCTAATTCCCATTGCAAGTGCAGTGCTTTCCAACACCAATAAAAAAGTGTGTGAGAGAAAAACAAAACAACTTTCCTCCCTCTGTCTTTTAGAAATAAAATTTACATAACTGAGGGTGGAGCTGCTTCCCCGTTGTCCTGCATAATGCATGAGGGCCGTGGCAGCTACTTTATCATTGGCCAATAACAACACAGGGGACGCCGTTGCGGCCTCACCCAAGGGACCTCTGAGATGGAGAGACAAAGGCGGGGAAGGGACAGGGCTACAAAGAGCCTGTCTGGCCTCCATAGACACATCTCCAAGGACAGAAGGGGCCCTGAAGGGCTAGTCTGTTGGGCTAGTGTTAGCTGCGTAATTAAAGCACAATGTATTAGAAGCTCTGGAGGGTTCATGTGTGTGATGCTGGCATCAGGACACAGGAAACACGGCAGACACTGTAGCGTTAAATGTGTTTTACGGGAATTATATACCGGGTCAGTTCTCCTAGTGAAAAATGTATTGAACCTTTATAAGAGCAACAAAAGCCTGTGAATCGATGTGGGCTGAACAAGGCAGAGGTGCAGTTCTTAGATGAAATAACTTGGATGTTAACTGAGGAAATGGGTTGCCCTGTGCTGTAGTCTTTTGTATGGTGAAAGATGAACACAGATGCAAGTGCAAGGAGTACAGATTAGACAACCAATGTGTTGTGTATGTATGTATGTGTGTGTGTGTATGTGTGTGTGTGTGTACTCTGTCCATCTGAGCATGAAATTACGCAGTTTACAAGGTTGGCAATAACCTTTTGAAATGAAAAGCTAAGTTTGAGGTTTAAGATCACTATAAAGCAACATTTGCACCCTTGCTTTGATCATTGTTTTACAGGGCTGTAATAAGCCAATTACATTGTCTAGACGTGGCTCAACCACAATAAGAACGCTTTTTTGTTGTTGTTTTTCAGGGAAATAAAAAACCACACAGTGACTTACTGATTTGGTTGTTTTTGCACAGTGAAATCAGGGGTTTAGGTGGAGACTATGGATAGGCACCTATTGGCCCAAGGGTTGACGGTCTACAATTACAGGTCAAAATAAGGTGATATATTTGTTATGTACTGGTCCAGAGGGTGAAGTTTTACATGACATACAGTAAGCTTCAGCATGAAAACATTGTTGCCCAAACCACCAGCAGCCCAGGCCTCACACAGACTAGCCCTGAGCCTCGACCAGCACAGGAAATGAGGAAATGGAATAGAGGAAGGAAGTGAAACTAAACATGCCCTCGATCAAGCTCACACCAAAGTACTGAGATGTCAAACACAATGAGGAGAGAAGCTGCATTCACACATACACACTCCACTTTATTATAATACATAGAGCGAGCTTCAAAGGCTCCGAAAGTCACTCTTCGTCTTTTTGGAAAGTGAAAGTGAGAGGGAAGCAGTGTAGGGAGTCAGAGTCATGTCTAATTTTAACAAGAGGCTTTGTTACAAAGTGTTTTAGTGAGCATCAGAGAGCTTAATCACAGGCAAAAGTGAGAGAACAAACATAACTTAATTTAAGATGACAAACACAGATCTTATGGCACTGAAACACACACCTACTTAATAATTAAGATTAAGATTAAGTACACTTTATTAATCCCACAAGGGGAAATTCCATTTATTAATCAGTTAATAAATGATCAGTTTATTTGAATGTGATTCCAGCTCTGTGGCTCCCAAGTTGATCATGCTACTTGTCTAGCTGGCTATGGTTAGCAAGTGAACCTTTAGCAAACATAGCTTACTGCATTTCCTAGAGGCCCTCCCTATACAGCCATGCCATTTATTATAAAATGCATGAGTATGTGTTGTTACACGATCATTAAAAGATTTAACAATATAATGCATTACTATGTTATGGTTACTATGTTACATTATAATGTAGCAATCGTCATCATCTGCATACATTTACATGTGAGAAGATGATTGTAGGAGTGGTGTGAAAAAGGTTGGAAAATTCATAGAAGTAGATTAGAAATACATTTTCACAGTAATACTATCTTTACTTCCCTTTATGGTATAGATCCTACACAGTAAAAAAACAAAGTTGATAAGTAGAAAATTATTTTTACTTTGACCTTGACCTTTGTTAGCATACAGGTTAACAGAGGTGACTCACCTCTATAGGCCTACTAACCTGAATTTGACTCATGGAGACCACAGCATGGATATCAGCACGTATATATTTATAGAATATTATTATACATAATACATGGTACATATATATTTCATCAAGCTGAGCCCGAACTACTGAGATGCCAAACACAATGAAGAGAAAAGACGCCTTCACACAGCGAGAACTCCAATTTGCTCTACATACAGCGAGCTTCAAAAGCTTTGAGGCTCACTCATTCTTTTGGAAAGATGAAAGTGAGAAACAGTGAGAGAGAGAAAGAAGGGGGGTGGGGGGAGTCAAATATGTTTTGGTTCTCCATTGGTTCTTGAAGAACAGGAACTTTGCGAGGCATGTGAGCTCAGCACAACCTTGTCTTTCACAGAGCAGATGCATGTGTAAAGTTACCGCTGGGCTGTCTCCTGTGGTTGAAACCTGGATCCACATTACAGATTATGACTCTGATAGAGGTCATATTTCTAAAACCCTGGAGTAGTGGTTTTCAATCCTGGTCTCCAAGTCGTGAGTCGACAGCCCTGCTGTTTTTCTGTCCTACCAGGGTGTTAAGTGGACTTAACTGCATCCAGGTGTAAAATGGTACCTGTTAGATGTCTAGAATGAAAACCAGCATGACTCTGTATCCAGAGGACTAGCATTGAAACCTCCTGCTGAAGAGCAATTCCTAATGGTTTTAGCTTGAGAAGTGATGCCTTCATGGGAACCCCCATATCAAACTAAAGCGTGTGCACTTTGATGCTATTTTGATTTTTGTGTTCCATTTTCATGCTATTTTACTCAAATTTTGTGAGGATATGTAAAAGCTGAACCACAGAACTTGAACTGAGTACAGTGATATTTCCTATTCAAATCAATATACCAGGATGGAGAGCAGCAGCTATTTTTGTATGTATCATAGGGCTGGGCAATATATTGATAATATATCAACATTATGATATAAAACTAGACATCGTCTGGGATTTTGGATATGATATGGCAAAAGTGTTGTCTCTTCCTGGTTTTAAAGGCTGCATTACAGTAACAAGATGCCATTTTCTGATCTTATTAGGCTGGTGTAGTTCTATTATCGGCCTCTATCTATAACTGGAGGAGGTAATGGGAGAAGCACAATGTTGCTAATGTTATGCTAAGTGTGTGTAACACAGCATGACACATGCAGTCAAATGTTCACAATAACTTACAGTAATTTCTGCTTTCACTTTATAGCCACAGTATAACATGATTGCACAGCTCTCAAGCAAGTGAGATGCACTTTACGGCCCTATTGATTTGTTACCATAGCATACAACTATAATTGCCATTTTATTCTGTACCAGCTAAATGACCACAGCAAACAGTTCAGTGACCGTTCTGCACCATTCAAGCTCTGTGGGCTGAACATATCCATTGTTTTACAATCTCAAGACATCCATTTTAAACATGAACAGTGATTTAAAATTTGCATCGGAAATATCTAGTATCTAGTAATATCTTGTGACCCACAAAAGTCATCTTGCAGCTCTGACTCCTGTGTTGAGAACCTCTGCCCCTAGTTTCTGTGGCTCGGCTGCCCCTGTTGATTCACTGTGAAGAAAGGATTGCACCTGTCAGTGTTTAAACACCACATTGCTGCAGCCATGCATGCCACATTTGCTGAAGGCACCACCAGCCTCCCATTTACAATTCTAATGCAGCGTAATGCAATCACACGCGCTTGTTCCGCGGTGTCATCACATTGACATGCATATTCATGTGCCGTATTATGTATGGTGACATCGGCACAGATCTTTGCAAAGACATGATTATGTTGCACCATGCCTGTGCACTTACACATGCAAATACACACACATGCTTATGCACACGTGCACGCACACAGAGTGCACTGACCTTTGATTCCATCACCAAGGTAACAAGCATCTACCAAAGCAATGCCCAAGCACAGATTAAAGCAGAGGATAATGTATATGCTTATTTAATTAGGAGATATTCAGCAGTGGAAAATGTACCTGAAATCACTGCTTATTATGTTATTGAATTTGCCACTGATGTTTCAGGTAATAGCTCTTGACTGCTCTTTGAAAGCTCTATGAAAGTCAATACTATCCTCTGTCTTTACCAGCAAACAATCACCATTGTAAATGACATTTCAAGTGTCGTTGTGATGTTTCCCTGTCCAATGAGACCTTTCAGTGTACAGTACAATTACACAAACTGAAACAATACCCATCCCATCTCCATTTTGTTCCGTGCAAACAATTGTAGCGGTTGTGCCCTTCAAATGTCTTACCGGAAAGGTCTAGATGACATCACGGAGACAGGGAGCAGTCGGGATCCCAGATTAAACACTACAGACATGGTCGTAGCTAGCAGCAGTGTGTCTGCAACCTTTACCGTCACATTCACTGTACTGGAAACGTGGAGCCAAGCGAGATGGACAATCCTGTTTCAAGCCAAGAATAGATGTAATAGTAGCTTAAGGGTATGTGTATTCCTGTGCAGTACATGTCCATACGGGTTTATCTGCAGGTTTCAGAAAACCAACTTTCAGACTTGTAAAACATTTTGGATGCCTCTTGCGATTCAAAGACCAAAACAAAATAAAGACACAAAGCTGGAAAAGCTTTCAAACTCCATATTAGCAGTTCAAGAAAGCGGTGACAGGATGTAGACAGTAGTTGAGTTGTAAAAAAAAATTCAGGGGGGATGGTCAATTTTTTTCACTTGATGAAAAGGGAGGTGTGCAGTTTTTACAGGGTGGATGATTTTGACTGTTTTTATTTCAGGGGGCATGCCATCCACCCTCATCCCCCCTCAACACGAGTACTGGATGTAGATATTCTACTGGAGTGGACTCCTAGCATGAAGACACTGTAATACCTCAAGCCATTAAACTGTGTTCTATTAAGACTTTTCAGACTTTTCAAGGACTACCATACATTTGCTTTTTGTGCCCACATGTGTGTGGACATGGGTAAAGCATCCTGCATTCGTTATTGATCCCCATTTTGTTTCTAACACGGAAACATGTATAATGCATCCTGCTCTGTGTGACTCGGGGTAGGAGTGATGGATGGCTGTTGTCTGTTGGAAATGGGAATGTCCTTATTTGTGTAATGGTTACAGAGAGGGGAGCATTCAGAAACCCTGCCAGCGTGTTGAAATGGTAATGTGTACACGTGTATGAAACAGCACACATACACACACACACACACGCACCTGACTATAGGATTAAACCAATGTATGGCCTATCAGGGCTGTCTTCTGCTGATTTGATGAAAGTTCCAACTTGAGCTTTTATTCTTTTATTCTTTTATTTTTCAATAATGTTTTTCACTAACAAACTAACTAACAAACTACAGGCAATCAGCAAATTCATAAAAGCATCTTTCATTGTGCCATAGCATGTTATGTCATGACAGTTTTCCACAATATCATATGAATCACTTTAATAAGGGTTATATGCCTTTGGTGACATATTTGGGGTGTATGTTTGCAATTAGGGCACCCTATATTTCGCACCTACTGCACTTCCTAGACAAGACCAGTGGTTTCTTGGAGAAACCAGTCTGAATGTACCTCCCCCCAAATGTCATTGGTGTGTCAGTACGTCATGGCAAGTGCACTGATTTTAAAGGGGATGAGAGGAGCTGATTTGATTGGTCAGGAATGATGCCAGCCCTCACCATACCTTCTGAAAATATATTCCTCATGGTCCAGTTCCTTTCACCAGTGTGCTTTCGCTTGTGGTGACAAAAATCTCTTGCACATGCTCAAGTGAGCTTGCACCCTCATCAAAACCGGTCCCCTGATGTGTCACAGTGTTTGAATTGGTGCAGTGGGTCGTGCTGCCAAACGGAGCTGCCAACCCACTGAAAAGAATTTTTACTATTCCGGGTTTCAATGGAGAGTTTTACAGCAATTTCCCGTAATAGTCTATATGCTGTTCCAGAGGTGTGTCCATGCTGACAAGAGTACAATTCTGGGGGAAAATGGAACCCTTCAAATTTTCACACGAAAATGGTAAAATGTAAGGCTATTTTTATTGCTCTGGAATATCAGCTATTTGTAGCTCAAATCAAAAATATCAGCTTCAGTTTTGGACCTCAAAAGCTGTCACGGTCAAAACCTACAGTCAGCTAAGCACAGGGGTCAGATGGTAGTTGACCAGCCTCTCTCATGTAGCACAGCCAGAGCGCAATTCATGCTTTTTTAACACAATGTTAAAGAGGGGAAGAATCAGGGATGGTGGGTGGAAAAGAGGGGAACTGGAGGTTGAGGAAGAGGAGGAGGGAAAGGAGCGGGGAACAGCTGTCTGCTCTACATTCACGCTCCAGTGTACTGGATGTGGACTTGATGTATATGCTTTATTTTAGGTGTTTACACTGTGTCAAGGTTTACTTGCCCTTTACGCATCCCCTCCCCTCCTTCCCGACAAGATGCCGATGAACCCTTCAGTCTCCAGAATTTTCCATCGGCTGAATCCATCAGAAACCCTGTTTTTGCACGAGCCAGTCACACACTGTGAATCCAAAACTGCGTGATGTGTGTTTCCACAGCCAAGGCTAGACAGAGTGCTCGTATCATAGCCTGTAACACTAATTCAATTCCCTTATCTCGTGTGGGGGGGTGGATTAAAGCTTTGAGTATGTCGGGGTCATGAGGTTAAAACCAGGATTTAATGGAAAATGTCTTTGGAGACACTTCCTTCTATCCATTTGGACAGTAAGGGAAGTAAGGAGCTGGAAGCCTGGGGGTTTATCCACTTTCTCATTCCACCTTATTACCTTATTGCCATTACATGAGAGCAGACAACATGCATGTGAAACACTGGGCTTTTATCTCATTAATAATGTAATGACATTGTGCTGGCTCTGTTTGCTTGCAGTGATAAGTATATGGCAGGAAATGAAAGGATCCTTGGGGATCATCAAGGTCTCACTCCCTTGAAACATTGAACTGGGAGAATGAAAAAAACGCTCGTGTGTCAAATGCATTTAATTTGAAATTGAAAAATAGTGTTTAGAGAAATGCACTTTGACTTGATGCACTTTGGCTTGAACAGTACTCACAAGGTGCTAGAATCATCTCTGTGTTTTCAGTAGATCATTCAGGCCAGTGTTCATGCTAATGTTGTAACATACAGATGTCTGGGTAATTAGCATTATCCGAAATATCAAGATAAACCTTTTTAATCACTCAGAATCGGCATTAGTTTTTATTCTGTGGCCTACAGATGAATAACTTGAATAAAATATCAGTTTTTGTCCTCTGTTGTCACCAATTTCCTCTAAAAAGCTGGCAGGTTTAGATGCCAGCATTTTAGATGCTACAAGTAGTCATTTTCTCACTTTAGCATAATGTTGGTAGCCAAAAATGGCCTAAGGCCATTTAGCGGTGTAGCTGGTTTTTATAGTTACCTGGATGAGATATGAGTCCACATAGTGGTGAAATATCCTCATTTGTTAATCCATGCTCCCCTGCTAATCCAGAATACCGTGTCTCTCCATTCACTTCCATACTGAGGTAAAACAGTTCCCAAAATAAAACCCTTTTACGACTTCAACGAATGCCAATAAAGTAGATTATGCTAATATAAAAAGCAACATGTCCAGGTACCCATTTTTTGAGGATATTAAACAGCTCTTTTCATGTTGTTTTCCTGTTTGTATTGGAAAATAGTTCCGGCAGGTAGCATCTGAAGGTAACCTCTAGAGGAAGAAACGACCTGGTGCTTTCACAAATAATTGGACTTCGATAAAAAATGGGTGCTGGGACCTATTTTTCATATTGGCATAATCCGCTTGTTTGTATTTGTTTGGGATTTTTACCTCCTGAACCCTGCTCACTTATAATCCCATGCTCTTTGCAATTCTACAGCTTTTATGTGTACTTTTTTCAGAAATTTTACTTTTTCTGAATATCCTACTTAAGTTAATGATTTAGTGATTTAACAGAACTTTGATCACGTACCAGTAAACGGGTATCACAAACTTTCAAGGGTTATTTAGAGTGTTGATTGCACAATGGCAAGATCATCTAGTATGTCAGTGGACTAAGCTGTCTCAGCTCAGCCCCGCATGCCTCTGTGTCTGCTGTATTGACCCTAACCTCAGACGGAGAGAGAGCAGCAGTTTCTTCAGTGTCAGCACAACTTCGCCTACGTCCCTCCTCCCTTTTCCTGGTTCCACAGCTGACAAAAGCTCCCATGTCATGTGGATGTGACCCGATCACTTTGATTGTCTTCCTCATTTCCAAGTTGGACTCTGTTGCCGCTACCAAACACAGGTTGTGACTTAAGTCTAGACCAAAGAGATCCACAGATCAGGCCTGTGGAGGTGATGTCATTGATGTTGACCACAATGTCTCAGCAACATAATTCAATGGGAGTTTGAAACTGAAGGAGTTGCCTTGGGACATTGCCAGAATCCTTACTCACTTGTGTCTGTCCTTTACAATACGCATACGACCTCTCTGTCTTTATGCTCCATATATCTCTTATATAGCTAGACATCCTTAGAGCAATATATCGAGAGAGCTTCTACTGTAACTCAAAAATCTGATTGTTTGCTCAGACCTTGATTTCCACTGTGAGAGATATGACCATATGATTGTCATTAATTGATGCTCAACAAGGATTAAGCAACCCGATGACCTAACTCTGGCTGTATTTCAAATATCTGCGAGAGAAAAAGAACAGAATTTCATTAAGTGGAGCAATACGCACCGGGGCCATAAAAGGCTCCAGGCTTGTTGCTATGGAGCTTTTGACTTGTATCAAAGAATACATAAGCAGAAACTGGATACTTATTGTGGACACAGAGCACGGCCTGGCTCATCTCGACAGTGCAACTGGAGAAGGCTCGTTCTTAGAGGAATATTTTTGCTTTATATTCCAGATGGTTGGTTTTAGAGATGAAATGTGCTGCTGCTAAAGTCACGCTGGGGTTTTCAGCTGCCCATAGCCAGGCTGTGTATGAGCTTTAGATATGCCTCCAAACTGAGCCGAAACATGTTGATATGGGAGGTTCCTGCTAGGGTGTCAGGATAAAATGTGCGTCCTTGATTCCTGAGTTCAACACACTGATCACAGAAGCACAAATGTTGGGTATATCAACATAGCAGATAGGGATGGGCCAGAAAATTCAATCAGTCTGTTCAAATAGACTGATTGATTTCTTTCCTTTTTGCCACTGAGATTCATATAGTAACATAAGATAATAATGCTTGGGATGGCATTTTGAAATCTTTTAATCTCCTAGATTAAGGTAACCAGTTGTGGCACATTGATGCGTCCATTACATCTTTGAATATCTTTGTGTTTTGCAGCACTGGATGAAATAATCTATTCATCTTTTTTGGTAATGATACCAAAGTTTCATCATTCATCTACAACATGTCATCATGCACAAAATGTAAATTAGACCAAGACTCCACCTCTGATGCCGAGGAAGACGCAGACCACAAAGGCCTTTTACTTTTCTTTTCGCCCTTTTTCTTAATTTGAAAAGAAAATTATAAGCAGTTTGCATCATGCTTTCATGCTTTTTCATTATGGAAGCAGCCAAGAATCTCATTATTAAACCTATACACGGTACAGCCTAATGTAAGATGTTGAGACAGGCTATTTGACTAATGGTCCGGGCAGCTTACCAACTGGTCAACCTTGGAAAAATGGACTTTTGCACGTCCCTATTAGATGAGAATATTTGTCCTTGTGGCACTGGTACAGTTCCATCAGGCACCTGCGAGCATATTCTAGAGATGTAATAGCTTTGCATTTTGCATTCATTTTTTTTTTTAAATGGTCTCCAATTTTTTTTTTTTTTTTAAATTTAAATTTTAAATTTAATTTTAGTTAGATTTCAGCCTAGATTGGGCAGTTTTAGTTCAATTTGTATTTCTTTTCAGCTCTAGCAGTGGCATTATTAGATGTCCAGAACAAGAAATTGTAATGTTTACAACAGGTACTGTGTAATACAATGAATCATAAATTATTTCCAGATTTATTTAAATTAATGCCTCAATGTACTGTATATTACGAAGCAGGCATACACACCAGTGCACTCATCCACATGTGTTAATTAAGCCATTCTACACGAGCCTTGGGGGCCTTTTGTGTTACTAATGCAGAAGAAAAACAGCTCAGTGCAACAGTTGCTGTTTTCCTGATGCTCGCACACTCTTGTTAATACAATTCGCTGTCCTCAGCTCAGTGCGGCAGACACTGTGTTTTTCATATGTGCTCTGTGAAGCTGCTTCCTTCAGATAATACACTGGGGTCCTCTGGGAGACTCCAGAGACTCCGGGCAGACTACAAGATGTGCTTGTCTGATAAAAGAAAGTGATGTGTACAAGTGTAAACATTCAATATTATTCACTCGATGCTTGCTTGTCGGTACGGCCCGCCTCTTATCTTGAGCTTTTTGGCTGGGGGCTTTTCTGTCTCTTGTGAAGCCATCTGTAAAGCCTAATGCAATTGGAGTGGAGAGGCATTTCATATTTGATGCATGGACATGCGCCATGCAGACAAATCTGATCGTGCTCTGTGGCACGAGGCTGAAGGTTACATGAGTGCTATGAATAACAGAGCAAGTTTGGCTCCTCTGCTTTTTCTTCCTGAGCTCTTTGTTTTCCAGGACGACATGGGGATGAATAATTTTTTCACTGGTTGTCAGACATGGTTACTGTCAGATTTCTGAATAGGGACACAAGATATTAACAGTGCAGGGCTGTGGTATTTTTAAAAAAAACAGGAACCTGCTAAAAAAAAAAACCAAACACTTCCTGTGAAAACTGCCTGTTGCCCAAGACCCCATGGACGAAGAAAAAGAAATTGGTTGAGGTCCCCTGCATCATAGGTTATTGTTTTTGTGAACAGCTTCAGAACGGCTTTATTTCTCCTTTAATGCATCAAGTTCTGAACTTTGTGTAGATGGTGCTCTGTGTTCCCATTTAGCAACCACCTTATTAAGTGCCCATCTGTCTCTGTCAGTGAGCTTCGACTTGACATTGCTGTTCCTCTTTGCAGATGGAGTGTGGCTGGGTTTAGCATATGTTGCAATGATTTTTTCAGACGGTTCCCCTTGCGCATTAAATAATTTTGCAGTTTTTGTGACTGAGCCACTTGCAACTTCATTATTTGGTGTCTTTGGAGGTGTTAGTTGCCTCATTTCCCCTTGAAAACCCATTTATAAAGGTGGTGATTATCAGACCTGTTTTTATTTAAAGCTGACATGCACTGCTAATTGGGATTGAACTTAATATTACCTTCCAGTGTAGCTGCTTTTGCAAATGTGATTTAGTTATTTCGAAGCTCAAGTCCAACTCTTTCTAGAATATTATAATGTGTACGGTGGGTTTTTTTCCCTTCTCTAATTTTAGAAGTGCATGGACCAGTGCACATGTCTGTCTTCACACTGCATGCTGTAGGTGTTGCACAGTGCCTTCACATTGGCTGTGAGGTTTGGTTGTTTTTGTAGCATGCTTGTCAGTATGTACATTATATGCAAATGTGACAGTTTGTACATTCATTATACTTGTTAATTGTGATAGGGATTATTATTTTGATTAGAGAGGAGGCGGACACTGGAGATGCTCTAATTAAGATCCTGAAGTTAGTAAGACACTACAGCTGAAGGGGCCAGCATTAAGCTTCCTGTGCTGAAAGTATCACTTTGTATGGAGCTACATTAAACACACTTGACGATGTGCTTATGATAACTGATATTTATTTTGTAAATTGTAAATTGTAAATGCATGTGTTCTGGGGTAAAAACTGAAAGCCAGTTGCTTGTCATGCCGGCTCTGCTGTCCAAATCAATAAAAATGCGCCCATGCTTAACAATGTACAATGCAGCCAATTTTCCATGTGACATTTACAATTCAGTCAAAATGCACTTTCGCAGATGAGCAAAGAGCTGTAATCCCAGCCCAGCAGCACTGTAATGTACAGTGATGTGGCAAAAGCATCATTTCCTAAAACATGTCTTTCAGCAGCATCCTCTTTTTGTCCATCCTGTGCTAACTGCAGGAAGGCTAACAGACGTCAGTCAGAGATGGTTTATATTGGCCAACTGTGTCGACAACTTCCCCTTCGCTCTTTGCCTGGGGCTCTGCGCTTCTAATAAAAAGAGGCAGAGGCTGGTAATGTATGTCAGAAACCTCTGCTCAGATAATGCTGCATCACTGGTTTGGTCTCGCCGTGTCTCCTGATTTTATACCATTGGTGTTCCCAGGGAGCGTTTGAGCTGACTGTGTCAGCATAATTTAGATGGATGGGTTTTGGATGAAAACACATTAAGATCATTAGCTGAAGATTTAGGGTGCAGATGAGGCAGAAAACATTTGCCTTCCCAGCAAATGACCTCCTTGTTTATTAGAGGGGTTACTTATGGTTTGCTTAATGTAATTTTCTCAGGGCGACGTGCACCTTCAGCTGTAATTATGGTCACCATATATACAAATTAGTGAAGGAACGGTTTCCTGACCTTTCTTTCCGTCTTTCTTTCTTTCTTTCATTCATTCTTTCTTTCTTTTTCCAGTCTCAGTGGTTGTTGTGTATGTTAGTTTGTGGCTTACCAACATACCAGCCCCCTGCCCACGAAAATGAGTCCATGATTTGACTTCAGCTGTCATGATGTCAGTATATGAATAGACTCACATGGACACTGTGTCCATTTTGCAACAATGTTTTGTCAATTGATACAGCGCATTATGGATTCAGCCTACAGCAAGTCCATGAAAGCTTTTACATTTGTTATTCTAAACACCTGAGGCCAAATCTAAATCTGAATGCTTAGTTGTTGTTGCCAGGGAGCTGAGAAATCACAGTAGAGCTAGCACTGAGAATAGAGTTTCAGTGGCTTGCTTTACCATTGTATCCAGGGAGATTTGAATTCAAAATGTGTCAGATTCATTTCATGTCATAGGTAAAGAGCTAAATAGTTCAGTTAGTGCACACACCCAAAATGAGGTGCTAACCATTGGTTCAAAATCACATCAAATGTAAGAAGGCTGCATACTTCTCTGCATACACAATATATTGGAATTATATTGTCCACAATTGGCAACGTCACACATTCGGCTCCTATGAGTCATGTTTTTCAGCTAAGGTCAGTTATGACCATTGGTCACAAAAGCATGAATCATAGGTTACGATTGATTAGTGATACTAAAATGTGACCTGAAACACTGGGGATCACTGATTGGTCAGAGAGAAATCGAACAGCAAAGCCCCGCTGTTGCTGCTTACAACCAGGAAACACTTGCAAAACAGTCATATCCATATTAAAACATTTTCTTTCAGTGAATCTCTCGTATGCCAGGAGAGCACGGAGTAACTAATGAGGATATTTCACCACCATGCAGACTCGTATGGTGCTCAGATAACTATACAAGCTGAAGACTCTACCAAAGTTCAATTTAGCTTAAGCAGCTTTTTGTCTTGATGACAATGCCCTCTGGGCTCGGTCTCTCTCTGCAAGAACTTTTTGTGCAGTATAGCCAGTGTTCTTGGTGACACTTCTTAGGGACCAGAGTTGACTGCATTTGCAGATTATGTAACACCAGGGGATGGGTTGCATTTTCAACATTGTACAGGTGATAATGAACACAGTGTTTGGATGTATCACAGCTTACTTCACACTCTTGAGCTCTAAAGTTGAAAGTTGGAATAAACAACATGACCTGGCAGCTTAATGCCCTTAATAACTTTGCTCATTAGAGTAAGATTGATTAGTGGATTGTAATATCATTTAGTCAGCAAAAAACTCAGATTAGATACACAATGCTGAAGAAATAATGGGCTCTTTTCATGAAGTCCACTAATGAGGTGAATCCTGGTAAAAGCCATTATTCCTTATTGATTTCCTTTACCAGATCTATGCCAGTCACAAAGAAGGAGATGCAGGCAAAGAGAAGCAGACGAGTTCAAGAAAGATTTTAAAGCTTTTTAAGAGAAAGCTGTGATGTAGATTGGGCATCTTTGCCCGCAACTCAATATCAAGATATATCCTGTATATTTTGTACAAATCCCAGTGCTTTTTGAGAGATCAAAGGAAACTGAAGTCCTTCGTAAGCCAGATGATCAATCTTAAAATCTTAGATATTGAATGACGAACTCCATGCTATGATTTTAGGAAATGAAACATTTTGGAAATGAAAGTGAGAGAGATGTAAGCTCACATGTTACTCATGCACATACTGTTTTTTCCATTTATAGTTGATTTTCTAAATTGTGCAATTCTTTTCCATCTTCCCAATACAGTTCCTCTGCCTGAAGAATATTAGGACTTTCCTGGCCGCATGCAGCGAGATCTTTGGCATGAAGAAAAGTGAACTGTTTGAGGCCTTTGACCTATTTGACGTCAGAGACTTTGGGAAGGTAAGGTGAAATTAGCCAGCGGATGGAGGCTGGTGCTCGTACATCTCAAGAAAACCTGGTTGTTGTAACAGTTTGTGGCCCCCACAGTGTGCCGACCAAGATTACAACAGATGTGCACCGTTCCCTTTGTGTGGAACTTGATGGAGAACTGAAACAACTCTTTTCTCTTAGGCACTATCAAATCATTATCATGGATCTTGAGGTTTAAAACCCGGTAAGGAACTGTCTATTGCTTGTTTAGGCAAGAGCTATGTGAGCCTGACTCTGCCGGAGTATAAGTGGACTTTGCATGGTCCCTTTTTGTGCACATACCTGTAAAAGTGTGGTTCACTGCATCCTTCACCTCAGGCTAACAGATATTAGCCCAGGACTTCGAGGTCCAAGTGTGATTCAACGCAGGGCTGACACATAGCTCAGGGTTAATGAATGCTTGTGTGTACATGGGATAAATAAGCCCTGGGCTATCCTTACCATGCAGGGCAGTTTGAAAAGACCAATAGTGAATTCTGACTTGCACTCAGTGATTATGGCTTGAAAACTGGACTTTAGAGTGTTGGGTTGTGTAGTTACCTGGGTGTTACATGAGTCTTCATGGTGGTGAAATATGCTCATTAGTTGCTCTCTGCTCCCCCGGGCTGCTGATCCACAATACATGTGAGCCGAGCTGATACTAAAATGTGACCTGAAACACTGGAGATCACTGATTGGTCAGAGAGAAATCGAACAGCAAAGCCCCGCTGTTGCTGCTTACAACCAGGAAATACTTGCAAAACAGTCATATCCATATTAAAACATTTTCTTTCAGTGAATCTCTTGTATGCCAGGAGAGCACGGAGTAACTAATGAGGATATTTCACCACCATGCAGACTCGTATGGTGCTCAGATAACTATACAAGCTGAAGACTCTACCAAAGTTCAATTTAGCTTAAGCAGCTTTTTGTCTTGATGACAATGCCCTCTGGGCTCGGTCTCTCTCTGCAAGAACTTTTTGTGCAGTATAGCCAGTGTTCTTGGTGACACTTCTTAGGGACCAGAGTTGCAGATTATGTAACACCAGGGGATGGGTTGCATTTTCAACATTGTACAGGTGATAATGAACACAGTGTTTGGCTGTATCACAGCTTACTTCACACTCTTGAGCTCTAAAGTTGAAAGTTGAAATAAGCAACATGACCTGTCAGCTTAGTACCCTTAATAACTTTTCTCATTAGAGTGAAGGTCCTCAACCCTCTGTCTTTATGAGAGTTTAGAAGTCTTGCCTTGGGTTCAGGGTAATGATAGGACTCTGAGTCTTTGCTGCATGGCTGTGCAAGTGTCTGTGGCTCTTTGACAGCCCCGCTGCCACTGTCATGAAGTCCCCAGGAGGTTTAATTAGAAATCACAGCCTCCGGCGGGGAGGAGAAGCTGCCATAAGAGTAAGATGGACCCTGGTGCACAGGATGTGAGGCATTTATGAGACAAGAGGGTCATGTATTCTCCCTTAAAGTGTGTGTGACGTGAGTGTGTACAAGCAAGAGGAGGAAGGACACTAATAGCTTCTTTGTCATTGCCTGTCACAGAAATTGAAGAACATGGGTGTGCACCATTAACTTTGTGTTGAAGGAAACACATAAATTGGATTTTATTTATTTGTTTTCCTTTCCACATATTGCACCATCTGTCATTTGTTTTCAGCAGATTTGAACATAGTGCACTGTTTCAGGTGGAAGGTGAAACTTATGAGGCTGGTTAGCCTGGAACTGTGGTTTGGGTTTTCTTGTGAATGAAACACAGACATCAGCAAAACTGAACTGCAGTGAAAGCTAAATGAATGTGAAGTGAGCTTCATCAGTAGTGTCAAGAGGCAGAACAAGAATTTTTAAAGCATCTTTGATATTATATGACCAGGACTGAAGGGGCTTGTGTAACTTTTAGTGAGAACTGCCTGTCAGGCAAGACTTAGAGTTTGTCCCAGGCCTTCAATGAAAAGAGTTTGCCTTATTTGCTGTGGGACCCAGCTGCAACACTAACGGTCACATTTACTTATCTGTGTTCTCTCCAAGAGTGAAAAGAGCTCTTCCTGTGACCTTACATAAGCAATATCTGGCTTTTTGGCCCATTGGTCAACAAGCCTGTTAACTGATGAGAGTGTAGTTCCAGACTACCCTCGTCCCTGTCTGTGTCATTGGCTGCTCCGCCCACTTTAGTATGCACTGTGTTAAGTGATGGTAGGGCACTAGTGTGATCTAAAGTAAGAAAAGTGACATGTTAATAATAAATTGTTAGAGGTTTTAAGCACACGGTCTGTAGATTCATAAATGTAATCAATGAAATATTAAGTCAGTATTGCAGATATAGCTTTATTTTTGGAGCAGTTTTGGATATTTTAGGTATCCATGTAGAGAAGAAGTCCCTGCTAGATAAAAACAGTATATTAATTTGGTATCCTCATTATTTTCAGCCTCCTACCCAACCTACCACATTTAGGCACTCATCATTTAATATTATTTAGCATTTAGCTTTAATGCTGCCGTTTCTCACTTTTTATGTCTAGTATCCTGCTGCTATTCCGCATGGTGAAGTGATAAATGGGAGCACTCAAGCCAATGATCTGGCCAGGGACACATGGATTATTTATGTTCCTCATCAAAAAACAAGGACATTGACCAATGAGCCATTGAGCCACTATCCCCAAAACTTGGCGTTTTCCTTTAATGAAGTGTCAGATATACAGATAAATAAATATCCATTCTTCCATCCATTTTCTGCACTTAGTGTTAATCATGGTCGCAGGATGCCCCCTGGGGAACGCCCTCAAGGGGGCTGCAAGTCCCTCACTGGGTTTACACACACACATACAAACACATTGAAGAGCAATTTAGAGTCATCAGTACACCTTGTCCACATTCATAAATACTGTCTTTTTGACAAAATGTGATTTTATGGAAGAAGTCACAATGCAAAACAAATGGGAGAAAAATTAAGCTCAGAATAGAGAAGACAGCATTGCTTTGCCTGCCTTTAAATGTGCTTAATAGTACTTTTTTTTTTTTTCTTTTTGCCACTGCTGAGTTGAATTAAGCCATCTATAATTAAAACACATTGGACTGCTGGCAAGTTTCTTGTTTCGCTCTCGTGTGGGGAGGCAAATTCCCAGAATATTCCATACAAGAATCAACAGCAGCTTGTTGAATAAGGGTATGCAAATATAATACTTAATCCCCTCTCATGAAAATAAGACAATATTACTGTTGGGGGTGGTTGGTAGATTTTCTCATCCGTGTTATGTAGCATTACTATGCCTGCTGTGCTTTTCAATTCAAATCTCAACCCCTCCACATATCTTTGAATAAAGGTGACTAACAGGGACTAAACATGAGGTGTTGGTGTGCTGTTTTAATGGCTAAAGCTACCTAAGGATTAAAAAGCACTTGCAGCCACAATGCTCTCTTCATCCTGTGTAGATGAAAAAAAGTCACATGCATTTTTTGATTAACTGGTTTGGTCACAATATTAATGCCATGCCTGATGAAGCTGCCGGTGACTGAAATGCCACTTTTGAGCAATTAAAAAAATGGCTTTCCAGCACAGGGAGGGAGTCATGTGAATCCTCATCCTGCTTTTGTCATTGTTGCGATGATCTACCTCTGTTCCAGTCGTTTGAGCACAAACTGTCCCTCTCTCTGAGCGCGGTCTGTCACAGTTATTACATAGTCGTGTGATCGTGATTATCTGAGCAGAACATGATGACTGTGCATAATGGTTAGCGTCCACAGCCATGTTTCCATCCAGAATTAAAGGGGCGTTTAAACCAGTCTTAGAAGTGTTGCAGCAAATAGAATACAAATCAACCGGGCTGAAGAAATGCTTTTTTCATGCTGTCTCTCTCTGTCTCTGGCCATATGGCATCATTCAAAAATGAGACCCATGCTCATTCAAGCAAGTGTATGTACTGCACTCCTTCTTTAATCAACACTGCGTACAAGCCTCTTTCATTACATTAGGTAGGTCTGTGCTATAGTTTTAATACAAGCTATTTGAAGTACAGTGGTCCCTCGTTTATCGCGGGAGTTACATTCTAAAAATAACCCGCAATAGGCGAAATCCGCGAAGTATTCAGCTTTATTTTTTACAATTATTATAGATGTTTTAAGGCTGTAAAACCCCTCACTACACACTTTATACACTGTTCTCAGACAGGCATTAACATTTTCTCACTTTTCTCTCTTGTTTAAACACTCTCAAAGTTCAAACCTTAGTAGAAAAATAAGTCCAGTATTATAGAATGAAACCAAAGATCAAAACGTCCCGGCACGGAGGAGATTGATTGAGAATGGTCTACACAGTCCCTTAGCCAGGTTCTCCCTTAGCCAATCAGGACGCAGAACACAATGCGCTGTAAAGAAAAAAAAAAAAAGCATGCAAAATTGCACTAAAAAAAATCCGCGAAACTGCGAGGCCGCGAAAGGTGAACCGCGTTATAGCGAGGGACCACTGTACATACAAAATACATATAAAAACAAATAAATTGGTAATCACAATTAGTCAGCTAAGATTTCATGATGAGGTCAACTGTGCTTTGACCTTTGAGCTGATTACTGTATTGAAATCACAAGCAGTTAGTTCTCAATATTCTCCCTTGATAGCTCGATAGCTTGCCACTCAGTTTCTCAGTGTCAATACATAATCACTGGGTGATGAATTGCTCTTTGCAGTCTGATGGCTTCTCCCGGACTAGTTTTGGATACCTTGTGAAGCAATACATTTTCACTTCAGCCCTTAAGCAGCGGCTGATATTGAGTTATTACGATGTGTCCGATCTTTCTCATTTTCCTCCAGTGATTCCATTTGGCTTCAGCTGAACTTGCTCATGAGTCACTCAAGCGAATCCCACATCGCTGAGAGGGAATTTAACATCTTGGAAATCAGTCGCCAGTCTACGCCCTTAGTCCTCAGCTGACTGGCAGTGTGGAGGCTAATGGAGTGCAAAGAGGACAGAGTGGGAGGCGCTGCCACTCACCTGCACTTACGTTGTTGTGTTTTAAAAATAGCTGCCGGACTCCTGTTGAATAAAACATCAATCCCGCCTGTTCATTTACAGGTTGTAGTCTTGACAGAGTCCACGAAGAAACACGTGCTGCCTATCTCTCTCGGGATTCTATCAGGTTGTTTCCTGCCAGCTGGCATACCGGAAATGTTTTTAACTGCACTCACAAGGAGACAAGGAACCTTATCCCCAAAGCCTGAAAGTGCTTCTTGACTTTTCAACCTTAAAAGCTGTATAGGAACTCAGCTGTGTAATGTGCAAACAGAGGAGTAAATGTAAAGGCACAGTCGCTGATGAGATTCAGGTACTGAAAACAAGCCATCTCATATTCAGATTTAAAATTGTGTTTTTCTTCAAACAATTGGGAAAATCTACCAGCGGGATGAGATAATCCCATTTGTTTCCAATGCAGTTTCACTTGTTTCAGGATTTTTCCAGGGAACAAAGTGAAACAAGGCAGAACAAGGCAATGGAAATGTCAGAAAATGGCTTGTGATTCAAGGAAATTAATGGAAACATGCTGATTAGCATTTGGAACTAGTGGGATTATCTCATCCCCATGGCAGATTTTTCCACTTACTTGAAGAAAAACAAGATTTTAAGAGTGAATATGAGACTAATTGACTTCTTATGATGGAGATTTTTTTTTTTTCAGTGATGGAGCTGTAAGGAAATTGTGTGTGTGCCAGTCAGAGTTCGATGACAACATTGTCACATGTGATATACAGCCTTTGGCTTGTCACTGTGCACATCGGTAACCAGACCGCTGTTAGCAGCTGTGCTTCCCAGACCCCCATATGTCATTGTTGGATTCAAACTTTGGTCTGACAACACGTACGACATTTGGAAAACACACACAAATAGCAAGGCTGTCTGTAGCACTTTCTCCTCGGTGAAGAAACATCTGGTTTGCACATCTGTCTTGTAGACACATGGAGGGTTGGGGGCTCTGCAGGGAGAAGAGAAACTTGGCTGCACAGGGCTGACACAAGCATGCACAACACACACACACACACGTGGCAGAAAGGGTGGGAGGGTGAGATCATGAGCACTCATGGTGTAAGGCATTTAAAGGGGACAGTGTTGAAGTACTATTGCAGCTTTAAGTCCAATTTTATCTACAATTGCATGCATTTATGATGCTATTTTCAAACGCTACATTACCTAAATATCTGTGGTGATCATATTGTCTAAAAAAAAAATACCGTGCACCCTTGGTTGGGCCATTTTTGAAAATAGATGCTGCCATCATCGGCCTCTTCCTTGCTAAGAGAGAATGACTAAACGTCTCACTTCTATTTTATTGCTATTTCCTGTCATCTCATATCAGCTCCTTTCAAAATAGAATCAAAGTGCTGACAGGAGCTTTCCATACTCGGTCATATGATGGACAGTTGCTCACTGCTTGGAAAAACTTGGTATTATTGACTGACCAAACTTAAGCTGTGCAACACGCTTGAAATCAGGAACATTTAGAAACCAGCAGCAGTCGTCTCTGTCAAGTGGGCAGCCTGGAGGAGATCTTGTGTTTGGGTTTTGTGTGTGTGTGTGTGTGTGTCTGCGGCTAATCTTGGAAACTGTGGCCTAAATTTTTTTTGTGCAGTCATTCTTGTGTGATGAAGATCCTCTTGTGGTTGCGGTGATTCAAAACCTTTGGAAAACCTGCATTCTTCCTAGTTCCGCTCTCTCTCTTTGCTCACTGTTTAGCTCGCTTGCCCACTGGTGCGCTGTCTCTCACTCTCTCCTCATACATGACTGGGTATATCACATTCCACTACAGCTGTTTTTTCACAGTGAAAGTCCTAGATGTATACACTGAGTAACTCATAGGCAGCGCACCCATAAAAGGCGAGGCATGGTAATAGAAATATTATTCTGAAGCTTTTTGTGTATTACTTAGCTTGATGATTGTTATTTGGAAGCAATAGCTAACAATTTATGGTGGTGAGAGAGAGCAGATAAGTGAGAGGGACAGTGGGGAGATCAAATGGGAAACACTGAGGCCTCTATTACTGATCATAATGAACAACACAAGCAGCGCTCTGACACTTTACTGAATGTGTCTGTGTATTTTGTCTCTAAAGGCTCGCTATGTGCAGGTCCATCTCTTCATTCACTGTCTAGCTCGCACATCCACCGCCGCTCTCTACCTGTCTCTCTGTTTGCATACGACTGCATCGCTATGCCACTCCCTCACTTCATTCACTGGCAAGCTCGCTCGTCCTGTTATCCTTTTGTGACCGTGTTCACTCCTATCGCTGGCAAAAACAAAAAAAAAAAACAGGATGTGCTTTATGTTTTTTGGGTGAGTTTCGTCAACGGAATACAGAGCAGACACTCGGGAAAACAAAGTATCAGAGCAGAGAATTAAATCAGGTGACACAACCTGATGCGTCACAGCTGTAAACATGACGTGGAAAACAGCCGTGGGTGTTTCATGCGTCAGCGGACTATTTTCCTCATCTTCACTGTGTGTGTGTGTGTGTGTGTGTGAGAGAGAGAGAAAGCGAGAGTGAGAGACCTTTAGTAGTAATTTAGAATTTTGCTATATTTTTTGAAAAGCAGTTTCTCTTGAAATTCACATGACTTCTGACAGAGCCAGAAATGGCTTATGAGCTATAGGGTGCAGACCACTATAATTTGTGGAATAAAGTGAAACAGATAAAGAGAGATCAAGAAACAAGTAAACTTGAGAGGCTTTGGGAGCTTTACGCTATATTTGCTATACTGTACTATTCATTATTATTAATTATTCATTTGTAATATGAAATTTAATTTGACAACACAACTGTCTGCTGAGTCTCTCCTCAGTTGTGGTCAGCATATTGGGAAGCTATTAGTCTGGAAAAGAAGGGATATGCCTGACAGAGGTCTGCACTCTACTGAGTGAACTCTTGTAGTTTATTTTTGTTGTTATTTCTGCTTTGTATTAAGCAATATGTGTGTTCAAATTTGCCACATAATTTGGTGTCCTGGTAAAATTTTAAGTGACATTGATGTATAATATTCAGAGTAAAAGCCTTCTCTGTGCTGTCTGTCCATGTAGACTGACCTCTACATAATCACCCTCTTTGAATAGACATCTTTGTTTCTTTGATAGATATCTGATACAGCTGCTGCTGCATTATTGTGTTATTGGTCCGATCTGAGCACCAGACTGCTACTTTGTAGTGTGAGTAATGTTGCAGTGCGCTAGTAGACAAGGCAAAGGGCCGCACAAGTATGGGATTGATTGCTGATGTTGGGCTGCAGCCAACCAACAAATGAAGGAATAAGGCTTGTCCTGTTTGAAATTTTAAATTAATTTGGCCTTGATGGACAACTGGCTGAAGAATAAATATCAAAAATACGTGAGAGAAAGTTGCTAATTCAAAGTGCTGATGCAGAGTTTCAGGCAAGGCAAATAAGTCATGAGCATCAGCATCACAACTATCATCTTCTTCATCACCAAGGTTGTTGACATTAATCCCTCTACTAGCATTTAGAACAAGGAAGTCCTCTACCAATATTTAGGATTCATTAGGCAGTATGATGAAGGAGTTCTAGTTTATCAACATTTGGGAGGTCTAAGGCATGAAGGATAAAATATTGGACTTTGTTGGCAAAGCAGGACTGAACTAGAGACTAGGTAGGTAGAGACCTGTCATGAGCAATAAGATCACCTCTTTTCCTTTGTTTTTTTTTTTTTTTTTTTTTTTTTTTTTAAAGCAGTGTACAAGCAATCTCTGTCCTGAACAGTTCCATCCTTGAAGAGGAAACTGGGGCTGAAGTTAATATGCAGCACCTTACGGTAAAATAAAATGGGCAGGAGATAACACATTCGGTTAACATGTGTTGTTCTGGTCGCAGGAGAACTCTTGCCCAAAGTAGGAAATGGTTCAGTGACATTAGGCAGGGAGCCAAACAGGAGTTGGCAGAGAAGTGCAGGGACAGTTTGGATATAGCAGGGGGGCATCTAGCAGCCAGTTCCTGCCATCTACAGAGGATGGGACCACCTCTGCAGTCCCCACTTTGTGCATCGTGGCACATACTTACAATTCTGCTGTATGGTTGGTAGTCATTCACACCACAGCCACGCCTAAATACTAAGCATGAAAAATATATTTAATTTTACACTTGAGGGATTCATATCAAAGTAAAACTCAACAATAAATCATCTGTTAGGAGCATTGGTAAGCTTTTGAATAGAATTAGCTCATGGTCATCTCAGGTGTGATACACTGGTTTACCACTTGTGCAGTATGTAACTGAAAGGTGCTCTATTTGACTGGTGTCTTTCATAATTTTCATTCTTATCTCTGATGGCACAATTACCCCGCCAGCAGATAATAAAGATGTGTAATCGTGTCTCACTTGGTATTACAAACTGGGATTTCTGATGTGGCAAACCGGCTTTGCCAAACCAAACTGAGGTCAAAGTGATGCAACAGTCATGGTGGCCATGTCGAAAACCTGGTGTCAGTTCAGCCGCGTCTCACTGTGGTGCACCAAGATCCCACATCACAAACAGATGTTCTCAAACTTTTACCGTATTCCCCTCAAACTAAAACTATATTAGAAATGATCTTAAAAGGCTAACGTTTTAATATATTTGGCAAATTTTCACCCGCTAAATCCAAGCAGGTGTTGAGACTGACTCCCAAGATGGTTTGCTACTTTAATAACTGTTAGGTTTATCTTTAATTATGACTTACATATATTAAAGTAACACCAGTATTAATACAAGTATTAATCTCATTTTTAGTTTTCCAAATGGCTGAATAAGATCAGTATGGTGTTTATAGCTGGGTCTTGCAGTATGATACATGCGCAGTGAAGTCCAACACACTAGTGGAATGACAGAGAAGGGCAGACAAGGGGAGGGTACAGCAGAGAGATAAAGGAAGAGGGAGAGATTATTGATTATTGTCTTGCTCTTCAGTTGAGTGTGATAAATTTAACAGTGGAAATCCACTAAGGGCCAGATGGATTTCCCAAATACTCCCCTCCCCCACTTTCCCCTCCTCTCTCTCTCTCTCTCTCTCTGTGTCTTTGTCTTTGTCTCTCTATCGCTCTCACATTGTCCTTCAGCTGTGCTCTCTCTAGCAGATGTGTGTGGTCAGATATCGCATGACCGCTGTGTGCTAATGGATACTCGACTGTATCTGTGTGCTTCGTGGCCGAGCTGCAGTAACAGTTGCTTTAGACGCAGGTTTTGATGAGCTGTCACTGACGTTAGACTGATGGGTTGGATTGTCAATATACTGAGCTGATATTTTCCGCTTAAAAAAAAAAAAAAAAAATCAGCCAGTCAATGTGGTCTGTGCCGGATATGATGTATGTTAACATGTATGTATGACAGATGGTTGACATGAGAAATCATTGGAGTATGGTTTTGCAGGCTGTGAGGGCAGTGTTAGAATGTAGGACTTGTTAGGTTGTGTAGTTTTTTCATTTTCCTCTGTATTACTTGCTCTGTGCTCCTCTGGACTGGTAATCCACAATGCCGCCTTTCTGTCTCTCCATTCACCTCCATAGTGCAGCAAAACAACTCACAAGATCATAGCTTTAGTAAATGAGCACAATAAAAGTGGATTATGTTTATATAAAAAAAAAAAAAACAACAAATCCCAGTACCCATTTTTTGAGGAAATTAAATGCCTTTTTAGTGTTATTTTCCTGTTTGAAATAGTGGTAAATAATTGACTCTGGCTCTGGTTTAAAGTCTGGAAATCAATACTCTTCAGCTCCATAAATGATGTCATGTAGGAAGTGGTTAGTCCATCAGCACAGCACAACACACAAAGACAGAGACGACTCAAAACGCTGTTCTTCTGCCTTTTCTAACATTTGGCCAATCAGTGTGGCCAAAGTGATGGCATTGACAGATAAAGTCGGTTCTAAAGTCGTATTGATTCCCGGAGTCATTGCATCAGGGTCAACTTTGAATCTGTAGCTCTTTTGAAACCGACTGTCCATCACTGATTTGAATTGGAAAGTAGATCCGGCATGTGGCGTCTGCTGTAAACCTCTGCATAGTAGCCTTGCGCCAGGATGAAAAGACCTGTACCTTCATAAATAATTACAATTACATCAACAAAAAATGGGTACTGGGTTTTTTGTTGTGTTGTTGTTGTTTTTTATATTGCCATAATCTGTGGCTGGATGGAGAATTTTATTGCCCTGTGATGGTCTGACTTCAGGTTCGGAGGATTTTCTACCCAAACAAGAGTCAAATTTGTTGAGCAACATGGATTTTTTTATGCATGGTGCCTTAGATCAAAAATATGAGTAGCTGCCGGCCTTCAAAAAACAAAGCCTAAGAGTCAAAGAGTCAAAGCCCAGTTCTTCATTTTGTCATCCATACTTTCTCCACCTGCTTGTTTCCCCTTGCATAAATGTAAGGGAAAAAGTTAAAAATATACAATACTGTGTTCATTTTCTTATGTGTAGAAAAAAAAAGTCAGTTGCTTTCAGTTACCGTGCATGTGTGCTGGAGACCAACGTGTCTCTGGACAATTCATGGACTCCCAGTGACTGGCGACATGACATCTGCCTCCGCTGAAATCACACTTCACATATCAGCTGGCTTTCTTCGAGTGTAAACGCACTCACACACACAGAAACCACGCAGAGAATATGGGCCAGTGGGCGCTCTGGCTCCCTGCTCACCAGCTGGAGGGCTGTATTGTCTCTTTGAATGTTTCAAGTTGTCAGCGAGAAACTTCTTTGATGATGCCGCATGTCTTTTTGATCTCTGTGTGAGCCCATTTGATGTCTCGGCTATGGCAACCATCTCTTAATGTTGAGAAAGAGGCTTGTAGAGGGCCCGCTGCTCCCCACACACGTATATACACACACCCACACACACACATACACACACACCTACATGTGTATGTGTGTGTGGCTGAGACGTGGGCACTGTCACAACATCGTGGGAGGGGGAGGCTTGCTAAATGATAGCCAGGTAGCCAAGGCTGCAAAGCATATATGGAGGAAGAATGTTAATCTGCCTTCATGATCGTGACGTTCACAGACAAAATGTGTGTGTTTTATTCCTCTGAATCCTGAATGAAATCCCTCTTCTATCTATCTATCTATCTATCTATCTATCTATCTATCTATCTATCTATCTATCTATCTATCTATCATTTTATATATATTTTATATAAAATGTATTTTAGGATTTTGGAAATATTTTTATATCACATTATCTATATCTATATATCTATATCCATATCTACATCTGTCTATCTATCTATACACACATACACATGTATATGCATAAGTATGTATAGATGTATAGATGTGTGTG
Source organism: Myripristis murdjan (assembly GCF_902150065.1). Classification (NCBI taxonomy): domain Eukaryota; kingdom Metazoa; phylum Chordata; class Actinopteri; order Holocentriformes; family Holocentridae; genus Myripristis; species Myripristis murdjan. The sequence goes on along the minus strand of NC_043999.1, from coordinate 24,225,864 downwards.
TGTATTTATATGTATATATGTATTTTTACTTTTTTGTACTTTTGTACTTTAAAAAGACCTCTCAATCATACTTGACTTTATTAAACTTTTAAAAAATATATATATATATTTTCTTGAGTTTAAAAACAGAATTTGTGCTTTCCAACTACAATAAAATCTGAAATATTGATAAAGGGAAGTTTTGCAAGCTGGTTAAAGTGTATCAAAAAAATCACCACTACTCTAATTGGCATCAGTATAATTCCTGTAAAGAAATGAGACAGGGACACAACAGGAGGAGGGCAGAGCTAAAGCGTTCAGAGTTTCTTGCAGTGACTAATGATGATGGGACGAAAAACTGATGGAACAATCACTTCCAGCTTATTTATCTACTTCAGGAAAGACAAAGATCTTCACGAGCCAAAAGCTACATGGGAGAAAGGTGGTCTTAATCTTGAGAAACGCCCACACTAACAATGCCAGTGGAGTGAGATAGAAGCCACCAATCATCTCCAGCAATGGTCTCATTTGTTTACGGTAATTACACCAAGGTATCATAATTAAACTGGCAGTGATATATGGGAAATGCTACACTGTGAACGAGCGAGTGCCTACGTGCCTCTGTGTGTTTGAGCATATGCCTGCATCTATATTGTGTGCGTGTGTGTGTGTGTGTGTGTGTGTGTGTGTGTGTGTGTGTGTGTGTGTGTGTGTGCTGGCGGCTGCTCCCTTGAGGACTGACTCATCTCAAGTCTCCGGCAGCAGCAGGAAACAGGAAGAGGAAATGGTCACCACAGAGCCCACTCTGTTCTCTATATAGGATGGTGTGTGTGTGTGTGTGTGTGTGGCTGTGTTGGTGTTGAACTAAAGGTGTAATGATGCGTATCATTGAGCACTCTCACCTGCCTGGGACATGTGTGCACAAGTAGCCCCAATTTTGCAAAATACAACTGCTTAAACACTCAGTGGCAGTGGAATTCACTTTCCATATGCTTGTGTTGCAAGTGCTGCTCGTGTGTGTGTGTGTGTGTGTGTGTGTGTGTGTGTGTGTGTGTGTGTGTGTGAATACAACACATACAGGTTTGGACACACAATTATTTTTTATCCCATCAGATTGACACGTCTCACTCTTTGTCACTGTGGTCTGATGTTGCCAGTAAGCTTCTTGACTTGTGGTGTGTATGTGTGTGTGTGTGTGTGTGTGTGTGTGTGTGTGTGTGTGTGTGACCAAGACAATTGGACTTCCCCTTTATTTCCTGCACTAGTGTTTGTGATGTCCTGTTATGGGCTCTATCAAGTACCAACTCTTCCTGTGACCGGGCCCTGTCTCTTTAACCTGGAAATATGTATGTGTGCATGTGTACATGTGTGTGTGTGTGTGCGCTTGTGTGTGTGAGAGTGACAAAAAGAGAGTGTGTGTTTTAGCGTGAGAGAGGGAGGGGCAATCAAATGAAATGGGGGAAATTTCATGCTTGCCAGTTTTTTTGGCTCTGCACGTTTGTGCATGTGTGTGTGTATTAGGGGTGGAACAATAAATCGATAATACAATATATTCCGACATTTCCTCTTGTGATGCATTATCGATAAACTTGTGCCAAGTATTGATATCTGAGTTTTCAGTCTTATTTGCACAAGATGCACATTTGATTTTTTTGGCGTTTTCCCTGCTGTCGCTGTTTGCAATCGATGCAGTTGCTGTTCATGTTAAAACACTGAAAAACACAACTGATTCTGACTTATTGAAAAAATACTTTGCCTTTTCCAGGGCATTTTTTTCTTCATCAGTTGTAGATGTCGTGATGTATCATAGCTGCATATCTTACAATATATTGCACATACCATTGTTATCGTGGGTGAAATATCATGATGGTGTTGTGAAATTCTCACTCCCAGTATATGTGTGTGTGTGTGTGTGTGTGTGTGTGTGTGTGTGTATGTGTGTGTGTAATGCCTCCTTGCCCCTTGCCACTTTTAAAGGCAGCCCATCCACTGAAGTGAATAACAGGTAGTTCATTCCTACAGTGGAAATATGTAGAAATTCATAAAGACAGTTTTTTTTATTTTTTATTTTTTATTTTTTTTTATTGTTTGACTTGCTGCAAAAGCATTTTGTTAACTGATCTGAGGTGCAAGGTACAAGCCATTTTCCCACGTTGTTCTTTTTATTCTTATACATATTTTACTTGGCAAACACAAGAGTGTGTGGTGACTGTGCACGCTCCGGCACTTCAGTGTGAGAGCTTTGCGTTGATGGCTGCTGCTGAGTATTGAGGTTACCTGGCTGCGCAGACATGACAGGCTTTTATAGGCCACCGCTGAGCCCAGACCAGCCAGGGAGCATGTGAAGCTAAGCCACCATGGTCAGGATCAAAGACTACAAAGACTACAGTGCAGGTCTACAAAACCTCCCCCCCTCCCCTCCCTGCCCTACTTTCAGAGAGGTTTTTTTTTTCTGTCTACTACAGAGTGGTTTCCTACCTGGGACGAAACCGTGAGAGGGAGACCTAAATTACCTTACAGCAGAGTTACAGAGAACAGGGTGATGCTGACCGACTGGTTTCCATGTATATGATGCAGTTTGACTTATTGTGTGTTTATGGAACTGATTCTGTTGAGCCATTTTGACCTGATTTCACACAGATATGCATTGATATGCTTTATTTGGTGTCCCGTGGTCCAAATTCTTTCGAAGATTATTATTATTTTTTTGGTTTAAAGTGGTGGTTCACCCATTTTGATTTTTTTTTTTTTATACATTATGTCGCTTTCCTTTAGCTTTAGTTATGTAGGACAACCTGGTGGTGTCGTCCTCTCATCGTCACTGAGTGTTGGATAATGGCTGGCTGCTCCAAATGCCTCCTGCCACTGTGGTGGGATAACAGTCTTGAAAATAACCGCCCTCATCCACTTAAGTTATTAAATAAACAAAGTTTGATCATTTGTAGCAGAATTTTTTTTTTTTTTTAACATGTATTCAATGAAGAAAACTAACGATAGTAAACTCAAGCAATATATTTCTGTCTCTGTGGTGGCTAGTGCTCCTCTGGCGTGGAGTGATACAAGGAGTGTGGAAGCTATTTCTAGATGTTGATAACAGGAAAAATACAGTTATTAACAATAATTTGAACAAAACCATTGTCTGCATACAATAGTATGGGAATTTTATTTCAGAAAGTGACACTTCCAGCCAGTATCCGGCACTCAGTAACAATGAGAGGAAGATAGTGAAATAATATGACATTTTTCAAACTGGGTGAACGATCCCTTTAAGTAATCAATTAATAAAGGCACTTAATATCAGCAGAATATCAAAAATGTCAAGATGTGGCATTAAATAGTCAAATGTAAAGATATTGGAGCATCAACATAAAATATTGACTACTGGCAGTGTGAATGCAGTGGCGTCTCACTGGGTGATGACTGTATGAGCTGCATTGAGATTCAGAACATGAATTGCCCACGGTCAGTGTTCTCTTCCAGATGGGCAGCCATGTGTTGAGATGTAGTAATGTTTAGATGCTGCATGTTTATTTCCTCTCTCCAGTCCACTGTCTTCCTACTGCGGGGCCAATTTAGCCTCTTCCCTTGGGCACCTGCTGGCTTCGGCTAAAAGAAGCAGGGACGAGGGATTTGGTTTTCAACACGTGCATTCCCCGTCCCTGAAACATCTCAAAAAACTTTGCCCTAAATCTTTCATGAGGCGCCGGAGGCAGCCTCTATCATCTGTCCTCTGTGTGTTTAGAAGCAGAAACAAATGGGATTTCACAGGGGCCGTTTACGTCCTTCTGATCTTTCAGAGATGTTTTTGGGTAATATAAAGATCCTGCAGACGCCATGCAGGGGACTGTATGTATTTCAGTGAAGCTTTTTCCCAGCTGCTGAAGGATTCAGCAGCGAGGCAGGAGGGGAGGGGGTCTTTCCTCTGTATTGCTTTCCAGAGGTGGAGGTGGAGGAGGAGGATGCGCTGTCACTCAAAGTGTGGGCGACACTAAAAGCTAATCTCCAGCTACTGCACTCTAAATGCTTAGAAAGCCTGATTCAGACCTCACACTATAGCAACCATCGTAGACTGATATAATAGCTGGAGAGCAGAGTATTCTTCTGAAATCGCGTGGGCAGTTGGAAAACTTTGAATTTGCACAATGTGTGAAATAATAAATTACACTGAGTCAACTTACTTGGAAAGATGTGGCTTTATTTTACATGTCTTAGTTTTATTATTTATGTAAGTGTCATTCATATTATATCATATCATGTCATATTCATTGATCTATATTCATATTATTTATTGTACATTACATTATTTAAGGAATACATCATAATATATACATGCATAACACGTATATAATATACCATGCACTATTATCGTATTCATACTACATTACATACTATATTATACTACATTACATGTTATAGCATGCTTTACTATCTGCCTTACTACCTCTGGTGCACTTCCCCAAATTTTTTGCACAGCGGGAAACCATTTCACTGCTGTTGTCTTGACATTGTGTATGTGACAATGTGAAAATTTGAACTTGTTTCAAGCTCTCAATCCAAACACCTAAATGTCACTGCAGCGTTTACGGTTCTCAAGTGTGATTAATGAGAAACAATACAGAAAAGATCACGCCATTTACCAGAGGAGATAAATGGTTAAAATGTGATCAGTGTGCCAGCTACTGAAGTGTTGACATGAATACAAGCCATGGTAACAAATTATGACACAAGCTTCATTTTAATAGCATTTGGACTCAGAAATAAAGATAGCAGGGGTACCATTCAAACACAGCTATTTCCTTATTTTAGTGTGTAACAAAGACGTCAGTTACACTTGCATTTACAGCCGCTGCATAAATACATAAATAGTACACGGATTCAAACAAATAGTAAGGTAATGTACTGAGTCCTAGTAAAGTATTAACTCTATTTTGAGAGTAGGCTAAAGACTCAATCCAGTCACTGTAACCATGAAGATACTTTGTTGTAGAGTGGAGGATTATTGCAACATGATATATCCCCTATTTCTTAAAAAGGAAACTGAACTTCCTCTGAAAATAAAATTGAATCAGTTGTGCTTTTGAAATATTGTGCAATGAACTTTGGGCAATGCTGTTTTTTCATTCCAAAATAAATGCATGGGCTATGGAATGGAGGTTCTGAAATTACTGTTTGTGCCCATGTCCATTCAGTTTCCTTATGTTTGAAATAATGTTGACCTCATGGTACAAGTAGTGTATTCTGTGACATGAAATTATTGAAGCAAAAGTCGGAGAAAATCATAACTAGATTACACAGAGTGGCATGACTAATGTGCAGAATCGGCACAGTGTGTGTATATGGCTCATCATTTTAATGGGAGCTCCTAGGGCTATGCTAATTGGTGCTAACCCATTTATGCCATAAAGATGTGACAAGGCTTGGCTAGTGCTTCAGCAGTACAGATGTAGATTTGGAGAAAGCATTTGTTGCATTATGCAAATAGAATACACTGCCTTTCGGTCATAAGGTAGAAATCGCTGGTGAATCGTTTGTAAAAAAACATTTATTTTAATGGTCTTCACTTTTTTAAACAGTTCATTCTCATAGGAACTATCAATATTATGTCTGACAGGCCTCACAAATAAGAGCAGAAAACAGGTCTCTTGGGCAACTCTTAGAAACACAACAGTGGCCACAGTTCTTGCCAGTATTTGAAACATCTTCACCAGCGATTTGAAAACAGTATATTAAGTAAACTAGCATCCACATACTGCAGTTATACAATCACTTCAAGTTGCACTGGATAAGTATGCCCTGCCGAAGCCCCTAGTGGTCAATGAGAGGTAATCAATGTAATTTTGCCTAGTTTGAAGGACTTTATCACCCAGATATCATATACGCTGATGACTGCAAACTGCTTAATCATCCTTTTGAATGTCTTCTTTTTAATGTTTGATGGGATTGGAGGTGGTGAAGAGGCTCAGCCATCATTAGTGAGTCCAACTTTCTCTGGATGGAGACAATTTAGGATTTAATGTTTAAGTTTTGATTTATCACTTCCTACTTACCAAGATTTCCCATCACTAAGCAGACTGGAGAACAGAATTTAACTGGCACCAACAAAGCAAATCAGTGTTTCAGTTAGTGGGGATGCAACATTTTTCTCTGTTGCAGCCCCACTTTGTGATCTAGGCCAGTGGTTTCCAAACTACTGGCCTAGATCACCACCAGGGTTCCTTAAGAGCTTTGCTGTGTGCCCGCTGCAAAAGGAGGAATGAATAAATTATACACTCATATGGCATTCCCTGGAAGTCAGAGCAGGGAATCTATTGAATATATGACTGATTTCGTCATAATTTCCACCAGTCCGAGACTAAAGCCACTTTTGTTTTCTTTCCTGTCAATGAAAGTCTTCTCAGAGGGGATTCCTCAGTCAGTCTATGGTCTATTTTGCTTTTATTTTGGGGGATCTTTGACCTGAAAAGGTTTGCCAAGTTTATTCAATTGTATTTAAATCACATTTTCAATCTCTTATATCTTTCAAGGGAACCCCCGACCTCAGCCCTCACAAATAACATAACACATAAACAACTTACCTAGTGCATCTTTAATAAAACTAAACCAGTGTCTCAAAGGGTTTTATAAATAACAAAACAATAAAGATGACAAGTGACAGCCTGGATTTAAGGGCTTGGGTTGAAGGATTACTTTAAGTACTTTTCAGGCTATTCATAAGGTTTTCATCCAGTAATGTGGATGTCATCATGTAGGTTTTTCTGTGAATCTGGATTTACTGTACCGCCCCAGTGAATGTGGATCAAGTGGACAATATAATGCAGCATTGACAGAGGAAGGCCATGTAATAGCTGACATTCAAAGCTGACATGAATAAAAAGATAAAGTGACATGCTCGAGTGCATGCATCAGCAGTGCAAAAAAAATACAAATGATATTGCATTGATGATGAAACTGCACTTTCTCATTAGCCTACAAGTGTCTTCATTGGTCAGATGTGGAAGAAAAATAAAGTCAGACATCTCAGTGTGAAATTTCTTCCCCTGTCTGTGGATTTGAACTGCCTGTACGTCTTCTGTCTATTAGGTTTTGATCTCTTTTTTGCATGTTCATATCTTTCACGAGTTCTTCCCACCGGAGGCATACTCCTGTGAAAGTTATGTTATCTTTCTTCCAAAGTGAATTTGAGTGTAGAAGCTCTGGAGAATTTACACCAGTCTCTACAGTACTCACCTACAGTAAGTCGATAGATATGATATAAAACTACACCAGCATTTTTCACAAAGTTAAAATGCTTGGTGTTGTGTTTGTTTCAACAAATGCTATGTGATGGATTATAAGTGTCTTGTTACATGCTGTCATTTATTCCCCTGCTCACGTTCTTGGTTTGTACTGTTTATCATGTCATATTCCAGAAATCCCATAACTCGCTTCAAAACTTAACTGTCCCCTCCTTAGAATAACAAGGTCCCATGGGGTCTCTTTAGACATGACCTGCTAAAACTGCAGCTTAGGGGTCCTAAACCGACACTGCAGGATCAAAGGCTCCAGGAAGGGGGAAAAAGCTCAGGAATGTCCATATGGATTTTCACTGACTGCCCTAGGACATCGTTTACAATGCAGACAACCTACTCAAACTTGCTCTTACACTCGGTTATGGTTTTGGCAAGTCTTTCAAGTCTTGGCCCTCCAGATGAGTCTACAAGGAGCTGCATTCTACGGTATTGCGGTAACTTAACTTTCGCAGTCGTCTGAAACACTCCACTCTTAAAAAAACAGAGTTCATATTTTCAAAGGAAAGACCCCTCAGAGGGACTAGTTTCTCCCGGTTGCTTCGTTTCATCCACTGTTAACTGTGAGATAGTGTTTCAGTGGCGAGGGAGCGAGATCGTCGCGCCAATGTGATGAAACAATGGAGATTGTGTTATGGATTGTTTGGGGAGGGGGTAGATAGAGCAGACTATGTCTTTAGCGTGACTGCCACACTGTACTGAATGGGAATAACAGCAGTGATCACAACAACATGCAGCTCATGTAGCACAGGGTTCTCCCTGCTCATGAGCCGGCTGGATTAAAGAACTCCACCCTCCAATTGTCAAATTTTCTTAGCATGATATAATAATGTCTACATTTGGCAAGTTATCAACAGTAAAAAAGAAAGAATAAAAGCTTTTTAAAAAAAAACAACAACATAAAACTGGGCCCTGCAATGCAAGATACATCACCACTTGCTAAGTGTATTCGCTTGGATTTTCCCTTTAAGGCCACCAGATTCCTCAGTGAGCTGTCAGACCTTTGTGTATATGTGTGTGTATGGTGTGTATGGTGTGTGGGCGTATGTTTTGATAGTATGAATTGGTACCCTGCTGGCCTATGCGGTCAGTTCTGAGCGGCAGGATCAGCTGATTCAGACGATGTGTGAAATTTAGCCAGAGTGTTACCTTGCCTGTCAGCAGAGTAAGGATTTGACAGATTGGATGTGTGTATGCATCGAAGCCTGTAGCGGTGTGTGGACATGGGTATCCTCACTGAGTGTGTGTGTGTGTATGTGTATGCATGAATATCTGTGTGAGTGTGTGGGTGATATGTTCCCCTGCTAATGTGTGCATAAAACATTCATGGAGCAGGGAGTGTGAAGGTTTTCAGGAATCTGCTTTGATTATCAGGGAGAGTGTGAATGCCTATGCGTGTGTGTGTGTGTGTGCGTTTGTGTGTATGCATCTACCTAACTGTCCCAAGGCACTGTAGTCTGTGCGGCTTGATGTGATTTACCTTGGTAGTGATGATGCCCTTGACTTTGACCTTACTCTGGCAGACGGGATGGAGTTATTAGAAGACGGGGGCAGGTGGGGGGAACTCAGTCTTGAGGCTTATACTGCTCTCAGCTTCCGTTGGGTCATGTTCAATTGATTTGAACTGAGAGAGACAACGAAACCGAGAATGTCCAGGAGATTTGGAGATACATGGTAAAAGAGTGAAGTAGTAAGCAGTGGATTGGGAGAGCCTTGAAACTCAAATGGGAGTATGGTTTTAAAGTGAGCTCTCACTCCCACTAATATTCTGTTCAGCCTAACCTGTGGAACCCCAAACTATTTCTATAGTTGTGATGACAATCATTTCCTTTTATTATGAAAAATGTGTGCAACTCCATACACTACAGGTATTTTTAGGCCTTTTGTACAGCAGCTTATTACAAACTATAGTCCTGTTTTAAAGTTAAGCAGCTGCCCGTGGTCCTGTAAATAACACCACTGTGGGTTAGTATTAAGTGAGGTCCTCTGGGTCATATTAGAGGGTTGGAACCAACAACCAATAGTATGTGGTCATAAGTATGTCTGTTTTTTTGGTCTGTTGCCATTATAAGAGAATAATAATAATAATAATAAATTTTATTTGTAAAGCGCTTTTCATAAAAGAATCTCTAAGTGCTACAAAAACCTAAAATAACATAAAAAAAAAAAAAAAGGACAGTAGAAGTTGTGTCTATATGCTTCTATGTGGTCAGTATGATGGGGGGGAGAGGGGGGCTAAATGCTTGAAACTGTATTTTATAAAGAGAGAGAAACAGACAATGAAGATTGAGGGGAGATGGTGAACGTGCGCGGCATCCTAATCAGCTATAAGTCTGTGTATCCAAACACACTAATTATATATTATGTCCGTTAATGAGCCATGGCACTGATTGCCAAACATTAGCACTCTCTCTTCCTCTGAGCCAATCGGGGTTTTATGGGCCATCTTTACGTGGATGGGATTTTTGTACCAGCTGCATTTGTCAGATACTCAAACACACACACACGCACACACACACACACACACACACACACACACACACACACACACACACACACACACACACACACACACACACAAACACATAAGCACAACAAACTCGACAAACTGTGTGCTACATATGAACTGAATGCTACCACTGGTGTGTATTTTTGTAAAGTGAATTTTCTGGATACCTCACTGAATAAAAAATATATTATTTGTCATAGCCATTGGATTAGAGACGATTATTCATATGACCTTTATTTCCACAGTGTCAACAAAAAATGTTCAATATGAAAATTATGTGAGAAAAGAACCTTTTTTTCATTTTCTCCTTGAAAGACAAATTTGCAGTTTTCCTACACTGCCTAAACATACAAAATATAATAAGGGACAGTGGAATTATTAAGTATACATTTATAACAAAACTTGATATAGCTTTGTGAGACTATTGCAACATGCACAAGTTGTTACTTTCTATGATTAGTATGATTCGGTTAAGACACTTTCATTTATAATAAACTATATTTTATGAATCATACCCATATTGGATAATTGATTTCTTTCATTGGCTTGAAATTCAGTGCATAAATTTCATGTCAGTATTTGGTGCTACCTGAGGAAACACAGCAGAGGTCAAACAGCCTGCTCTGAACGTGCTTGATGTGAATGTGCTGCGGGTGTGGAGGAAACCGCTGCAGGATTTAAAATAAGTGCTGGAAACACGCTGGGAGGGAAATGCCCTGAGCTCCCGGTCGATGTGGGGGGTAGATGATGGTAACGCTCTCTGAAGGTGCGCTCACACCTGCCTGGCTCGGTGTGGTTGGATCAGTCTCTGGGGCGCTGACCCCTGCCCTGCTTTGGTTGGTTTGGGGAAGTGAGAACACCCTAAAGGAAGTGTGCTGTTCTTGCAGCTGATCCCTGATCAGCATCACACGGCTGGCCAGGTGAACCTCGCGGTGGTGTTTTTACCAGTATAGATGCAGCACTTTTTTTTTTTTTTTCCTGATTTTCAATTCAGCAAGTAAAAACAGTATTATATAGCTCTATTTATCCGACTGTTGGTGGCTACTTAACCATGTGTTAATAAATCCAAGTTTTCAAACAGGTACTACAAGTTATGGTGATGTTCATGCTTACTCCATCATCACAGTTAGTCACATGTTCAGAGTTCAGCTCAGTGACTGACATAGGTCACTCACTGGATATAGGACTTGCATTACTGATCCATGTATTCTATAAATTTGTAATAATGCCATTTAAACCCTTAGCCAAAACGGTGTCGCACATAATTAGCAATTAAATAGTTCTACAGAGATATTCTGTTGTCCCCATATTATATATAAATCTATCTTTATATATAAAATCTCCTGGCCTTAATTCATTTCCATGAGAGGTGAACAGAGGAGCAACATGGGGTGGACGGGCGCAGCAGGATGAAGGTTTGTCCTCACAAAAAAGTCGTGGCTTTGCTCATATGTGCACACGCCTGCCCACCTACCTCCTCGACCAAAGTCCTGAACGCGAATTGCTCACTCATTGACCAGTCAGTGGACACTAGATGTATTACGCTATGTCTAGTTCTCCCATCAAATGATGAACTTCACCAAACCCAGATCTGGAAGCCAGCAGCACAGGATGCAGCCATGCCCTCCTGCTGCTCCTGCCCCCATAACAAAACTAAACTGATGAGCTCCAACTTCTGTTTCACAGCTCCTCTGCCCACAACCCACAACCGGCTACAATATTTACTTTGCCAGTGGGATAATTTGTTCATTTTAACACATTTTAGACATTTTTGGGACAAATACTGTTTGTGTTGCCTTTTCTGCTGAAGCTCTTAAGTGGTCATTGCTATGGTTACAATTTGTGGACCTGCAGTTCAGCCTGATGTAATTTATCCCTTCACATGGGACGTGGTGAGTACAGCAGAGTAGAATTGAAAAAAAAGTGCATGTGCATCTCTAGTTAAATTCAGTTTTTTCTTCAAAGGAGTGTTGGTCTGGTATTTGGATGAAATTTATATTACTCCATAGACCTGCTTCTCCTTGTGTCTACAAGATCATCACATTTTTGTTTTTAGCTAATTGGAAATAACCTAATAAAACCATAATCAAACGCAAATGAGCACCCAAAGCTGAAGCCAGAAATGACAGCATTGGTTTTGGTTCAGCATTTGATTCAGTTGCATCCTCAGCTGCGTTTTCAGAAACTAGAACAAGAGAGGCTGACCTGAATTACGCTTTGTAAATAGGAATAAACAATTTCATATTGCAGGGGTTCGGGAGGCAAAGTATTCCAGCTAAAAAATATGATCCTAGTTTTAATTTATAAAAGAAGGGAAAGGCAAGAATATGAGCAGCAGAGAGGAGGAGTAACAGCAGAGTGTAGGAAACTGGGACAGCGGGCTCGGTTGTGTGAATCCAACATGAAACTGTTGACATGTTATACATTCAAAATGCATCACCCCATCCTTGTGTGCCCTCTGCCATGAAAAAGCGTGAAAGTTGCCCTAGAATAAGAAGAGAACACCACTGGGTTTGCATGTAAATCGCAGGTGTCAGAAATCAGCACCATTTGCTGCCCTAGGATCAAATCCTGCCTTTCCTTTCATCTGTATGTCCTCTTCTCTCTGTCCCTGCCTGCTTTTCTTGTGGGATTAGACAAATAAATGTGGCTCTAAAGTAAAAATCTTATATGGTCATGTTTGTTTGTGCGGACTCCTCTTCTTTTTCAGAAAAGATACTCTTTGCTATACTTGAGAGCAAATGGATTTCACTGAAATGAATCCAAATGCACGTACTCTCTCAGCTCGGCTCCCTTTCATCTTAGTAGACACATCCCTCATCCTGCTTTAATTGGTCTGGTCTGAATCCCATCAGATCCAATGGGGCAGCAATGATTAGACAGGATAAGTTTATTAGCCTTCATCTAAGAGCCAGCGCCTACACTCATCTGCCAGACGTGCTGCTGACGTGCTGCTGTCCTCTGCTTTATAAACACCGGCTCTTATCCATGGCCTGTGGACTCGACTTGGAACTCCGAACACCAAAGGAGAGGAGAGACTGAAGTGCTAGAAAATGAATGAGCTCCTTTACTGGTGCCGAGGCTCTAATTTAACCACTTGAACACTGACTTTCCCTTAAATGTGCCTTTCTACCTGGCTTCAAAGTGAGAAAAATATATATTTTTTTCATATTTTACCACTGTGTCACATCAGCGTCATTGAAACTAAGTCACTCAACCTGTGACTCTGTTTTCATGGAGTTTTCGTGACGTTTTGTATTTTGCTCTTCTGATTCATCATCCATCACTTCCCGTGTAGAGAGAATTGTGATCTCGAGACCGCAGACGTTAATTGTAGGGTTGATCTGTGATGTCTCAATTAGTGCGGATGAGATGCTTCTCTCTGATGTGGTCCCACTTTGAGCTCCGGGCTAATAAAATGTGTGAATTTTTACGTTAAATGTTTAATGCGGTATTAAATTAGGCAGTTTACAAGCTTGCATTGGTTTCCTCACGGCTGCTGAATCCTGCTGTGTTTTCACATCCAAATCTTGCATCATGCAGCTTCAAGACCTCTTCCTATCAAATATTGACATTACTTAGGATGCAGTCAGCTATATTTTTGTACTGCTGACTGAATATATCGCAGTTTGCCTTATTTTCTGCTACCCAACATCATTTTTTTCCCTTTTTTTTTTTTTTTTTTGGACAGTGTACATTTCAACACACATTTCTTTCAATAGTTGTTCAACTGCTGATGGGCAAAGTTACTGCTCCTCACACGGTGCATCTTCAAAACACCCTGCAGAAAGTCCTCTCGGCTGTATGCTGAGGGTCAGTTTTGCTGGAATGCATGTGACTCATGTGCTCGCAGAGGCCAAAAAGCACAGCGCTGCACGACTCATCCCCAAAATGGTCCGCCGGCTAAACCTGGAAAGCCTCCCAAAGCTCTGCTCAGCACACAGTAAATCTTCAGCTTTTGAGACACACTGTACCTGCCAGCTGGCCTCTGGATGTCATGTCCACCATCCATTACTGCAGAGAGAGAGAGGACGTTCTATAAACTTGGGCTAATAAGCGTCCGAGGATTACGTGGACCAAGGCTCTCTGAGGTTCTTTAATATCGGAGGATTCACACTAAAACAGCATGCGTCATTTTCACCGCATGCGGCCGTGCAGTGACAGCACCAAAAAAGGTGTGCAGTGACAAACATGTTCATTTTCACCACAGCATGTATTGAAAAGCACATATGTTGTGTTGATAATTAATGCCATGACTGTGCGACAATATGGGACTTATTGGTTAATAATCTACCCAGCAAAACAAGAACACACACCTACATTTGTGCAGAAAAAGGCCAATATCTGGCCATTTGTCTTATTTATTTGTTACTGTAAAATTTAAAATGTGGCCATCCTACATTTCTAATACATCATGATTTTCAAAATAGTACAGACTGTTTTACAAATACAAGATAAAAAGACTTGGCACAGTTTTGCCACTAACATCTTATCTTTCAAATGTGAGAAAATCACTCTCTTTTATTTGTGTGCTTTGTATTTGCCTCCAGATCAAGTGTGAATCCAGAACTTTGATGACACATTCTTTGGCACATATAAAACTTTTTGTTTCACTGGGGGGGTCTCTTAATGTGAAAATGCTGCAGCGCTGCTATTTGTGAAGTCTATAATCATAGCAGCTATTGTTAAGAGCAGAAGCCTTGGCTGTGCAGGCTGAATGCTGTTCTGTTTTATCAGGCTAAACCCGACACACTTTTTTTCTGTAACTTATTCTAAATTGGATGTTGTTATCTTTTAACCACTTACCACTCCGCCTAGACCCATTTTTGGGGGGTGAGGGGTATTCAGGGGGAAATAAAAAGTCAACAGTAGATGCCACATAGCAGAGACCCCTAAGAATTATTTGAGACCCAGCTCATCTCTGTGTCAGGTCATTATAGCCATGAACGTATTGATTTTTTTCATTTATTTACAGTGTATAAGGGGTAGAACATTATGATGAAGGTGTATGAAGCCATTCCCATGATCAATTATGTGGCATAAGGCTGATATCATTTGTTACACACATTTGGTGCAGAATGTAGCCATTGTGACCACTCGAGAATTAATAAAAATGGTCAAAAATCCCTCCAGAATACCACATTTGGACACCAAGACCTTGAGGAACACAACAGAAAAATTCATGCTTTGATTTGTTTTATACAACTCTTGACGTTTGGAGATTTCCGTAAGATTTGCATTTCTCAGCGACTGGATGGCGAGCATTCTGTTCTGGAAATTGCTCAGAAACTCCCCTTTATTATCAGCATACCTGGAAAACAAGACATCGTCTGAATGGCCTCGCTCTCTAGTCTCTGGTTGTAATGTTTCATGAGGCTGTGATAATCATAGAGGTCACTATAGGTCATTTTGTACAGTGACGTCAAGCTTTGGAAAAAGGTCTCACTATGATGAAATGGCTGCTATGGGGGCTAACATCATCACACATGAATCAAACGGGGCTCACTGAATCCTATGATTCATCCATTTTTTGTCTTATTTTATTTATTTGAAGATTATTATTACAGGATCAGTGCATAAATTGATGAAATCAATAAAGAAAAGCAATTTCAGTTTTGCGTTGAAACAGGCCGGTAGTAAGCGGCATGAATAATTGTAAACTGAGCAGCACTTGGATCGCTGATCTAAATCTAATCCCAAAGCGTTCAGTGCTAAACATTGACTCCCACCTCTGCTACGTATGATAAATACTTTAGCACAATCATCATGAATCACTGCCTGTTTGTTTATTGCCACCTCCTCTAATATTGTGTACTCAGCCAGCGCTGTCGAGCAGCTGCAGCATTGTCACCAACACACTGCGTCCTCCCACCGCTCGTCTGTTCACATGACTCCTGCTAATGTTTCCCTTTTGTCAGAGCTCCATGTCAGCAACCCGGCTCTGATTTCTGATTCACGCTGTCTTTAATGTTTTGCCACCTGCCACTTCTGCCTGTGATAATACAATGTGTCACTCCACTTAGGCTCTGACAGATAAACGGGGCTCAGGTTGGCATTTTATTATGGAGCAGATCTGGTCCAGGCAGTGTCATCCAGGTTTGATATGATGGACATGATTTATTATTTTTTTTCTTTGACCTGATTGAAATTGATTTTGATCTGATTCCACAATGCTTAGTTGTCTCATTTTGGGCTTCAGCAGACAGATTTTGTGCCTCATGATGGTCTTAATCAGTGGCTCTCAGCCTTTGTGGCTCTCAGACTGAACAGTCAGTTGAAATATTATTGCAATCACCACATGGCCAAGTGCAATATCCAAATCGTAGGAGCTGCAGTTTTATTTTGATAAAGGTACAATCTGTGACAGAAATGCGTACGGAATGAAGTATTGTGGTTCTACAGAGGCCCTGGTGTACAAATCACATTCTCCACATGTATTTTTAGAGAACATTTTTGTTTGGCACAGACCCCAGCAAACATCGCATCATTATCATTTTGACACCTTTTTCGGAGGATATTAAAAATGTGTTGCAAAACATGATCATTCCTACTTATATTGCAAATCAAATCTGCAAAATTAATTGCAAGGTTTTTTCTTTTTTTTTTTTTTTTTTTTTTTTTACAATATTGCTCAGCCCTAGTGGCTTCGGATGCATTTGAAAACAGTATCTACTTGTGATTTCCCATCACAGGCTGCATAAGAACAACTGAACAAGTCAACCCAAGAGTGATTTTTCCTTTTCAGGTTGTTTCATTTGATTAATCACCAGAGGGGGGCGGACAGGCTGAACACTATGAAGCATATGAAGCATTTTTGCAAGAAATAAAAGCAAAATTAAGAGAAACACAAAAGAAAAAACAGACATGGTAATGAACTTGTGTAATGCTGATGGTATACAGCTGTTTCAGAGCTTTTTCCAGCCTTGCGACAGTGAAATTCCAAGGGAAGCTCTGATTAGAATAACATAAGATCGACATTGTCAGCTCACAATCGCAGGTCGACATAACCATGGCAAAATATGTGCAAATGATATTATCAGTCTGAGGGATATCTGATGTTTCGAGTGGCTGATGGGACGCTCTCTCTCCCTCCTTTGTGTACCTCTGTTTTATTGCTTGTTACAGGTCGGGGGAGGGGAGGGCCTTGCCCTGTGATCAGTATTGATCTTTGAGTGCTGATGCTCAAGGGCAAATGCATCTATGACGTGTCTGTATCTCTGTGCGCCTGTGTTTGTGTGTGTGTGTGTGAGTGTGAGTGCACCGTGCACGTGCAGGCATGCTTTCATCTGCCACATCCGTGTCTTCATTATACTTACAAAAAGCATCAAAGCCCCATTGAAAATTGCGAACCAGCGGAGTTTCAAGCTGTTATTGGACAAAATATGCACGTGGAACGCGCATGCAGATGATCAAACTTCATAATTCATTCAGCACGTGGGCTCAGTGCTGCTTAATGAGGCAGGTCACACACGCAGGGTCAAGGGCGTTGCCATGACTGAGCACTGCTGCGTGAAATTACATGTCATACGAGTGGCAATCATGTCTAGCCAGCAGGGCACACCTTTAACTTCATTACAACACCAAGATCAATTAGTGACTCCCCTCTACTTTCACTGATTACCACATGCTGCTTCTTATTATTTACATACTAGGTATTTTTTTATTATTATTATTTGTACTTTCATGATATATTATTTTTATTTTTTCATTTTTCATTTCATTTTAATTTTTATAATTTTTTTTTTATTTACAAGAAGCTTTTTCCCCACAATGGGGATGATAAAAAAACACAAGAAATGGATGTTTCATTGATGTAATTGACTGTTGACTGTAGTTGACTTTCATTCACCTGCTCTGCCTTATCCTCCTCATATGGAGGTGACCTGTAATTGGTTCACACTAATGAGGGCCGGAGAGCTGGCAGTGTTGACAAATGAAATTTATGTCCTTAAAGTATTGTGATGTTGCTGCTGTGGTGTTGTAGTGTTTGAGAATGCTGCCCTCATGTGGCATTTTTCAGGA
The DNA here is from genome assembly GCF_902150065.1 of Myripristis murdjan. NCBI lineage: Eukaryota > Metazoa > Chordata > Actinopteri > Holocentriformes > Holocentridae > Myripristis > Myripristis murdjan. The sequence goes on along the minus strand of NC_043999.1, from coordinate 24,208,068 downwards.
ATACACAAGTGAAGTGAATGAGCCAAATCAGTTACAGTCTTTATTGCATTGTATTTGATTGTATCATGTTGTTCTATTCTATTCTATTCGATTCTATTCTATTTTGTTGTATTATATTCTGTTAGTGTATATTCTATTTGTCTTGTATTGTGTTGTATTATATTCTGTTGTGTTCTATTCTGTTTGCATTGTGGTGTATTGTGTTGTATTCTGGTCTATTGTATTCTATTGTATTCAGCTCTGTTCTGTTTGTATTGTATTTTATTATATTCTGTTCTGTTCTGTTCTGTTCTACTCTATTCTTACTGCACTATATTCCTCTGTGTATATTCTCAACAGTATGTGTAGGTGATATTATGTGTATGTCCATAAAAATGCTTCGGTTTTAATAACACGTCTTTTATTCCCTTTGCAGGTCATGGACACACTGTCCAAACTGTCCCACACAGTGCTTGCACAGCAGACTGGAATCAGGTATGTCACAGAGTTAGTTTTTGTTTTTTAACCATGTGCTTGTTTTTGAAGGGGGGAGTAATCATTATTTGGAATCATGATGTGACGATATGATGTCTGTATCTGATTCTGTAGCCCATGATTATGATCTAATAAGACTTGATGCATTATGTTACGATATAAAGTCTGACAGAGAATGCTTTGTGCATTTGCCTCCAAAGGCCCTTTCCAACAGAAGAGAGCGTTGAAGATGAGGACATCTACAACCACCTGGAGGACCTTATAGAGTATGTTTCTCTTCTCTTCTCTTCTCTCCTCTTCTCTAACTCTTGCCCTCCTGTTAAAAGTTATTGTCTTGTCCTCTCTCCCCTGTGGTCTTATATATATATATTTGTTGAAAAACTCTAATGAACTTTGTGAAGCTGAGCGTGTGTGGGCTGAGGGAGTGAGTCAACACAGTAGTCACTCTAGAGGTGTATATTGATCACGATGCAATGCAGCTCTAGTCCCTCACTGAGGGGAAATGAAGCAACCAATGAATCGCAGCACAAATCTTTTGTGATTTGTAGACTTCTTCATCTTCTTCTTCTTTTTCTTCTTCTAGTGTGTTTTATGGTGGTTGGCAAACTTTGGACTGCATTACCACCAGGCTGAAAAGCTGCCCGATATGATTTTATTTAATCTTAGACTTGTTTTTTGTTGTCATTCAAGTCCATGTTCAGGAACCCATAAAGGAGTACTATGAGCTTAAATGGTCCTCACTTCAATGCAATTTTACATTGTGTCACTTTAAAAGTGTGTGTGGGCAGTATTTTTTTTATTTTTCCTGTAATTTTCTATCATTTACATTGAGGCTATCAGGCACACTTATGAATGTGTTTCGTGTGAAAGTAAGTTAAAAATACTTTTACGGTTTAAATTCCAGTTTCCATTCCCATGTAAAATCTCCAGGCCACTTGTTTTCCACAGTGACGACTACAAAGCAGCTGCCTTCTCCAAGGCTGCCAGCACTGGCCCTGACACGCTGCTCGCTTAGCCAACCATTAACCATGTGGAACTGGGACATGCTCATCTCACCAGCCAGTGACTCAGCCTTATTCTCCTCACTTTGTGAAACAGTGATGTTTTCATGTCGATTGATAGCTGAAAGTCAGGCTAAATCTGACCCTTGTCTGAAAATGTAAATGTGAATTTGTCCTTGTTGGTAATTTCCCCTGCTCCCCTGCCCAAGTGTAAGGTTACTGGTTGAGCTCAGCTGGTCAACTGTCAACTTCACAAACTAGCCTTGTTCTTCTTGTGTCAGAAATGCTTTTTTTTCTGAATACAGCTTTGACTAAACGACAATTCATATAATTTTGATTCTTCACTGAGAACAAGAAAAATCCATGAGCCTAACCCCTGAGGAGTTACATAATCCATTTCCGAAGGGGCTCAGGCCAAAACCTTCTATCTAAATACACTGCAACAATGAAAAATGATTCTGAAGACGGCAGCCAGTAGCCAACATTTGATGACAAAATTCAGTGTTCAGTGTTCAGTATCTTGACAATATCTGGTGTTGGTATTCATAAACACCTGTGGAAGTTGATCTAAATGTTGCTCGAAACAGTTCAGGTTAAGGACTTCCCATAGACATTCAATGAAGAACTGAGCTACTAACATGATATGAATCCAAACTGCATCATACTGTATGCCTCACATTAGAGATAGACCATACTGATTGGATCCAGCATGTACAGCAATAAAAGGCCTGTTGGTCGTAGCCTCCATCTAGTCACATGTTGCTCAATGCATCTAGGAAGAAATATATTTGATTATAATATGTGTAAGTGTGGGGTGGAATTTTCAAAAACAGCTGGCACAGAGCCAAGCTTTGCTCCAGTGGAAGTGGGTGCAGACAGGTGATCTTTCTGTTAGAGTGCCTTTGGGAAGCCACGTCCTGACTCTGTGCTCTGGTCTATGTTTAGCTGTGACAGCTCGTAGTGTAGGAGGCAGCCTACCAGTCACTAGTGACAGAGAGGAGAGCGCGGGCCTGACAGCAGCCAGGATTGGATGGGAGGTGGATGTGGCAGCCTGGATTACATTGTACAGACCCGTGTTCGGCTCTCAGCTCCCATCTGCTCACTGTTGAGCAGCTATCAAATGTACACACACACACACACAGAGGCACACACATATTTGTATTGCCATAGTGCAAGGATGTTCCCTTGACTACCTGTGATGTTAACCTCAACTCTCACTGCCACATGTGTAATCTGAAAGGAGCACATCCAGCTTTTTGTGATATTGAGGTATTTCTAGTTAGGGGGATAGCGATTTATATGATTTTTAGCTTATTATATCATTATTTTTATTAGATTATTTATATTTATTTTTACATGAAATATCATTAAAGGATATCAAATCAAATCAAATCAAGTTTATTTCTATAGCCCTTTACAATAACCATAAGGTACCCAAAGTGTTTTACAACTAAGTCATAAAAACAGTTCATAAAAGCAATACATAAAAAACAATACATAATACATAAAAAAAAAAAAAAAAAAAACAATACATAAGAAAAACAGTGCATAAAACAATCAACGGGAAAGTGCTATGATATGTTCAGTGTTTTTCAACCCAGGCTGTATTAGAATGTATCATTTATAACTGTACACAGCACAATCTGATTGGCTAGCTTTAGTAACAAGAGATGTGCCACTCTGCTGCCTCTTGCTCACCTTCAACACACTCCAACAACAAGGACTCATCCAAGTACTCGTTTTTGGTCTTAAAAGCCATTAAAAATATCCATTCTGTGCATTTTCTTCCTGACACCGTGAACCCAGACTCGTCACAGCACAGAAATTTGCAAGACAGGAATTCTGAGGTCCAAGTTGAGCTCATGTAGGGGGAGAAAAACATGATGAGTGACAGAAAAGGGTGGAGGTATCTGAGTTTGGTGTTAGCTGATTTCCATTTGACAACTGGAAAATGTCCTCATTTTGGAGGATTTTCCTCAACTTTCTGTCCTTGTGCGAACATGTAATCCTCATAAGGATAGAAGTACAAGAACATGGACACACACACACACACACACACACACACACACACTATGAGTCATGCTCGGTTAGTCCAGCTGTTAAGGTAATTGGCTCAGATGTAGGCGCTCAGTGTGGCTTCACAAATGTGAGAGTCTGTGAGTGTGTGAGTGTGAGTGTGTGTGTGAGTGTGTCAGTGTGTGTTTTCTTTAACCGCTTTCATGGACATGGATTAAGTGTTGTCCCATACTAACAAGATTTGTTCAATAAAATTAAAGTCCATGTCTTTAAAACCAACACTAGGTGTGTGTTTGTGCATGTGTGTGTGTGTGTGTGTGTGTGTGTGGGCGGCTGGCATGAAGAGTTAAAAGCTCTCACCCCTCAAAATACAAGTGAGACTGGAAATGCTGCGAGTGTGTCATTGTGATTATGTACCTGTTGTGGGAAAGTGTCGCGGTGAAACACCTTTATTGCCGTGCCATGAAAATGTGTTACCGTGTGTATTTGTGTTTGAGTCAATATCAATATAGGGTACCATTTGGTGTCCCGGGCAGAAACCACTCACTTTTCATGAAAAATTTGCAAAATAACAAAACTCTGAGGGTTTATTATAAATGGCCAAACATTTAAACACACATTGGTACAGAGATACATCTTTAAAAGGGTGTTTTTCATATTTAAAAAAAATGTTCTATGATTAGATGCATGTGATTTTGCCATGTCCCAAACTCCTCTCTACTAACTTCACTGAGTGTATTAAGTAGTTAAATGATATACAATGTACAAACCTTTTACATGCTCTTGTTGCTCTCATCAAGTACTTGAATAAAATGAGTCAATTGGATCATTTATGGTCTAATGTCATAACAATAATAAACGTTTTGCATGTGTCCCTGGATTTGCTGTCCACCCCGTCATTAGGTGGTTACTGCCACTATAAGAAACCACCTGCTGTAATCAGTGACATTACCACTGCTTTGTCTTTTACAAATGGAGTGAAGAATAGCTTCTGCAGAGAGAGTACATATAAACATTTATATTTTGACAGTTTCATCATTTTATGATTGAACTTGAATGTGTTCAATCTTAATGTGTCCACCCTGTCATTGCAAAATATGAATCTATATAAATGCTTTTCAGAATTTCAAAATATGTTTGTTAAAGTATACACAGTCACCTTCCTAACTGATACATGTTGCTAGCTAATGGCCCAACATGTGCTCATTAAATGCAAACTTCAGCCAGAAACGTCCACCCTGTCATTGTCCACCCCGTCATCAAGTCTAGTTTTATAACAGTTTTATAAGTTTTTCAGTGTTTCAGAAGTCAAGTGGAGAACAAAACATATGCAGAGAAAGAAACCATTTGAAAGGATACCTATGTTTATACTTTTTGTGGTAGGCCTACATTTAGGGACCAACATGTTTTTGTTTTGTTTATATTAATCTTGTTTTTTTGTCTAGTTGAAGGTTTTATTTATTTATTTTTGCTGTCGTTGAGTGTCATTTCCAAATGTAGCCTACCTGTGCACAATTCAAAATACAGTAGGTGAAAAAAGTCATGTTTTGACAAAAAACATTTGTTGACAAAAACCATAACATTGTTTCCTTTAAATATATATGAGGCACTTCACTATTGTCCACCCTGTCATGCCAAGGTCCACCCCGTCATGTCATTGTCCACCCCGTCGTGTTCATGTTTTACGTGAATAAATTATTATTTTCACAAGTTATCAAAACCTTTTGTGTGATTTTGCTCTGAAGAGATTAGGGCCAAACAGTATTATTTCAAAGTTTGACCAGATACCTTTATTTATAGAGTTTATTCAGAAAAGAAAGTACAACTTTCACAGATTTTACATATACAAACATATTTTTCCATAATTTCTGTATTTTTGAGAGATGTTTTCCAGAAACTAAAATATATTCCTGAACGAGGGACCAAATACCTTTCTGAAAATGTACATTTTGTAATCAATATATGATTAGAACATATTTACTCTATTTAGAAATTGTCCCATGACAGGGTGGACACATTTTGCAATTCGCTTGTACTTTCTATGCTTGCAGTCAATTTATAAAAGGTGCAGGAGCTTGACCAATATGCATTTCTAACAGCTTATGGTCTACTTTATACAATGGATATGGAGTTCAGTGGAAAATCTCATCTTTTTTTGTGTGACATTGGGAAGTCTCAATGGCACTCTATACTGATATTGGCTCGTTTGTGTTGCAGTGAGAACGGGGTGGAGGATGAGGAGGACCTGTATGACTGTGTGTATGACGATGAAGACGGTGGAGAGATCTATGAGGATCTGATGAAGACAGAAGCCGTCCCTCCGCCGGTCAGTTCAGCTCCTCTGAACTTCACTCAGCTCTTCCCCAACCCCCATGCTGTCAACACCTCGTTGAATATGGACTATTTTATATGGCTTTGCTTTACAATGCATCTTTGTGTTGTGCACAGATTTGGGAAATGTACCCCATAGCCCCGTATATAACTAGAATTATTTGGTTAATTCTCAGCTCCTGAGGCCAATTAATACCCCAAAACTTCTCAGTAGTCTCCAACCAACCATTATGTTTTAACCTTGGAATTCAGAAAAGCAAGGTCATCCATTGCGACCACAGTAGACTGTTCTTCATTTAAAAAAAGAAAAAAGAAAAGAAAGAAAAACACTGAACAGGGTTCTGCATTTAACCAAGTGGCTCCACCAAGAACTATTTTCAAAAAGGTTTAGGGTTTAAGGAACTATTACAGAACTATCTGAAGAACTTTCCTGGTGGCTCTTTGGAGAAACTTCTTTAAAGAACCATATGAAGAAGTGTTTCTGTAAATAAACTGTCCTTTGAAGAACCATGGTCTAAAAGGTTCTTCATAGAATCAGAATTGATTCTCCAATAGTTCCGTTATGAAGAGCTATTTTTAGTTCCAGCTTTATGTTTCTTTTAAGAAATGAGAATGAACTGGTCCTTTAAAGAACATTGGTCTGAAAGGTTCTGTGTGCAACCAGGAAAAAAGTCTGATATGAAGACCTTAAAAAGTTTAAAATGAAATGAAAAGTTATCAATATTTGTTTTTTTCTCACAGGCTTACAGGTTTCTTTTTCAGAGAATCATGATGTATTTTTAATTACAGGCGCACTATGCAAAACTAGGGTTGATTCAAATAAGGATCATTTACACTCAACTGAGAAAAGTGTGGAATAGGCACATAATTCATTAGTGAATGGAGCCGGTGATAAGAACCATGTCAACCTGTTTGAGAACTTTAGTAGCCTGTTGTTACTTTTTGTTTCTCTCTTTTTTCCCCCACTTTATTCTTTCTGCATGTGTTTCTGACCTTGCTCAAAAGATCACACTGGCCACATCTGGCTTAACAGTCAGCAGTTTGTCAGCCCACAGCACTGACTTACAGTGTCTTTGTGTGTGCGCGTGCGTGTGTGTGTGTGTGTGTGTGTGTGTGTGTGTGTGTGTGTGTGTGTGTAGGTGTTCCAGAAGGCAGAGACTGACATCAGGAGCTGCTGTCTAACAGAGATCAAGCAGACAGAGGAGAAGTACACTGAGACCCTGGAGTCAATAGAGAAGGTGACTGACTGATGGGGTTGCTTTGTCTCGGACTTCACAATAGGATTTGATGTTAACACCATGTCATGGTGCAATTAAAGCATATGATGTTGTTTTTTTTAGTGTTTAGCTTTACCTCTTAAGTAAAGAATAATGTAAAGAATGCAGACTTCTGTGAGCTGTTCTGCAGACATAATAACATTCAACCCCTTTAACCTTCATTTTCCCTTTAATTTGCCCTTTGAACTTTGGTAGAGAGTTGGGTTGTATATTTAACATGAGTCCACATTGAAATATCATCATTAGTTCCTTGGGGCTACTAATCCACAATTCTGTATATCTATCTCTCCATTCACTTCCATTGTGCAGAAAAACTGGTCCCGATATAACACTTTCAGCACATAAAAAACCTGCAACCAAGGTTGATTACTGTGTTTCCTGTGCCTGGTCCTTGGTGGTGGGTGATGTCACCACCCACAGGATACAACAGGTGGTGACATCACCTGCCACCAAAGACCAGGCACCCAACTTTACACAATCAGAGGTCAGACCACAGAGATTTGGGTTAGCGTTTACTCAATAACACTGGTAACCGTTATCTATAATCTCACCTCTCTCCCCAGCTGTGAGGTAGCAATCATTGACTCGGTTGATTCAGGCACAAACCGAATGAGACTAGATCAGAGTAGAAGTTGAGTTAAGTTAAGTTAAGTTAAGTTAAGTTAAGTTAAACTTTATTATCCCAGAAGGGAAATTAATTTGGTCGACTTTCGCACTCCATTGCTACCAGAGTAGAAGTAAAGTAGATTGTCTGTGGATGGAAGTATTCCAAGTACTTTGATTTTACCCAGTAAACAAACAAGAGAAGCACTTGGCAACAAATTTGGTTTCCTGATCATCCACACCAGGGAGATCTGACTGATCCAGATTTTAGAAGGGAGCACTCACCAGTTTTGGGGGATGTAATGGAAAAAATAATAATTAGTCTAACAAAGCACTGCTCCCAGAGACAACTTACTAAAGAAATACTTTTAATTTTGAAATAAATAATGACTGATGAGTAATATCTTACTGTTTCTGAGTAACAAAGCCAACGCTGTTGAGAATAAGGTGTTCTTAAAGACTAAAACTATGAAAGCAGCTCTTTTGTAACAGATGTTTTCCACCTACCACGCACTTTTACGGACTATGGGCGGTCCCACAACTCATAGCACCTGATCACAGCTACTTGTCTTCTCTCTCTTGTGTACGTTCATATCTGGAAAAAGCTCGCCTGATTTCCCAGCAGAGTATCTCAGTAGATGACTTTCGATATGAAGTAGATGGTGGAATTTAGTTTGTGCTTGCCCGGTCCTTTGAGATGTAGAGGTGACTGTGCGGCGGGAGGTTTTCTGAGAGGAAATCATTATATTGCAAACTCTGAAAATGAGATTATTGTCGTGACCCAGACAGGCCTCTTGTTTTTGCTGATGGCAGCCGTTTGCAACTTGGCCCCATAATATAATAGCCACTCGCAAAATGACTTTCCCACTCCTATTCTGGAGGGACGAGCTTCATTTTCTTGCATTCTCTCTCTGCTGCAGCACTTTATGATGCCCCTCACCATGTTTTTATCCACGGCGGAGATGGAGAAGGTGTTTGTGAATATACCGGTAAGCCATAGGCTTTGGCCAAGTAGTACAAGAATGCAACCCAGCGGTTCTCATTCTTTATGGCAAGAAAACTTTTAAACAAGCAGGGTTATTTTCACAGATTAAAACCTGTGCTTGAATCTACACAAGAACATAAAGATCATCATTTGGTGTCCAAGTTTATGCTTGGTTTAACTTTATTTGAAGAGAGTCACAAGCTAAAAAGGTTGAGAACCACTAATCTAACCCCTATTGCATTGTGCACTTAAAAGTTTTAGTTTGGTTTCGATAACAAGACCATATCCGTGCAGAGCTGCAGTAAAGTGTCTATGTGTTGCCTTTCAGGATCTTGTGAAAGTTCACAAAGGTCTCCTGCTTGAAATCCAAGACTCAGTCCAACACAAAAGTGCCCAGAACCTTTACCAGATCTTCATCACCTTCAAAGAAAGGTACCCATTTACTAATTCTTGTACTTTCCTTCTTCTGTCTCTTTCAGGGTGCCTGTAAAAGTCAGGGTCCTTCAGAAGTCTGGAAGTGTGAAAATAGCCTAAGCTTCAGCCCTTAGAAAATGTTATAATGCCTTAAATTCAGGTAGCGAAGGACTTATTTTTTCACCATGCAGTGACAAGTTTCTTTTCCCTGCTTGTGCATTCATAGACTGATACAGAACAGGGTTAGTGGTACAATGAGTCTTTTCTGCTTGGGCATTGGGTCCCTTAAGCAATTCAGTTTGTGATATCCTGTTTCTTAGACCTAAACTTCCCGCTTTCACAACTTTCATTAGCTATGCTCAGTGAGAAATAGGTCCTTCCCAATTCTTTATATTGGATTTGAGATCGGTCTGCAGGTAGTTTTAAAAATCTTGCTCTGACATTGTCAAGCCTGCAAAAGTCCTCTCTGTCCTTGTGTCCTCTTGCTGCTCCTTCATGTGTCTCGTTTGTTCCAGGTTGTTGATCTATGGGAAATACTGTAGCCATGTAGAATCTGCTATTGCTGCTCTGGATAACATCTGCAAAGAGAGGGAGGATGTACGCATGAAGCTAGAGGTAATATTTTTCATTTTCTTTGTCACAGTAAATGATTATTTTCTTGTCTTTTTTGCAGGATCAGTGGTCATTTCTCGATGTCTTACAATGGTCAAAGAATGCCCTCAAGTGTGTACCTGAGGCATTGCAGGCACCACAGCTGACAGCATGAACTACAGCTCTCTATAAAACACTAATAGGTTAGCGCAGGGGTCCACAAACTTTCATATCAAGGACTCCCCAGATGGTCACTTTAGATCACAGACACCATTTAATAAGATTTAAGAAACTGATAAGTTTTTTTGTTGTTCAGTATGATTCATGCTGACTTCTTCTTACGTCTTATTTTTCTGTGCACCGTCTGGAATTCCCTCAAAGTCCTCTGGTGGTCCCCGCGTCCCACACTGGGATCTGCTGGGGTAGCCTGCTCATGGGATTTACACACAATATTTACAATTTCAGCTCAGATGTGATATAACTAACAATCCATTGCGCTGTAAGATTAGATCTTTTGGATGTTTTATACTGTTGCTGTCAAGTAAATTCCTCATAACTCCAGTTTTTGGTCAGTTTTATGTTTAACATTCTTAACGCTCATAAATCCACAGTGATCAAACTAAAAACAAGCTGTGTTTTGTACTTGAGAGTTACATAGTTACATTATCCTAGATAGCACACATGAGTTGTCCTGATGTAGCCTGGAGCTTTAAGATCACAATCAGCTGAATTTCGAAAAACTAATTTTGTGTATGTTGGTCTGATGTAGACAATCCATCTAGAGTTTTACCTTGGAGGCCCGTCTTTAAACAATCTCAAGACTACACTGGGACAACATAGGGAAGACATCGGCCTGACAATTTACAAGCAACATAAACACATAAACACAATATATTCTTCAGTTTGATGTCAGGTCGATGTGTGTGCTATCAGGGGTATTATATCAGATATTATGTAACAAGATTATTATAGGACAAGAATTGTTATTTTACAAGATGTTGATTCCGGCTGGTTTTTACAGGAATGCTCTAAGAGAGCCAATTATGGCAAGTTTACACTGAGGGATCTGCTAGTGGTTCCTATGCAGCGAGTCTTGAAGTACCCCCTCCTCCTGCAGGTACAGTACTCCTACTTGCCTTCTGCATCTTATTCATCAGTAACATGATGACTTGATCATCCCTGCCTTGACATTTATAAAGAGTACACTGCGTGGTATAAAACTGTGGTATTATTCTTGTTATGTTCTCACTATCATATTTTCTTCATGTTGGCTGCATATTATCTGTCGAAATTCATTCTGTTACTGATTACAGGCGATAAGAATCGCAGCTCATATGAATCAGAAAAGCTCTTCCGCTTGTTCCACTGTCACTCTCACTCCAGTATCAGTTTGACCCAGCAGCTTGCTCTCTCTGGCTCTGTGGTTTGCCAGTACATTTACTTATATGGCTAATTTCATGCTAATGGAAACCAATAGCTTTAAACCATAATGACATGGCAAACTAGGGATTTTAGTGCATGTCTTTCGTGTTTAGTTTGATTCATTTTTGAAGATGATTAACAAAATTTGAAATGACTGGTGTTCCTCTTTAATGTTGCGGTAGTGATTATGTATATGAGTTAAAATAAAAATCATAACAATGTATTACATAACCAGCTGTGTAGTGGAAGTTTTACAGTATGCAGGTTTATCTACTTCTGTGTCCACACACAAACACCAGCTGTTTTAGCACTGAAATATATATCCTGAGTTATGATCCAGCTGTATTTAATGTCAGTCACAATCATGTACATGATCAAAGTAGGACAAAATTAAAAGTTAAGCGCCTTCATCGCCTTGGTTACTTGACTGACAGTAAATGATCCAGCTCCACCCGGGCGTTTTTGATTCATCAAAGGCACCACCATTGTCAATCAAACTGAACACACACTATGAGCAATAGGGCCCATGGTGCACTACTCATTATATCCACAAGAGGCACTGTTGTCCATGTTTCATCTTCTTCTCCTGTTGCCCTTCAGGCTCTGAGGCTCCTCTTGTCTGTGTTAGTGGCTGATGTCTTAATGGGTGCTGTGCAGTTTTGAAGTGACCTGCACATAAATGTCATCTGATCAAGGCGATCAAGGACCAGGGGAGAGAAACAGGAGTAACTGAGCCAGGGAAGAGCGAGCTGCAGACAGAACAAGACCGACAGAGAGAGAGAGAGAGAGAGAGAGAGAGAGCGAGAGAGATGTGAATTATTTCTGTGGGAGCATCTCCACCTCGCTCCACTGGACCGTTCTGTCGCAGGGTGGGGGGGCCGGTCAAGTGTCACCACAACAGACTGAGAAGACTGAACCGCAGTTGAGAGGCAGGAGCTGCTCTCTCTCTTTAGTCAGGGGTAAACTGTAAATGTGGTAAGGAGACCTGCAGCTCCCTAAAGAGTATAAATATGTCTTCAATCTAGCTATAAGAGGACTGACTTTGCCATGCCATCGCAGGATTCTGAATAAATACATGTTAATATATTGTAAATATATTTCCATTGGACACCAGCACAGACATTTTTAAGTATACAGTATTACAATACAAACATGTATCACGTATACATATATTACATATATACACATATACACATATATTGTCCCAAAATATATTACAATAAAGGCACAAAATTCCTCTCACTTTCAGTCAGTGTGGAACAACACACATCAAAATATTTTTTAGTATATGACAAGCTGCAATTTCTGATGTATTTTTCAATATGTAGTAATATATTACCACAGTAGATAATTTAGTAAATATTAAATGTTGTTTTTTTCCATATGAAACATCAGAATAGTGTAGCCAGGAGGAATATTAACTGTATAACTGTAACTAATAAACAACGAATTAGTAATATACATATATATACATATATATCTGCAGATATATATGTATGTGTGTGTGTGTGTGTATAGAAAAAATTCTTTGTGTAAGAAGCAGTACAATATGCTTCCTATGTAGTTTACTAGCAACAAAACTACAACATGCTGCACAATTATTAATTTTATGATGTTCTTTTGTGAATCCAATCCATATACACAACTTTTGTTAGCTGTGTTCACTCAGAACTGACAACTTTTTTTCTTTTTAAATTGGTCTTAAATCCAATTCCAGGCAGCATGAAGTAGACACTGACACAACACGAGTGTGCTGCTGGAAAAAAAAAAAAAGTACAGCAGCCGAGCAAGGCCTGTCAAGTCAACATTGAGCGAGATCCCTGTGGAACATTTCTGGCACCTTGTTGAATTCAGGCAGTTTCAGAGCCACAGAAGGTGTCCTACCTGCTCCCAGCTAGCTGCACCTAATAAAAGTGGCCACTGAGTTTACTGTGAATCATTTCCCACAAGGTGACAGCTGGAATCTGTCCAAACTAATGTCTTGTCACTTCATCTCTCTCCCTCTCTGTCTTGGCGCCTCTTTCTTGCCCTCTCCTCTCTCTCTCTCGCTCTCTCTCCCTCCTTCTTTTTTGCTGCCTCCCATCATCATTTCTCTTTCCTCCTGAAGCCACCATAACATGATTCCCTCAATAAGTCCATCATGTGTAGTCCCAGCTATCTGTCTGACCACTCCCTTCCTCTCTATCTCTGTGTGGATGTGGGGAGGTGGGAGCCGGGCTTGATAAAAAAGGACTCTGTCGTCTAGCTAGTGATAATAATGCCCAGGTTGAGCTTGACTGACACCAGGGATTTGAGGAGTGCCAAGCAGACATATATATCTCCCTCAGCAGCTCACTGTGTGTGTGTGTGTGTGTGTGAGTGTGTGTGTGCATATGTGTATGTGCAAAGGCTGTTTATATGGGCCTGTATGAAGGACATGCATGGCATCTTTCCTTATCCTCCACTGCTGAGGTCTAGATGTCTTGTTTACGCAGCAGCCAGGCACGAGAAAGCAATTTCAGATACACACACACACACACACAGAGGCACATGTGGCACGCACGCGCACACACACATGCACACTCACACAATCTGATTTATTGCAGGACAGGCTTCTTTCACGGTAACCCTTTTCATTTCATATCTAGAGCCGAAGAATTACATTTTCGGAGCTGCGGGTTGTGGCTGTGCTTTGAGTTTGCGGCAGGACACTGATGTTCATCTGTTTTTACATGTGTCTTTGTTATCGCTGGCAGATGCTTTCATTCCACTTCACCTTTCCCACCGCCTGGTACTAATAACGGCCATATCCCGCTGTCTTCAGTTGTTTTTGAAACAAAAGTAAATCTGAACTTCTGACAAAGAGACACACCAAGAGAGACAGAGAGAGGCCGACGGCATGCCAGATATTTTTTACCATGTGAATGAAGGCAGAGGATGGTGCCATACAATAGCTGGTGGTATGTGTCATGTTTATTTGTCTTTTTGTTGTGTTATCATCCAACAGGAGCTGGTTAAACACACTCATGATGCCACTGACAAGAGCAATCTGCGGATGGCACTGGATGCCATGAAGGTGAGTAAGACTTGACTGGGCAAATAGAGTTAAATAAAAAGCAGGGCAACCTTGAGGCGGTGATTATCATCATCCAAATACCACTAATCTCAAAAATAATCCATTTTAGTTTCAGAAAATCATCAATTCTTCATTTTCTTACAGGAATAAGCGGTATTTTTGACAGATATCCAGAAAGTTCAGCCTAGCTATTAACTGATGGGAACATAGACAGTAAAGTCATTCATGTGTTCCTGGTAGATCATTGAGTGCACTGCTCCATGCTAACACACCATGTTAAACGATAGCAGGCTACCAGCTTTAACTCAACACTAAATCATACAAAGAAGAAACCCTCTGCTGCACTGCCCTCTGGAGGTTCGGACATTCAGGTGTGTTGCATTTCTGGCCCCGCCCCATTCAGTGAATGTGGCAGGATTTTTTTTTTTTTTTTTGTTAGCAGCTATCAGTAACAAGTACCTACAGCTACATCACTGAGTGGGTGTGGCCAGAAGTGCAACAGGCCTGAAATATTTCAACCCCTAGAGGGCAGTGCAGCACAACTTTTCTGCCAGTGTGGATTCACTCATTAAAGGACCATAGCAGTGATTTTCCATGTTTAGCATAATATCTTCAGAATGTATCAACTTCACGTTTCTGCTGATCTTTTCGGTCATATTTTAGAAATCCAATATCATTTTGCCTCCTTTTTATTGATCCATTGTTTTCCATTCATTCCACTTTGATATGAAAATGAACTTTCAGAGACTTCAGACTTTCTTCACACCAGTATTCCATCACTGTAATGAAGTCGTCCACATTAGTTCTCCTAAAAGCAGCAGCACTGAAATCAGGCGGGGTGAAATGATAGTAGTAGTAGGAAAGTAGTCTCCAAGAAAACATTCGCTTTACACAGCCAGATATGAATTCTGTGGTTTATGAATGAACTTTGCTGCAGAAGCAGAATATTATAAGGTGGGTGTTTCAGTCAGCAATCCAAAATTGAAATTCAAGGGAGTTTGATTATATGTTATGGAATCTTAAGCACCCCTGAATGATTTGCAAAATGGTTTGTTGCAATGTAAAATGTGGGGAAACTGTACTGAATGGGCCAAACATTCAAAATCACTGGAATGGTCCACTCACCAGAGTAAGTACATCTCTCTCTCTCTCTCTCTCTCTCTCTCTCTCTGTATATCTATCTATCTGTATATCTATCTATCTATCTATCTATCTATCTATCTATCTATCTATCTATCTATCTATCTATCTATCTATCTATCCATCTATCTATCTATCTACCTATCTATCTATATAAATAGATATATAGATTTATATCTATATCTATATCTATCTGTCTATCTATCTATGGATAAATAGATAGATAGATAGATAGATAGATGTAGATATAGATATATATGTATTTTATTCTATGTACATTAGGCTGCATGTCATTTATGATTATTTCTACTTAGTATTTAGCTTCAGAGGTGCTACAAGTTGTCATATTCTCAGTTTTGCGATAATTACAGTAGCCTGCAATCACTCAATACAATGTATGTTAAAGTATTGGCATGGAGCTAATTATCCACTGGGGACCCATGGATGACTTAAGACTTTGTGGTGAACGACCAACCTTAAAAACTCACAGCACCACCACAGCACAGCACTTGACATAATAAGTAGTTTGACATACACACACGGAAACCTGCACACCACACACACCACACCGCAGTATGTTGGTGTGCTCAGCCAGCTGTCACGCATCACATAATATCACATGCAGAATCTGTGTGGCACGCCTCATGTGTGAGACATCAACTCATTTGGGTTTGTGATAAGTGACTTTGTGTGTTGTTGATGATGTTTGCAAATGCGGTTTAATTGTGCGGAATAAAAATAAATGTCATATTATTCATCAATATCGTGTATTATTATAAGCCATTAATATACAGAAAATATCTTGTGTAGGTGTTTAATCTGCTCGTTCTGTATAATAAATGCCTACAGCACAATTATATGTTGGTTTTATTCTCAGCATGTTTTGAAGTCTTTTACTGCACAAGCTTTGGGCAGCCTTAATTTTTTATTTAGGATGATGCTAGAAATGGAAAGCGGGAGAAAAGTGGGCTTGAAATTAGACACCCACAACCATTTGCACATCCAAATCCTCAAAGAGATACATTGAAATGCAAACGCTTTGGAAAAAGAACACAAGATATTGTACAGTCTCTCAGTGTTTATGGGACTGCAGGCTTCTAGAAGTTGTTTCATGCTCAGACTTTTTTTTTTTTTTTAAAGATTATGATTTTTTTGTGCATTTCTGCTTTACTTGATAGGCACAGAGACAGGAAAGACAGGGCAGAGAGAGGGGATGGCATGCAGCAAAGGGTCTGGGCCGGATTCGAACCCAGGCTGCTGCAGCTTAGCCTCAGTACAGTCCATGTGAAGAAGCCTAATTCCTAGTTTAGGAAGCCTAATAGTTTTGTCACCCTGAACAATCCATAGTAATGCAAGCAATTACACCAAATGAAATGAATCAAAGTTCTCTGTCTGGGCTACAAGGTAACGCATCCAAGTTAAAAGCGGAAATCTTTGTTGTTTTCTGTTTTGTGTGCAGGACTTGGCTCAGTACGTGAATGAAGTCAAGAGAGATAATGAGACGCTGCGAGACATAGATCAGTATCAGAAGTCCATCGAAAACCTGGTAAGCCACCCAATACGGTAAATCTAGTTGGACTGTGTTCAGCCAAATGACACAGTTGAGCCTAATGACCAACCTTCCATATAGAAATCAATTAAAAATGCCTTATAAAAATTTAATTGAACCTTCATTCTTTCTTTTCCCCCCACTTCTTTTGCAGAATCAGCCACTGAGTAATTATGGGAGACCTAAGGGTGATGGGGAGGTACGGGTGGCCTCGGTGGACAAACGAGCTAAACAGGATAGGTGAGATGGCAGGCTGACAGACTGGCTGACTGACGGGCTGTCTGCGAGTTAACTTGGTCCTCTGCTTGGAAAACTGCCAGGGCTGGCATTACTTAAGGCCAAAGTGCTGTTGCAATCTAAACCTGTCTTTCTCCCTCTGCACAGAAGCAAAACTCACTAAATATTCCTCAGAGCGGAGCTTCTCGTATGTTTCCATGTTGCGGAGTGCAGAATAGACACACAACATCTTGTATCCACATGCGATAACGTCTAGTCCTGAGGATTTGCTGCATTGCTGTTGTTTTTTTTAGTGTTGCACTGCACTGCAGGTGGGAAGAAACCTAAGATTTAAATAGTAATTGAACTGAGGATATTTTGTTGTGCATTCAATTAATGTGAAATTAAGCTGTCCCTGATTTTGCTGGGGACCAACTACAACCCCTTCAAGGACCCCTTGGAGATCCCACGACTCCACTTTGAGAACCACTGCTATATTGCTCCTATAAGTAAGGGGAGAAAAAGTAGAGAAAATAGTTAAATGCAAATAAGTTCAAACAATATCTTGCAAAAAGCTACTGCACAACACCCGCAATATAAAACATATTGTGGTTTGCATTTTTGTCCTTAGCCAGTTTTTTGGTACATGCTTACTCAGAACAGTGCTGGTTTATTTTCACTCGAACAAACTACATTATATTTTTAATGAGTTATACTTAAGGAAGCTAAAGTACTTTTTTTTGCAGTTTTCACTCACTCCACTTGCACTGCATTTGCAAGTGAAAAAAAAAAACACCCAGAAATGTTGAATATTGCATCTTGATTATACAAAGCTGCTGGAAAAACAAGCATTTGAGGCAACAACTTGTTTGCATTTACCTGATGCTGTCATCTTGAGCTACATCTAATATCCAGTAGTAAATAAAAAAAGAAAGAAAACCCTTTTCAATTATTGTTTTGTGTCAAGTATATGTGTTATCTTACTGACAGCTACAATTTGAAAGGTATTGTTAGTTCTACTCCCTTCCCCTTAAGCCGGTCAGGTTCCTGCTTCAACACTTGTCCGTCATGTTGATGAGCTGTCTACCTGGGAACAGCATCTATGTGCTGAGGCTGAGGTACAGTAAACAGCCTCTGTAAAGCCACTGGAGGAGTTGAAGAGGCAGACAGTGAATGCAGACAATCTGCAATAACAAAAAAAAGCCAAATTATCGAAATTGTCTGCCGTACTTTTAGCTTCATTATTCTTGCTTTTCTTACTGCTTTCTGTCATTGTGGCTGCACTATGACGTCCCTGTGCTGTGGACCATAAACTTGATGGATGGACTTTGTCAGAAACAACCACAGTAAATAGTATACACTGCAAAAAATCCCCAACATTAATAAAAATCCAGTTTCAAGCAAACGTGCAATGCACCCATGTAGACATATGCAGACATGGACTGAGAATGCCTAATAGACAGCATTCACTTAAAGCTTTGTTTGTAAATGTCACAAATGTTCCATATTGTAGCTTCAAGTCAGGTGGTGCACTTTGAGTAATTCTGGTGTCACAGTAATTTTACATCTGACACAATATAAATCGATGTGCAGCACAGCATATCAAAGTGTGGACGTTTGCTTCGGCCTTGCTCCATGTTCGACACTGACTGCCAAATGTTCTGACGTCGCCACAGGCACATCTTCCTGTTTGATGCGGCGGTGATCGTCTGTAAGCGCCGTGGGGACAACTACGAGATGAAAGAAGTGATCGACCTGCACCTCTTCAAGATCACCAACAACCCCTCGTCAGACAAGGAGAACCGAAAGGTCTGCACCTCCCCATTTTTGGTTTGACGTGGCCCAGGTTGGTGGATTGGTGGTCTTTGGTTGCTGTGGCGTTCTAGTGGCATTCTCTGCTTCTGTGACAGACCTGAGAGTTTTAGAGCGTTTTCATGGCTGTGGTCCTTTTTCTGATACTTTGTTGCGTTGCTCATTGGGTCAAATCTCGGTCGGTTGGTGTTCATACCGCGAACGAACCACTCCAGAGTCGTTTTTAAACAGAGAGACCACCTCCTCAACAGGGTCTCAGTCTGGTTGTTTTAGTCCAACCTGAGTACGATTGCTGGATTCACACCTGCCCACCTGAGATTGATTCAGTCAGGCTAAACAAGGCAGGTGTAAAAACAGACCTGAATGATTTGTGTCCCATGATGGTCTAAAAGCTGTTTCACAGGCTTTTCCACTCTGACCAGAATAAAAATCAAGGGGAAGCACTGGGAAGTCAAGGAATTTGATAAATCTTCCGGGGAGGTAAAGGTCCATCTTGACATCTTACAAATTTCATAGGAATGCTGTATACTAGAATGTATTTTAAGCAACATTACAGAAACAAGTCTTTTCTGGTCGTGAAAGTGAACTAACATAGTTTTGGAAAGTCACGAGGGCCATATTGAGAACTCTGTAGACTGGCCAGGGTGTACTTTTTTTTTTTTTTTTTTTTTTAGATCTTGTCATCATCTACCAAAACCAATTGGCACCACTTTCGGTTGTTTGAACTGATCAGCTGCTACTTGTTTCAACAGCTTGACTTCCACTTGGAGCCTCCTACTGCACATCAACACCAGTCATGGCCAACTGCAGTGAGGGAGAAATTAAATTAGATGAAGGGATAGTTAAGTCCCTTTTTTATTTGCACTTCCCTCTGTGCTCAAATTAAGCATTCTTTGGCAGCAACATATCTTTGGACTTGGTGCACATTTCCTTCTTTGTTCCCGGTTTGATAGTTGAGTAACTTGTTTGTACCTTTGGTGAGGCTGTTGGACAGCGTTTTTAACTCAACCATGCTCCAACAGTAGCATTAGGCTCAGTTAAAGGAAGCTGAGGTTAAAAGAGAAACAGAACAGGTGGCTGGTTTCTATCCTCCGGTCTTGACAGTGCTCACGAAGGCAGAAAAATTATGACTCCTATTTCCGCCAGTTAAATTTGAATAGAATTTGGTTGTATTTCACACACACCACAGAAACGGAGCGCTTTCCACTGACAGCAATGGCCTCATATTAGGTTAGTCTGCCCCAGTTTTTATTAGCATAGTCCTCACAAGTCTGCTCTTATTAGCTGAGCTGACAGACAAATAGTTTGTTTCAACATTAGCACTTGTTGTGTGCCAGAGATATGAGGCAATTGAGAGAAAACCGTCATTTGGGCCCTCTCAGATCGTTTTTAATTATAAAACACATTTCTGCAGCCGTCACTTGTGACTGGTTGAGTCACTTTGAAGCTATTGTAATATGCCTAATAAACTCACCTCTGTGACCCTCAGCTCACTGAAATATCACTGCTGTAGTACTCTAATTATAATGCACACACACACACACACACACACACACACACATACAAAACTGTGACCACGTGAAAGTTCCATATTAATGCACTAACTTGCAAAAAAACATAGGAGAGTTACTAATAGGGTTAATAATGTAATACAACCTAATAAAAATACAGTAATAATACTAATACTATTACCTCTACTACCACAGCTAATAATAATAATAATAATAATACGAAGAAAAGAAGAAGAAAAAGAAGAAGAAGAAGATATTAATAATAACAACAATTGATGTTATTAATGCTAAGTTAGTGGAAGATAATATAATTGACAAAATATCAAAATAACATAACATAACAAAATATAAATATAGCAATATTTACCACCACCACTACTACTACTACTACTACTACTACTACTACTACTACTTCTACTACTACTACTACTACTACTACTGCTATGACTACTACTACTACTAATAATAATAGCAGCAGTTGATGTTATTAAGCCTATTTGCTGTGGGGAAAAAAAGACACAAAGCAAGCCTATCATATAACAACCAATCAGCTATAATACCGGGAAGCTGACTCTATTATTACCTCGTTATGACCGACTCAGCAAAACCCAGCCACCATGCTGGACTCCTGACAAACCAATTAAGAGCGCTACTTCACCGTAATGAGAGCCATAACCATTTATCAGTTAAATGCAAGTTTACAAAATTGACTTTGTCGCTTGGTTCTTGTACGATGGCGCTGCCTTTGTTTATTGCCATTTGTCAAGAAGAAGGTGTGTAAATTAGAATTACCTTTCAGACTGAATATTTTATACCACCCTGCACACCCCGTCGTCATTTCCCTTCCCTTAGGTGCCACCCGAGTGAATTGGAGTGAATTGGACTTGTGGGGAAACACTGTTCTGTACACCAGTAATTAGCCTCCGTTTGGCTGCGCATGGAGATTTTTCCAGCTCATAACACAAACAACAAAAAAATCTACCGAAAACAGTTCATGCAAAATATATTTTAGGCCATTTGGCTCTCAGTGAATTTGGCAGGTAGTTGTTCCAGCACATATTTTATATTGTCTTGTCTATTTACCAACGTAATACTGAAACAGTGGCAGGCTTGAACAGGCTGCCTTCTCCCAGATGGTGTTATCAATATCATTAAACCTCGCTTTGGGCCTGATTACACACACACACACACTGAAGAGTGAGCGAGTGCCCAGCAATGAGTGATATTGCCAGTCATTACGATGAATGACACGTCCCACTCCAGGCTTGCCAGGAAATAATGATTTTGGTAATAATGATGCTGTAAAGAGCTGGCGTACACCGAGATATGGTGTTTGCTTTAGGTTTTTAGTAAGAATCATTCCACTCCACTTCTGATAATGCTAACTCTGATGTTTGAATATATATTTCTGTTGTCTGGTTGTCTAAGGGACACATCGGCCTTTGAAAATCCTTATCAGGCAAAGCCAAGTCATTATTGAGACCAGGGGTTTTTCAGCTTTTTCATGTTCTTGACCCCCAAGTTGACTCTCATGAGGCCCCGGACCCCCACTTCAAGTTATTTTGCGCTTGGAAACCTGGTGCAGTATGACAAGATAGTTTGTTTTTTGTTACTGATGAAATTTTCTAGGTGTGATACTTGTCAAATAAATTCAAAATGGTGGGATTAAAACTTAATGTTAAAATAATAATAAAAAAAAAGACAATTGGCAAAGTAGCCAAAAAAAAAAAAAAAAAAAACTCAAGCATGACTAAAAATTTTCCGAGGAAACATTACTTGGAAAATTACTCGGAATTTTGCAAATATAGCATAGAGAATTACCTGAAAACTAAAATAAATAAATTAATTAATTAATTAAATTAAATTAAAAATGACAAGAAAACTATATTTCTAATAATAAAATTCTATATGTAAATGCTGGTTTCAGGTTGAGGTTTCTTGTGCTTAAATGCTCATGAAGAGCACCTGAACACAGCCTGAGGCTTTCACAAGCTCAAATCAAAAGTAAAATGAAACGATTCCACATGTTGCCAAGGACCCCCTGTGGCGGACCCTCAGGGATGCCTGGGGTCCCTGGACCTCAGTTTGTAAACCACCAATTTAGACCACAGAAGCAAAATATCATTTACATTCAGCTCATTCAGAAGTGCGACCAAATAGCTTCAGAACTTCATTATTTATAATGCCCCTCACCCACCCACCAACACACACACACACACACACACACACACACACAGGCAACGTGCATCAAGATGTCAAAGTCCTAATTCATGAATGCAATGTGACACTTTTATCCAACTACTGGCTTTGTTGTTTGTTCACTGGACTGAAGCCAATTTTCACGCTGAAGCTTATTGCTCAAGCCGTTTAATACAAGAACTGACAGTTTGTGACAGTGTGACATGAGCTTTACAAGACTTTTAGGGCTTTTTTTTCCCTCAACATTGAAATAAGCAAGACTGATATTGTGAGTTATGATTGGGCTATTAAAACCGAAAACACTATGGAAATACAGTGAAATGAAAGCTGATGGTGTGCATTTGAACATCATAGTGCTGGCTCACTCCTGTACATTGGCCTGCATGCTAAAACAGCGGCATTGTGTGCATTTCAGGGAGATACTCAGTCACTCTGGGTGTGTAACTTGTAAATTTTAATTCCCAATAAATGGTGAGATAAATACCTGAAAAAGAAGCACGTCCTTTGTCTCTTTACAAATATTAGCTGAGCAGAATCTATTTCAAGGGTAAGGCTTGCTTCGTGTCCACTAGGAATACCTCCTTTAGAACACTGGTTTCTTTTTCTCCTGTTTTTTTTTTTTTTTTTTGTCAAGTGGAGAGGACGAGCTGTTACTCTTTCCTGACAGCGCTGAGAGCTTGGCAAGTTTTTAGCCCTCAGAGCTCCAAGTGCTCGGAGTTCAAAATGTTTGAACTGCAACCAGGAGCCATAAAGAAGGCGCCTCCCACAAGCATCTGTTTAGCAGTGCTATCTAAAAACAGAGGCACCGGTGGACACGGGGGCTAGCAGAGCAATAGTGGGCCTTTGAAGTGGTGAATCGTACATGATTAAAGGCCCATTCACTTCTCGCGTCTGTGCATGGGGTCGGACGCCCAGCAGTCATATGGCACACGTGCCTCATTCTGTCTTCCCCCCCTCTCCTTTTCTGTCTTCATGCCCTTCCTCTCTGTTTTGCCTATCTGTTCCGCCGCCCTCCAACCCTTCAGCCTTTGTGTTTGCTCTCCCCAAGCCTCCACTCTTTCATTTTGCATCTCTTTGTCTCCATCTGTCTCTTCGAATCCTGTCACGTTCAGCCCTGCACCCTATCCCTCCATTTGTTTTTCACCCACATCCGCAATTCGCTATTTGCCTTTGTTATGTTTGCTTTCTAAAATTAGTGTTTTTCTCCCCTCTGCAGTGGTCCTATGGATTCTACCTCACACACAACCAGGGCCAAAACGGCTTTGAATTCTTCTTCAAGACCAAAGAGCTGAAAAAGAAGTGGCTGGAGCAGTTCAGCATGGCCATGTGAGTGCATTCGCCTGAGTGAGTGTGTGTATGTGTGTGTGTGTGTGTGTGTGTGTTTGCATCCTTTCATGCGTGACAGTATGATAAAGCTTCTGCACTGTATTTTTGTCTCAGCACCAAAATGCACACATTGCCCATCCTGTTCTTCAAGTTAGGCCACTGGATGATTTGTTAGTGACACAGGACTGACACACACACACACACACACTTAATGTGAAAGACACACTTGTAACATCCTCACACCAAATCTGCAAGCTGAAGTTCCAGTCCAGATAGTTACAGAGCAGTAGTTAGAGGAAGGAGCCAGAGGTCAGTGTCAGTGTGGCTCTAGACGCTCTGCAGCAGTCGCAGTCAAACAACATAAAACATTCACCAGCGACAAAGACTCATCTTGAACCGGGTCCTCCTTCAGCTCAACTGGTGCCAGAACCGTTCCACTGACAAACACAGCAAGCCAACATTACCCCATTAATGACTAACCTCTATATTTTCTGTGTCAACCCATTTGGACCCAGCAGCCCAGGGTGGGCTTTTAAAAAATGTTTTTATCAGGTTTTTGTTAACCCTCTCCACAAAATTCCATTTTTTAAAACAAAACAAAACAAAACAAAAACAATGCTGTATTTAAAAAAAAAGAAAAGAAATAAAAAATCATTTTCCTAAAATAAATATATATTTAAAAAAGTAATAAATGAGTTTTTTAAAGAAAAAGTTAAAAAAAGACAAAAAACAAAGAAAAAAGCAAACAAAAAATTACTAAATTTAAAACTATTTTAGCAACAAGAATAAATGTAAAAAAAAATAATAATAAAATTTGCAGGTTGAAAGTAATTTGGTTTAAGTGTGTGTTTTTGTTTTTTTTTTTTTCATTTGAGAAGGTTTATTATTTTTCTTTTTTAAATTATTTATTTATTGATACATTATTTATTTGTGGATATGAAAAGAGAAAAAGTTGTGTCTTCATTGGCCATACACAAACACCCCCACCACCACCACCACAACAAAAATCACACTTTTATGAAAGTCCAACATTACTTTAAGATACTAAATATCAAATTTATGGCACATCAATGCACCTATTGGTGAAATTCAACTGGCTTTGAATCTAATGTGACCACGGCATTGATTGAACTCCTTTTTTTTTTTTTTACTTATAGAAATGTCTATATTATCTAAAAACAGAAGGCTGCGGCCTCACCCTGTTCATGCCTGTTTGCTGCATCTCTGCACACTGTGTAACCCTGACCCTGAACTCCATTTTTAACCATAACCCTTAAAATAACACATTTCGCCAGAATATAATCAATATCAACCAGGGTGAGAATATTTATTGCAATAATGTTAGCCATATTGCCAAGACCTACGATGTGTCACCGCAGACAAGGGCAGACTGGCCATGTGGAGTGGTGGGAGTTTTCCCGGTGGGCCGTCAATCTGTGGCCCAGCGGTAAGCCCAGCAAAACAGTGATATGAAAAGATAAAAAAGTTCCATGCTGTTCGCTAGTCTTGCCGCAGACTGACTGCATCGTGATGTGTGTCAGGGATTGCAGATTGATCACATCATGAGTCCATCCCCCTCCACCCACCCTCTTTAGCCCGGCAAAGTATACATTCATGCCCTGAGCTGACAATGACACTGTGTTGGGCATAAATCGCAACCTAACAAATTAAGTCTCGGAGGTGCTGCTGATATTAATGCAGTTATGAGATGATTGTGGCAATATTAGACGCATCTTTTACAGTAAAATGACCCCTTGCGATGCGACAGTCATCACTGTTCTTCTTTCCACTGTACAACTTAGAGCCAGTTTGAGTTTTCTAAATTTCTAAATCGCCCAATGATAAACTCCTCCTCTGTCCTTCTCTCCAACTTTATTCCAAGCTTCTCTGAAATGTAACATTCTGCAGATAAACACATCCAAATTTCAGATCTGTCATGGCAATCAGCACTGTGGCCACAGACAAAAGTTCATTCAAAGCAGCCTGCCTTGTAGCTGAAAGTCTGCAGCTTCACCACATGCTCTTATTGGAGCTCAAAGACAAAATAATCCAAGAAGATGCTTGTGAGAATGAAATGTCTCCTTCATTTCCATCCTTTTTTGCCTAAACTTTTCTGGTACAATCAATCTACCATGAACCAGGAAGCCGGATTGACTCCGTTTGTTGCAGAGTTTGAGCTCTCAACACCCTCTAGTGGTCAGACATCCCTTAGCACAGCTTTAGCAATACAAACAAGGGTAATTAGGACAGTGAACGTCAACAATTTCTATGATCCCAAATTGAAAATATGTGACGTTGATGGTCTGAGAGCATGGAAACCTTGCCAAAACCCAAGGGTTAAAGGTGTGAAATGCAAACTTAATTTTACTTGTCATAAAACAGGCCATGTCTCTACTAATCCTTACTTTCTTTGTTGGGCATGTGTGTATACCGAGAGAGGCAGGCCAGTGGGTGGTGTATTAGTGTGTCTGCTGTGTGGGAAGGTGTTTGTCAAATTCCCAGGCTCATTCTTTTATCCCATCATTGTTCCATAGAGAAGTAGCTCCTTTGGTCAGTTAGCATTCTCAATGAGAGCTTCCCAGACGTGGAACACGCTCCTATTACCAGAACTGCAGTAACACCACCTCCTCTTCTTTTTCACATGGACTTCTGGCTCAGATGATTTGTCATCATGCCTGGTCTCTGCATGCCGGCTTTGTCTGTCCGCCTCTGCCTGGCTTGTCTGCCTATCATTGTTTCTTTCTGTTCTTTTGTCATCTCATGTTCCTCTAACCCCCATATTATCCTAATGTTTGTATGTATATTATCTTGTGTCTCATTGTCTCAGTGTTAGCATGACACTGCTTTGTCTGCTGATGCGTATGTGTTGCTGGCTACAGCTGCCAGCTTTGTGGGTCTAACTTTGCCTGACTATTTTTTCTTGAGCTCCATGCTATGTTGTGTTTCTTGCTTTTATTGATTTTGTGTTGTGCTCATGATTCTGTGTTTTCCTACTTTTAAAGGCTAACCCTAACCCTAATATTGGCATCATGCTGGGAGGCAGTTGAAAATTAGCCATCTGGCTTTAGGCAGACTAGACGTCCCTGTCGTCAGGGAACAGTCCCCTGATTTGATGCTCTGTCCCTGGCTGGAGCCGTCCCTGGATTACCCCCCTGATCCAGATGGCACCGATGTTACCAGGAGACGTCCTGTGATTCGTAGTTTTTATCTCAAGGCTACAAGAATTCTGTCCTGCTTGTAAATGAGGGTGTATCACTTTAAGAACTTGTGTTATGCAAAGTGTAAAGTTTTTTTTTCTTTTTTGTTTGTAATAAGCTGCCGCAAAAGTGGAAGACAAATCCCCAATTTCAGAATTCGTGTGTTTAAATGCTTTCACAGGCATTTAAGGGGGTTTTGTAGTTTCTGTCAGATTCTGGAACGTGTCTGTTCTGTTTAATGTTTGTCAGCAAATCACAAATGTGCCCAGATTTGCTCCCAAAAATCTGGCCACTGTATCTGGCTAATACTGGCTACGCCAAAACTCCTCAGTGATGTTGATTAATGTGCACAGTTCCTATCAAATTAGAGCAGAAATACATGATTGATGATACATGATGAAATTAAATAAAATCAGACAGATCACACTTTATTTAGGTAGTCCACAGGTGGCAGCAGGGAACATAATGCTTGGAAATATAAACCTTTTTCATAGCATCCATTTCAACATGAAATAGCAGGTAATCACGGGTATTACTAATGATATCAATTAAGGCTCTGTTACAAAGTGTAGCACAGTCTTTCCTCTCAGTCAGCAGGAACAACACCAGGCTCTGTTCGACCTGAATGGTTTACCTGCTATTTCATGTCAAAATGGCTGCTGTGAAAAAGAAGTTGAAGCACCTGTCAGCCCTCTTTTGTTTCGCTGCAATGGAGATTTGGATTTACTTGTCTTTCACGATATCAGAAGACTGGGAAAGTGCATGGTTACTGCTCGTTTGTTGTGGAATTATGCAAGACTTTTAGATATTAAAGTTATCAGACCTGAAGAAAATTCTGGTACGGTGACAGTAAATCACAAAACTTTCCACAAAAGGGATTAAACCCTAAACAGTTTTAACCTCTGAGCAAGCAAACAAGCAAAATAAGAAAATGTACTTCGGGGGGGGTTGTGGACGTTTAACTGATCAGAATTGTGTAATGAAGCCTGTGTTTGATCTACAGCAGGGTGCCAGGAGTCAGGCTGGGATCAATTCTCTCATGCTAAACCGTGAAATAAAGCGGCAATTCTGTGGAATTAGAATCGCTTTATTCATCCAGTGTAAGAAATGTGCAGGAATTTGACTTGGACAGAGATACTGACAACTTGCACAGTAACGCAGTTCATATATGTAAGGTAGGGTTTGACAAGCTGGAACAGTACTGCTTTCATTTATTTTTCCACTTATCTTCATTTATTTATTGTTTGATTGAAGCTGATATTTTGTGCTGATATCCAGTTGGTACAGGTATTTTGGTTTAAAGAGGGATTTTCTGAGCCCATGCAATCAGTGTCAGCGGCACCAAACTTTGACACCATTGCAATACTGTTGTTACGATGTTTTGTCCTTTCCCCTTTTCTTGTTTTTTTTTTTTTTTTCTCAGTTTCTTGCTTCTCACATTTGGTCTTGCCATTTTCACCACTAAACCCCAACCACATCTTTTCCCACAACACCACGGGCACACACCAGGGTGCCTCCAGTCTTCCAGGAGCTCGTTTAGTCAGAGCTCAGGTACCTGTAAATGAATCAGGGCATTGTTAGACACTTAACTGCCACTGACAGCAGCGAAAATCAGTTTACTGCAGTGGGACTCCCAAGCTGCTGTGATAACAATGAAAACCAAAATACAGGACGAAAGAAGATGAAAGAGAGAAAAAAAAGGACCACGCAATCTGCAAAATAATGTTTTTAAAGCAAAATGAAAGGAGCAGATTTGAGGAGGAGGTGAAGACGAGGATTAGGAAGGAGTAGTGCGGTGTGATGCAACACCGAGAAAACAGGGGCTTTGGTTGATTGACTTTGGGGCCGAATTAATGAGCCCGGAGAATAGAGAGGCACTGCCAGACAATAGCACGGTCCCTGCTGTGGCTTAATAGCTGATCTGTGAACAGTTGTTTTCTGACGCGCTGATTTTTTTCCCCCCAAACCACCCACTGTTTGCTACCTGACTGGGATTCACAAGTGGTGGGGATGCCAATGCAAGACCACTAACTGCTTTTGCCGATTATCTGCCCAAATGATCTTGTAGTGTGAAGAGTTTGCAGATATTATCTTAATGTTACCAACCGGATCAGAGTCTCCCCGATTTTGAATCCTAAATATCAAGCATTTTTGATATTCATGACTTCTGCAGTGAAAGGAACAACGATTGAAATCTGAGCTGTAAACCCACAATCGCCAATGAGAGCGAGCTGCCCTTAGATATAAATCGGGAAGTGTCAGAAACGATGTTGACAGGAGATAAAAGGAACAATCCTGAGGAATTATGGCAACAGTAAGGCAACAAACAAATAAATGTTTTTGTAAAGCTTGTATCATAAAATATAATGCTAAAATAGTATGAGTGTGTTCTGTCGTTATGTTTGTGATCACATTTTTAAATCAGTTAACATTAGAAAATCCTCCATTGTGCACCAGCCTTTAAAGCGGCTCTGAGTTTTATGGAGAGCATCTTGCCAGCTTAAATTAGTAAGTGAGGCTGCAGCACAGAGGAAGGTCCCATCTGTACTAATTAAGAGTCTGTTGATTCACTGTATTAGTCCAAATTAAATTTCTGGTGTCAAGTACGGACACAGAAAGTGACAAATTGAAATTTAAGTGATCCTAAACTGCAGGAGGCAAGCGCTCCATCAAGAGGACGCTGGGCTCATCAACAGAAGTTGTTCACCACCTCCAGCCCTTCAGATTTAGCCGACTGATGTCACCTGACACAACTCTGAGTTTTGAAGTCCTAATTCAAACTGATATCTGTTGCTACGAGCACTGTTTCCAGACCCCATGAATCACGCTGGGTCATGTTTGATTGGGGCCCACCCACGTCTCTGTCTGAGGTGAAGCTCAGTCCGAGTCCGACCTGTGCGCCAACGCCGTCGGTCAGCATTAAAGCAGACATCGAGGGTTAGCTGATTGTCTGGCCGATTGTTCATCTTTTAATTTATTGACGCCTGAACATTTCTTGTTGACGATGACATCACAACTCTTCATGGCTGCTGCCATGATTATTTACTTCTTTAACAGAGAGGATCAAAATTAGAGAATTTGTCCACGGGCCAACCAGCCATCTCGTGCAGTATCCGGTCAAACCTCCCGAGAATGAGAGCAGGTCCAGACCTCAGGAATCACCATGTAATTCATAAATGTTAGAATGCCTCCATGCCGGTGACAGCCGTGGCCGGAGGCATTATGTTTTCGGGTTGTCAGACCATATCTACATCCATAGTCCGATTCTTGTGAACGCGATATTTCAGGAACGCCTTGAGGGGATTTCTTCAGATTTGGTACAAACGTCAACTTGGACTCAAGGATGAACTGATTAGAATTTGGTGGTCGAAGGTCACGGTTCATGCGCTAATTATGCCATGTTTCACACAAATGTGTAATAGCATAAAATGATGAAGTGGTGACATTTTATATCCCGAAAGTCAAAGGTTACATTCACTATGATATTATAATGTTCTGCAAAAACATGTTTCTGGTCATTATTCATCACCAGAACTCATCAAGGTGAGACTGGTTTCCTAAAGGTTTTACAATCCAGCACCCCAAAGATTTAGAATAAAACAGAGGAACTACTGGCGGGCAACTGACCGATGCAGTTTTTAATAAAAGCCGTGATATCAGTTTAACCACTGATAACTAGATCTCCCCACTATTTCCAATTTTTCTTACACTGTTTTCTTTAATACAGTCTTCCATCACATCAGAGTTTGCTCAGTATTTCATTTCCAGGCAGCATGTCATAGCATTTGAATTTGTGCCAACAAACAGTTAGAAATAGCTCTTACCAATGCCACTGTGCAATACAAATTTTATACTTATGTAACGATATGACCATGTTTAGGCATTGTGTCTTTGAAAGCTGTTAAGCAGACCCATCCTAAATTTGACATAAACATGCCTTCTTGCTATGGGCAGAGTTGAGCAGATCACACACACACACACACACACACACACACACACACACACACACACACACACACACACACACACACACACACACACACACACACACACACACACACACCGTGGATGCAGCCGTGTCCCAAGGGGCCAAGAATAGCTCTGTGTTCACTTCAAGCAGACCTTGCCTGTCTGCTTGCAATTCTCCCCTCATTCCCACTTCAAAGAGTCATATCAGTAAAATGTTACTTTAGCCCAGAAAGAGCTTGTTGGGCACAATTATATGTGAAAAAATATATATTTATTTTTCCTTTGAATTTGCTGTTTTCTTCAATGTGCAAACATGTTCAAGAAAAGAAACAAAGGCAGCAACAAGAGAACAACTTTTGATACATTAATTTGTGCTCCTACATAACTCACAGTACAACCTACATGGAGGTCAGTGTTAATGGTGCTGATGGATGTACGTACACCATTTGCTGAATCACTTGTAGGTTAAATATTCTTTTTTTTTTTTTTTTTTGTACCAGGTAGTATGTCCAGTGGGTGTTTAATTTTCCACAATTTCAAACTTTATTCTGTCTCAATTGCTGTTGCAATTACCAGCTAGCAGGAACTCTGCTCTGCATAATTTTCACTCTTTGATCTATTATTATAGTCAATAAAATACTGTACATCACAATGCATTATGGATTAGGGCAGTAAGGAGGCAACTTGCACTTACCTACATACTTGTGGACCCTATAAACATACTTATACATTTAGTGGGAGCTTCAAATGCAATTTTTTTTTAGCATTTCATCTAAATACTAGTCATTGCATGGTAACACTGATGTGCTTTTCACAGCGATTGCTTGTTTGCTTGGTCTTAATCCATTCATGATTAAATTTCAGAAGTATTTCAACGCTGAAAATGTTCGACGTGGCATCTGTAAGGGCATCTGAGTTTAGTTTGTTTATAGATCTAATGCCTCCTGTATGTTGTGTCTTGCCTAGATCCAACATCCGCCCAGAGAATGGCACCAACAACTTCCACGAGTTTCGTATGCACACCTTTGACAGGATCACCTCCTGCAACTTTTGCCACCTGCTGTTAAGGTAAGAGCTTGATTCTCCATGACACACACACAAACACACACAGACGTACACTGGAAGCAGCACAAGGAGCTTCTCAAGGCTATCGTCCAACATAAAGATTGAGGATGAGACGTGGACCTTGTCCCTTCAAACTGCTGCCAAGACTGATTTGAAAGAAGCCCATTCCTCTCCAGCGTACCCTAACAATCTATTCACCACTTCTTCGCTTCTTTCCGTCTCCTCTCTCTTTGTGCTTTACTTATACAGGGTTTCTTTTGAATTTGCTCAATGTAACCCACACCCAGCCAACTGTGGCTTATGGTCGTTTCTCTCAGTGGAAGCTACTGAGTGGTTTCATGCACCGAGAACGGTGCAGAAAAATGTCCGTCACACTTCAGCACTCCTTCAAGGGAATGGATGGCGAAAGGGGACAAGATTATTAAACTGTCAGTGTACGGTACCAGGCGCTGAATTCACTAACGTTTTCTGAAGATAAAAATTAAGAAAAACATGAAAAATAGTCAGGAGGGTCTCAGGAAGCTCAGGAAGTGAAATTCTTCATTATTCTCCCAGGATCGCACAATTTTCTTCATTATTTCTTAACTTTTCCTCTCCAACTTTTTTTTAGTAAAGAACTTCCTTTACTTATGGCCCCTTAGCTCATTACATTTGCACCAATAGCTCTGCAGTGCTACCCGAGGTAATTAAAATGACTTCATCATTCCTTTCCACAATGAACAATTTTATGATGTCTGTTATTCCACAGCTCTATGCTTTCAGTGGCTGTAGGATAACATTTGCTACACGTGAAAGATGACTGGTGACCAGAAAGAATGAAGGAATCTGCAAAACCCATTTATACTGAGTGTTTTAGATTAGAATTGGCATTGGCCTTTGTGGCAAGTTGCCGTATTTCAAGGTGGTTCTCCTTGCCAAGGCAACAGTTGTGCGCACGGCCTGATGCCATTGTGTTGGCAGAAGAGTTCGTCTCTGTTGGTGAAGGCGTGATGCACGGCTAACAGAAAACATCTTTTGTGGTCACAGAACTATGAGAAACTGAGTTTTTTTTTTTTTTTTTTTTTTTTTAATTTAAAACATTGGTTGTTTTTTTGGAAGTAGACTTGTCTGATAGGTTGGTGGCTTTGATCCGACAAGTGCTCGTGTGCGCGACGTTGGCTGATTCCGGGCTCACACAACAATATGAGCCACAGCGACATCTTGTGGACAAAATCAAGTGTTTTGTATCAATGTTCAAATCACAAGTTTAGATATCTCTCTTACCAGTCATTTTAATAATTCATGTTTTGCAGCCATGGAAGTGTCAATAAAGCCATTCGATTTTTTCTTCAAAGATGGCCTCCAGTCGACCCATTATCAACTGCAGAATCCCCTGTGCAACGCCACTTCTAATCAGTTCCACTGAAAATATAAGAAAATATATATTTTCTCTGACCACCATGTCTATCATGCATTTTTAGGAATAATTATGCAGCCATAATACTCTATGTCTGTTCACAAGGACATATAAAGCAGGCTTAGGCTTCCTCCCTGCACTTTTATTCAAATTTTATTTTAATGGGATTTATTGTAATTATTTTATTTTATTTTTTATTATTATTGTACTAAATTTTCATATCTGTCTGTCTACAGGGGCATCTTTAACCAGGGGTACCTGTGTTCAAAGTGTGGTCTAGGTGCTCATAAGGAATGCCTGGGCCGCTTTGGTTGCTGTGGGAAAACAGGTAACACACAATTACTTTACAAACACACACACACACACACTCACGCATGCACATACATATGCACAGATGTAAACATTTGGTGTATTTTGCAAAAATGCATACTGTATGCTCTTATGCATGCTTGCAGGTAGTTGCACTAAAGATGTAAATAAATGTAAAATAACAACAATGACACACTCTCTATTTCTCTCTGACACACACATGTGCACACATAAATAAGTTAAACACAATTTAGTCCTTAAAGCAGTGACAAATAGTCTTTGACACATTTAACACATACAGCAAAATCTGTTGCATGATTCCCTTCCTGCAAGGAAGACACAGATAGATGTTTACAGTTGTGCCTCTACAGTGGTATGTTCATGATGATAAATGACACATAATGACATGTAAAACCTGATGTGTGAGTGTGTCCTGTGAGTAATTATGGCTTTAGACATGTGACTGGGATTAGTTACACAGTGATTTTAAAAAAACACACACGCCACAGGTATTGAACAAGAGCTTTTCAAGTGGAAACGGCAGAAATGAGAAAATTGGACGGTGAAAATAGGAGAATTCGGGGGGGAAAGCTTCAGATGAAGTGGGATTGGAAGGGATCAGTGTTGCTGGTGCTCATTCAGATGAGTTCAGATCCTCCTGAGCACCTTTGTTCTTATAACGGGCAATATCCCTTTACTTTCTGTATCATCGTTCAACCCCCAAAAGCTAAACTACCATTTTATTGAGGAGTGTTAAAGACCTGCTGTTTCTATGCACTTGCTGTGTACCTTTCAATCAGCACCCTCCATGGGAAGATTGACGGCTCTGAAACAAATGGAGGGAAAACTTCACAGACAGCTGGAATGAGAAAACCTCCAGTTACAGAAACCAGCTTAGCATGTCCTCTGTGTGTGTGAGAGTGTGTGTGTAAGACAGAGAGAGAGAGAAAAAGAGAGAGAGAGAGAGAGATGGAGCGAGATGTGATGTACAGTAAGCAGAATTTCCACTTTTTATGTTGTGCACTTGATGTTTGTGTATGCATGCTGCAGTGTTATCTCTATGCGGGCATGGAAGTTTTACTGTTCCGCCGTGAGTGTGCACATCTATACATTTGTGCATGTGCGTGTGAAAATGTGTGTTTGTATTCCTTGTGGCAAGCTGCCAGCTCTTGTTGGACTTGGCATCCGTCACGGCGCTATCGGGTCACGGAGGCAATAACAGCGCTGCCAGCTCCACCTGGGCACAGTGTGTCCCTGAGTAGATTTGGGCGACACCACCGGGGGGGGGGGGGAGGCAGAGCACAGAACTGTGAATACTGGGATGTCGGTTCGAATTCCCCCTCTCATTACTCCATGCAGTGTCCGTCTTGCGCTGGAATATATGCAGGGGGGAAAGAGCAGGGAGCGGCCTGCTCGAGTGGAAGTGGCCCGCGCCGCTAAAATTTGACCTGAGCCGAGGGAGAAATCACCCGGTGCAAAACTTCAAAAGGAAAAGTTTCTGGATCACATGAACTTTTATTTTAACGTGTGCTTCAGTGCAGTGTTTTCAAAAGAGAAGCATCGCTACATAGTCTTTCCCCATGCGGTGCAAAAAGCAGTCCGAGAGCCAAGAATATAATAATAATCTACAAGCTCGCCATAAGCTGCAGGATTAATTGTGTCATGAAGATTTGTATCAAACCTGTGCAAGCATGTGGAAGAAAAGTGAACTAACTGTACATTACATGCTCATATTTACCCATTATAACGACAAAATAATGACAAAATGTTTGTTAGTCTGTTTTGTGCAGCTAGTTAGGAGGTTTGTTACCTAGTTTGCATGCTAATTCAATATGTGACATCGACCAGAGTGTTAGGAAAATGAGAAACAAAATGAATGTCATTATAAGATCTTAGCGGGAAAAAGAAAGAAAATTTTCCCACCCATAATTCAGCAAAACAAGCAAATGCAAACTAAATGTTGTACCAGCATGCATGCCATTTTAGATAAAATACTGTTATGGATAAACAGTATTAAAAAGTATTTAATGTTACAGTTAGTTGCACATGTTTTGTGGAAGTTTGATCGAAAGTTATTTGCGATTATCAACACTGCCGGCGGAATTTTGTACTTTTGCTGTCGATAGAATAGTCTTGCTGATGTGCACTTGTCCTCAGCACACAGGTTATTGCCTGAGCTTTTGTTTTGCTCATGAACTGCACAGCTCGGAAAGCCACCGCGCTGTGTGTGTGTGGACAGATTCTGTCAATATGGACCCACCAGCAGGGCTGAACTATTTGAACAGAAACACAGTCCCAGCCTCGTACAGGAGGCTGATTGATGAGTTGAAACTTGAAAAATAACACATTGTTTGTTACCCTGCCTCCTGTTCTTTATGTTTATGTGTGTGTGTGTGTGTGTGTGTGTGTGTGTGTGTGTGTGTGGCAGAGATAAGCCATTGTTTTCGTGCACTTATCGGCGTTATCAGCTGACTCTGCTTGTGTATGAGGTCAAATTTCACTTGAAGAGCAGGCCTGCTGAGAGGTGTGTGTGTGTGTGTGTGTGTGAGTGTTTGTATCTACCTACTAGTGTGTACATATAAGTGTGTCTTTGTGCAGTTGCTCAAGTGTGCGTACAGAAAGTGCAGGTATGCGTTTGTGTGTATGCAAGTGTTCTGTTTGTACAGGTATGTGTGTGTGTGTGTGTGTGTGTCTAGGGGGTGTAACCCGTCCCTCAGGGAGCCAATGAAAGAAACTGGTGGAGCAAAACCCACAGGTCTAACCCCCCCACTTTGCCTCGTTACCTCCTCTATCCTGGCTGTCAGGTAGTGGCAGCGCAGCAAAACAAAGCGCACTACAGCCAGACCCGAGCGTCCGCCTTCTCCTGCACTAACGAGGGGCTGTTGCCGCCGTGTACCGACGAGTGTGTGTAAGAGTGTGTGTGTGTGTGTGTGTGCGTGCGCCCGCTAACCCGTCGCTCACCATGCCTATTCTCAAACTTCTTTCAGATCCCGGCTCCGTCAGAACTCAGGTGAGCTGCTCTCTGTTTGTGTGTGTGTGTGTGTGTGTGTGTGTCCGCGATGATGTGTGTACGGTCTGTTTGCATCTGTTGTTCGCCTCTTCTCCAAAGCTCTGCTGCACTTTGAAGGCTGTTCCCTCCTGCAGCTATTTGCCAAGTAGACTCCAATTGACTTTACTCGCTGCAGCCCACCTCACTTCAGCACAAACTCGGATGTTTTTTTTTTTTTTACGACTTACCCCAAACTTGTTTCTACCAGCGACCAAACTGCAGTGTGCACTATTGCTTTGTGCATAGCAAGCATCCCTAGGTGCACACCAATATAGTGTAGTGGTTTGCCACTATTTGGGGGCAATATTGGCCTCATATTAAAGCCACTGCAAGAACGGGTTAATATAAAAAAATACACTCATCTAAATTTCAATGTCATAATAACATGCAAAGAGCATCTAATCCCTAATGATTTAAACACTGTCAATTTGTCCTGATTTCCAAATTAATTTCGGTACCACTTAACTAATTAGGCTGTAAACGCTTTATAATTAATTAATAAATTAATAAATTAATTAATAAAGTTTCCATACATCAATGCAGACACCATGGATGGCTGACTTTTAAAGGGACAAGATAAAATAAACTAAGCAACTAGCACGATCTGAGAGTCAACATACATGATGAAGTGCAACAAGAACTTGATTTTGCCAAATAGTGAGCCTGCATCCATGTATGAAGACTGTTATGACTCATTTTTAACTGTTTGCAACCTAATTAATAGCCTAGTTATAAGACATTCGTGAACCCTTTGCAAAGGGAGTCTTTCTGTAAAGTAGTACCTTCATTTTTGATGTAGATAGATAGATAGACAGATTACAAGATTAAATAAATAAAAAATAAAGAATAAGATCTAAGTACAACACACTAGAGATCTAGGTACAACAGTGTGCAAAAAACAACGTGCATAGGTGTATAAAATGTGCATAGATGTAGGTCAATGTGCAAATTTAGAAGAAATATACAGTATTCACAGATGATAAATAACAGTAAGCAATATAAACACTATAAACAAGGAATATAAAAAAATAGAAATATGAACAATTTAAACAGAAGTATGAACAATTTAAACAGCAGAGGAAATGCAAACTAGCGAGAAATTTTGTTGTCATACAGGAAGCGATGAGTGAAATACGAACAGTTACAAACAGTCGACAAGAGAAAAGAAATACGGGGTAGACGCTGAATCCTCTCCAAATTATTTTGCCGTTAAAATTAGAAGTCAACTTAAAAGATCTAAAAAAAAAAAAAAAAAAAAAAAAAAAAAAAAAAAAAACTGGTGCAAAATGTTGGTTATCAGCAGCTTCAATGCAATAATATAAGTGTTGCCCCTCAAAAATCCTATCGGGCCAAAGTTAAATGACACGCTGCTTTCTGCAACTCAGGTATTTCTGTTGCAGCGGGTTAGAGTTTGCCTAGGGCGGTCTGTGCATGTGATAGAGGTTTTAATATGTTATGTGCTCTCCTCCACGCCAGGTTCACATGTGGCCTGCATCGGGGCGATAGCAGGCTGGGCTAAAATGTCCATTCTATACGTGCAGCAGCAGACAGGCCTAGTCACAGCATTCGCCTCTCCGTCCAAACATATTCTCTCACTGCAATAAGAGTCCAGCCAATGATTTATTCAGGATGTAATAAGCTACTAGGAGCGGAGGCGGGTGCGTTGAGTGTAGATGTAATGCGACGTTTACGCTCCCCCCTTTCCACAGAGGGTGGGATACATGTTAGCAACGGAGAAAACAGGGAAGTATCGCTTTTAACTTGATTTGGCCGATCACATGACTCAAAAGAGCTGTAGCCAGGTACAAGAGCCGTGTTCAGACCTGTTGCCTGTTAGAAAGTAATACACTGACGGCCTGTGTGTCTGTGCACATTTGGTCGCTGCTTGTGTTTGTCTCTAACAATTGAATTTTCTTGGTGCTCTTTGTGGTGTTCTTTACAGGGCAAAACGCTGAGTCGCACAGATCGAGATACAGGTGAGAAATCCAGCACGACAGTCCAGCACACTACCTGGTCCTCCTCTATAGTATATTCAGTCTGTTTTCTCTCACTGGTTATGTTCACATGCACAGAGAGCGCCATTCCTAGGCCTTGTTATCTGGTTTTAGCGAGATAAGACACCTCTTATTCTCTTATAAAAGGAGTTTTTGGGAAATCAGTGTTTCACTACCTATTACATGTTCTGACAGGAGTACCACTAACATCATCCCTTGGGTCTGATAGATATCTCTGAGCCGTGCATCAGCATGTCAGCCCAGAAAAGGGATATAATTGTCTGCAGCATCAGGCTGTTTTTCATGAGCATCAAGAGATTTGCATTCGCAGCGACTGGGATCACTTCTGTCCCGTTTATTAGAAGTAACCTAAAACTCAGGTGAAGAGGGAGGCGTAGCTGGCGGGGGTTAACCGCTGTATTCATGGCAGCAGGAAGACTCAATCACAGGGTGTTCACTCATGTAAACAGCTGAACCTGAGCAAGACCTTAACCAAAGCATGGACACTAGCCAGGCTGTTCTGTGCATGCACATGTAGCCATTGTCTCCCTGCCTCTCTGCCCCTGTTGCTCAGTGTCTTCCAAAGAATACAAGTCAATAACACACAGCATCCTTTCAAATTGTGAATGTGTGCATGTGGTATACCCTGGGCCTTTAATCTGTCATAAACTTGGCCCAAACGCCCGTTTTTCCACCATTCGTTATGCTGCAGAAAATGGTTTCTGACTCAAGACACATTAAAATCAATAGGCACTTGATTGCCCCGACCCTCGGTGTTTCGTAATTTTCCCATGCCGGTCTCGTTTTGTCTTTTTCAAAA
This sequence comes from Myripristis murdjan, assembly GCF_902150065.1. Classification (NCBI taxonomy): domain Eukaryota; kingdom Metazoa; phylum Chordata; class Actinopteri; order Holocentriformes; family Holocentridae; genus Myripristis; species Myripristis murdjan. The sequence goes on along the minus strand of NC_043999.1, from coordinate 24,168,347 downwards.
GGTGCACTAACACGAGGCTTGTCCTTGTGTGGATAGGAATGCATTTCATGCCCCCAAGACTCAATTCTCCATGGCTGTATGTCTTTAGAAGTCCTATTCAGGCAAGCGAGCACACGTTCTGCTGCCAGCCCCAGTGTTGCAGCAGTGTAACCAGACACCGAATGAGAAGAAAGGCAGATATAGATATATTAGTTTTCAATACGACATTGTTTACTTGCTGCTATTTTTGCCCTTAGCTTTACTGTTTTCTTACTTCTTGTTATTTCAGTTTATTTCCCCCCCCTCATCCACTGTACTGTATTTTTATACACCACTCAGTGCAGAGTAGGAACCTACATTTTATTGCAATTTATGCAGTATGTGGCATGTGAGATATAAACAGTTTTGGTGGGGGGTGCTTATAGGATATGAGGTATCAAAGATGGAGAGCTGCATGCTTTTTTAATAGAGAGATTTATCTCACAGTACTTAAAAATACTTTTCAGCTATTCTGTATATATGATGCAACTGATTTTAAAATAAATAAATAAATAACAGTGGTTACCGCTCATTCCAGCAAACCAGTTTTCAAATTCAGCCTGAGCTAAGTTTGCTGGACCACACACTTCTTATATAACAACTCATTAGTACTGGAAGTTCCTCCAAACAGTTTCCATTGGTGTATATTGGTATTAACTGAGGGAGAGGTATGCAGTACAACATGTGCACCATGAGCTTGAAGCCAAACGAAGGAAGAGTTATCATAAGACGCTGATAATATGCATTCATGCTCTGTCTCTAAAGACTAAACCAGGGCCACATAGTTTTGTGGGCGGAAAGAATAAATCAATAAAGAATAAACATGATTCCTTCCATAATTCTCAATTCTGAAAGTGATGGTGTTCATCAAATCTCAGTCTCGGGAAATGCATTTATGATTTAGATGGAATTTTCCTTGAAAAAACAAACCCTGCAGGAAGCCAGCTGGTGGTGTGCAGCAGTAAACAGTGACCAAACTGAAAAGCACTCCTGTTTATCTCTTATCTAAGAGCTAGATAGCAGGCCATGCACCAGAGTGCACTGTTTCTCAGCTGAAATATGATAATGAATAATCAGTCTAAATGATTGCCAAAGGCACTGAACTGCTGTCAAGGGGTGTGTGTGTGTGTGTGTGTGTGTGTGTGTGTGTGCATATATGCCTCTGATTACCAACTATAATGGGACCATGAACTGTTTAGTGGGGTAAGGACATCATTTGAATGGTAAACATGGCTTTCAGACGTGTTCACACACATGGATGCTGACATCACCTCTCAAAGAATGAACAGCTAGGAAAAACACAACCATGCAGCAGGGTGTCAAAATAATTCACCTTACACCTTGATCATACGCTTTGCAGTTGCATCACCAGTCTCCTAGCAACCATTGCTGGAAACATCATCAAATTAGTCAATTGGAGAACTGGTTAACCTGAACAAACTGTTAGCTAACTTAATTACCAAGCAGGCTAATGTAGTAAAGCAGCCAACCTTAACATACAACTACAGGCCTCAGACGTCAGAAGTCATGTTGAGCACAAACCTTTGCCCAAATATGGAATTCTGGATGCAATGCATTTGCTCTATGGGTAACATACATGGAGTTGGCATGTAATCATCCCCCTCACAGTCTGTGATTAAAGCTGGTGTTGAAAACCTGCGCGTTGTTATTTATACATGTGTTAAATGAGGACTGGATCCAATGAATTCTGAAAACCGCTGAAACTGAAATAATTATTTTCTAACAAAACCCCAACACTGTGGCGCGCATTAAATATGTAGCTGACTGTCCTGGGACTGGCTTCAACCTGACAAAAAACTACTGTAGAATTATTCTAGCTTGAATGAAAACAAGTATTAACACGGGTCATTATTTTGGCTTCCCAGCCATCCATTAGCAGTTTGTTATTTAAAATTACACCAATCGCATTCAGGTTATGGAAAATGTGCATTATACAAACAAACTTGGAAATGTTATCAATAGGAAAACCCCATTCATTTCTTCTATAGTTTATCTATATTTTTATTATTATTACTATTATTATCATTTTTGATCCAGAAGTCTAAAAAATGCTAAGAAATCAGAGACAAATGATGACCGGACTTCTGCGGCCTATTAGCCACCACTCGCTTCAATCAGATGTTTCATTGGAAAAATGGTTCCATCCACAGCGCAGGATCCAACATGTCTGTTGAATTATGCTGCAACAGCCGAGCGAGTTGTATGTTTGGAAACACAATCAGCTGTTCTCAGTGGTTCTTGCCCAAGAGCAGCTGAGCTCCTCCAGCCGTGCAGCCAGAGGTGTGTTAACCTTTAACTCCACTGGAGCAAAACTGTAACCACAGAAAGGTAAACAAGCGTAGTGACTGTCAGCCACTAACCACATATTAAAGGATTCCTGGTAAGTGTAGTGTGATCCTGCAGTAACTAAGGAGTGACGTCTTTGCATAGGTGTGGACTTGAGTCACGTGACCTGGACTTGACTTGGACTCAAGTCACAAATTAGATGACTTTAGACTCAGCTACAGGTAGGGATGGCGGGAAGGACAGATGCACTCTGGTGTTTGCAAGTGCTCGTGTGTGTGTGTGTGTGTGTGTGTGTGTGTGTGTGTGTGTGTGTGTGTGAGGGAAAACAGAGCAGAGCAGCAAGTGAAAAAAAAAGTCAGTATTGCAGTGTTCAGTAACTGGTGTCTTATAATCCCCATAAGGGATGGCTTGTAAGACGAGACACGAAAATAAAATTCATGCATTCATTCAGTAAGGTACTCACACAAGAAGTAGGCCCCACCAGATGGAAATCAACAAAACTGACCAGATTTTTGGATTGCATATGATATAATTATATGTGAATCAATGGCATGTCAGAGTCTTCACTCACTCTGCAGAATTGAATATGCAACAAAACAGTGTAATAACTCAACATAACTGATGTAGCCAAGTTTATATTTGGAGCTATTTCATTTTTAGGTGTGCACAGTTTCCCTTTACCTACCACCTTCACCTCTTATGGAAACAAAGTAGTCTCTGCTAGATTAAAAAAGTGTTGTTGTATCATATTTTGTGCAGATTTTGCAATAATGTTTATTGTGCACAGTGGATACATTCAAACACAAGTGCCAATCCTCTCCTCCTTGTAGGTCTACCCAAGATGCTGGTAATCAGGAACTACTTTGGCGTACCAAGCCCCGCCTCTGGCCCGGCACTGACCATCCAGACCGGTGACATCATCGAACTGATCTGTGCCGACCTTCACAGCCCTTGGTGGCAGGTCAGAGGTCACATCACACACGTTCTCCTCTGTCCATCACGTTTCATGTAAATGTCATTTTATAACACCTCCTCTTGACTGAGTGCATCCGTATGCAGGAAAACCAAACAGCCAGTGAGCCGTTCCTTCCCCACCAGAAAATCATCAGCTGATGCTAACTGTCACATAATTTCCTCGCTTGTCAATATGAAAAGGTTGTCACAACGAGGAGATCACTTGATCGCTTGCAAAGCTTTTGACATCGCCCATCAGCAGCCAGGCTGAGTCAAATCAGACAAAATGTCACCCCAGTCTTGTTTCACTTTGTGGTTTGACAGATTTTGGAGGCAAAGTAATCCAAAACAAATGGAAAGTGTGTTACTGATTAGAATTGAAGCAGGTAATCTGTAGACTTGCTCGTCGGTGTAAGGTGTGGTTGCGTGTGCTGAAGTCATCACAGTGTGCCACTAAAAGCCACTGTTCATGTCATTTCTGCATGTCCATACTCACACATGTATTTATGTTCTCACATGTGTGCGAGGATGTGACTGCCTTCTTACACAGCCGTCATGCAAACCCTCAAAGAAAAACATCCACGCATTTCTCGACTGCACACGGCTCGGCTCATTTGAACACTTGTCGGTAACAAGCAGCTGGCTTGAATGAGATAGCCTCAGCAACATGTGCCGACAGAGACACAAGATGCACCGCCTCTCATAAGGAAATAATACTCCCACTGAACAGGAGTGTGTGTTTGTTTGTCGTGTGCATGCCATTGCTGTGAATTTAATAATAAAACCACATTCACGGAAGACAGATAAGCCATTCTCTGGAACTTTGACTACATTACAATATTGCAGACATGTAAGCGTGTTGGTGTGTGTGGGTTTGTGTGTGTGAGCGTGTATGTTTACCTGAATTGCAATGCATTATGACATGCGTGCATTATAGGATATTACAGAACTATAAGGACTATAATGATTACAGAGTGTAATGATGTGCTCAATAGACCATATAACACCGAGAGTGAAGTGTTACCTAATTTAATTGCAAAACACTGTTCAAAACAAACTTATTAAGTGCTGTAGGGAAACTGAAGAATCAATACTTAAAGACAAAATAGATAATATAAAGCATAGGTTTATTTATTTCACCTTACCCCATGCAAAATTACACTTTACCTCAGGCAGCTCCACCCCTGCGCTGCCACTCTCCAGCAGTGGACGGAGTGAGCAAACACTCGATATCCATCACCTTGGTAGCCAGCAGACCATAATTCCTATTCTGGGGGGTGCCGGACAAATAGAATCGATCACTGTAATTTCATTTCACCCATTGGCAACCATCTATTTACCCTGTCAATGTTACCAGCTTAATCATTATCATGCTCTTATCAGGGACGTAACGAATAGCAGGGCTTTTCCGCAAGAACTGATCAAATGGTGGTAGGTTAGGCCCGTCAAAATGAGCTCAGACAACTCTTAAACACGTTTGGCTTGAAATGAAGAATCTGAGCTACGTTACGCAGGAAAACCAAACGTCCCCGAGCGTGTGGACAAACATGGCCTGGGCGCCACAAGTTGCCGCTGCTCTTTTTGGAGCTGCAGTATGACGTCCCATATCAAAAATACAACTTAACCACTGACATTGTTCACTTTTCACGTTGCTTTTTGCAATTTTATGATCATTTTGTTCTAATTTAATTTTAAATGCGCAATTACAAGAATTCTAAACATTCTTCTCTCATGGTAGCTATCAATAATTTTGCTAATTTTATGGTAATTTGCTTGTTATTGTTTTTACTAATTTGCTAATTGCTAATTTGTGGGTAATTTTGTCATTGTTTATTAATTTTAATAATTTTTATATATATATATATATATATATATATATATATATATATATATATATTTGTTGTTTTTTTAACTTTTTTTAAACAAGTTTTTGTTTGTTTAATTTTTTAAATAATTTTGTGGCAATTTAGTGGTAACAGCGTTGTGTTTGTGTATTTACAAATATGTGGGTGGGAATTTGTGATAATATGGTTATTTTTTTGTCATAAATTTGCTCAGACTTCAAGTGGTTAAAGTATGATACAGCGAGTTTTATGTGAATACTGACACATTTATAGATTCGCGATCGTAAGTCAAATCTATTTGAGTATACTTGAAAAGTGAGGACTGAGCTCTAACGATGCATATGCACAAGACAGACTCATATTCAGAATCACTTTGTGAGCCGTGGAATCCGTGATTGAATTACTGTCCCACAAACATCTTGTCACTACACAGCACAAAGACACAGCAACAAGCCGTAGTGCCCGAGTTAGTCAGAGGGAGATTACTGAATCATGCTCCTCTTCAACGCTCAACGCTACAGAAAACACTTATTTGTCTGGACGGAGTTTCTCCGGGGTTGCTAAATCAAGGCATTGAGCTCTCAGAGTCATCACCACGGGAGGAATAAGGAGCCCATCCTTTCTGTCTCTGTTACCGCCAGCCATTATTTCAACAATAGTTAACTAGGGCTGTAAATTTGCTCCGTTCTGTGTTGCAAGCTAATTGTTCCTGAATTATGGAGACGGAGTCAGCCAGATGTACATAACGCAATTATCTCTCTGTGGTTTCAGGGCAAAATCCTGTCGACGAAAGAGGTTGGCTTCTTTCCAAGTGACGCTGTGAAGCCTTGCCCATGTGTAAGCAGCCTTTCCTCCCATTGCTTCTCCGCATGAAGGCCTGTCATAGCAGCTCACATTTGATTACACTACATGTGTTCACTGGTGGTGCAATTACATGACAATAGTGAAGGAGGTTTTTTTTTTTTTATTTAGGGGAGGGGAGCAATTTTACTTGGAATTAAAGGAAATAATCCTTCAGTTTTTTTATGGAGCGAGCACCAGGAACTGTTTGAGATAAAGTCATTTACTGTCTGATTCACTGTATCAGTAAGAGGCAAAGAAAGAAACCATATCTTATAAGGAACAAGGAAAAACTCCAATACTGCAAACTGAAATAGAGCACTGGAAGTGAGAATTGATTTCTACTTTGTGTGCTGACTGAAATGCGAATCAGTGGCCTGTTTTTATCAATACCCTCCCTTTTATTAAATCGTCTTCCCACCGCTGGGCTGTCATATTTGATTTGACAATCATATTCAGACTCTATACAGCTGCTTCAAGAATATGAATGCTCCAGTAGATAATAAACAGCTATCAGTGTGTTTTATTGTGTTGTAAAGATAAGGGGAACAATTAGCCTGCTTTATTGGGGTTGTTAGAAAACCACCTGTTCTAGGCCGGAGCAAAATATCAGCTTGAAAACAGTGCAATGAACGACCTGTGCCAGGCACAAGAATTTGCCCCAGTGCAGAAAAGAAATGTGTCTGCAACACAGGTGGGGAATGATTAAAATTGCTGTTGGATGAGTGGTTACTTCATGAGAATAATGAACAATAAAAATTTTGCTCTTTTCTCCAGGTTCCAAAGCCCGTTGATTACTCCTCTCAACCCTGGTATGTTCACAGAGCCTTCCCAAGCTGATTGTATTTTAACAGTAAATTGCTAAAACAGATAATAGTCTTGCTTATGCTAAAAAAAAAAAAAATATCTCAAGGAATGGGATATGTCTGAGATTATCTTCAGACCAACAAGGAACTGGTTCTGTTCTGGTTTGCAAATCTATCTTTGAGCCTTTCTGAGCATTATGATCAAAAATGAATTGGTTAGAAACCAGAGGAGTTGGTTCCCAAAAAATAATAGGGCCGAAAGTGGGAAACCATGACAAGAACAAGGCTGGGTGGCTATTATTATTCTGCAGGGAAAGATAGAGACAACAGAGAAATGAAAGAGTGGAGTACAGTGTTGTGCAAAAGAAGCAAAACTATTGCTTTCAATGCGAACACGTCCTGAGTTTCAGGAAGAGATGGAAGGCAGCACTAGAAAAAGTAAATTGTGTTGAAATTGTGAGGAATCGGTGAAGGCTGGGTTTGTCAGAACCCAGTACCAAATTATCAATGAGTTAAAAAACTGAAGTACAGAGCCTCTATTAAGGAGCTAGTGAAATGTGTTGCTGGACAGGGTAATGTGGCAGTGTCATGAGCTCCTTGGCGGCGTGCAGGGTTATTGTCCCAGAACCGGCTCAAGAACCAGAGCTGTGCTGGTTGAACAGAGGAAACAGTTCACTAATTAAAAGGGGTCACTGAATTATAATCAAGTGTCCAACACGCGCTGAAGATCCCATCTTTAAAACCAGCTGTGGAGAGTGTGAGAGATGCAATTTGGCCCTATTATCAGCAAAGTGTAAATGCAGTGCATGTCCAATTCACATCTCACACCTAGGTAACCAGAAATGTAACACTTGCTTGTGGATCCAGACAGGAATCATGCAAATCAAGCAGGCAGCCAGCAGCTCAGATAGTAACGTACTTGTCAAAAAATGGATTGCCAAGATACTCATGGATGGGAATCAGCCAGTGCCCCTACTCAAAAAACAATCGGACCCTCAAAAACATAATAAGCAAAGGTGTGAGGAGGGCCAATAACTTCTGTAGTGTGTTTTTTTTTTTTTTTTTTTTTTTTTTTCTTTTCAAGTGGAGCTCTCTGGAGTGAAAATCTCTAATTGCTCCTTGTGGCTGTTGTGTTGCCGGGTGGCAGGTTCGCGGGGCCCATGGAGAGACTCCAAGCGGAGGCTGAACTCATCAACAGGGTCAACAGCACCTATCTGGTGCGCCATCGCAGTCGAGAGTACACCGAATACGCCATCAGCATCAAGTAAGTCAGCCGACTGCACCTGCAAGTTCCACCTACTGTACAAATAAAATAGTTTTCTGCTAATGGGGTTTATAACTTGTCATTATATATGATAAATTAAAGATGAAGGTGATATCAGCCCCAGGTAGGATATAGCAGCTTGATGATACTGTATGGATGTTGGCCTTTCATGAAATATTGGACAGTTATTGGACAGACTTTGAAATAATGGAGCTTCCACCTTGACACAACAAAAAACAGTCTGTACAACCTGCAGTGAAATTATATTTTTGTTGATTTAATTATAATTTTTGTACATCCTTCACCTTTTCAGTAGTGGGGATGGAGAGTTTCATTCTCACATGGTTTAAATACTAAATACTAACCCTAACTCAAAATATCAGCCATCAGCCACCCACACTGATTGAATCCTTGTTCCAGGTATTGTATTACTTACAATTACAATTACAATTACAAATTTCCATCAGTTTGCATTAAGCAACTCTAACCTCAGTGAAGAGTTATCTTTCATAAAACCGGCTCAAACAGAACTAAGCCATACTGAATAAATAGATTTAAATGTATGCATTTGTACTCATAATATCAGTGCTCTTTGAATTTGTTAATTTCATTAGCATCTAAATAACTAAAATTCCCTCGAACTGAAATGATTAGATTATCTGGTTACCCAGTAACAGTCAGACACTTCAGACAGCCTGAGTTCGTCTTATGTCTCAGTCCAGTTGAGCTGAAACCAAACAAATGTGCATCGGTTCTCTTACACTTGTATATGATATTTTGTTGCAGCTCTATTTATTTGGGTAAAATCATACAACAAAAATGTAATGGACATCTAACAGCTAAACAATAACTGAGTGGCAGCTTGAGGTTTGCGTTGGGGTGAATCTTCAGCTCTTCTCAGTCTTCTTTTTGTGTTGGTGGCAGTTTTGCGGCATGCTGCGCGTGACCGTGTGATTCATTCGATTTCTTCGCCAAACCACAGTATTGACGAGCCGTAACTTCCTGCTACACCACATGATTTGACAGAAGGATTTACATTTACTTGGAGGGGTAATGTGGTCTTCCTCTGAGGCGGAGGCTGCGGTCAGTGGCTAACCGTTGTGACGTGAAGGCTGAAATCAGCCAGAACAGACTGCACAAACAGTGGAGACTCAACACTTTGTTCTCTCTCCAGTGACAAGATCTTGATTTTTCAGACCTCATCCTCCTTTTTTAGATCCCAGGAGACAAATTACAATTTTGTGTAAGGACAAACTTGCCCATTTTCACAAATTCCTATTTGGCTAACTTGTTTAAAATAATTGTTTTTTTTGAAAGCCAAAACCAGGCCAATATTTTAAACTGAAGTGACAGTCTTAATTATATCTAAAGTATGTCTAATGTCTAAGTATTTCCACCAGAAACACTGAATACCGAACAACTGAATAGCATTTAGACCATTACAGCACAACAAACCTCCACTGAAACTCATGCTTGTAAAATTATTTGAAGCTTAGATGCTTTTTAATTCAGTGGCAGGGGAACAAATCGTATATCAAATCACACAAATCATACAGAATTCTCAAGTTCTGCGTGACATGTCTCCCTATTATGGCAGTAAATTAAATGGTATTTCGTCCAGGTGATTTGAGTCTTCATGTGAAAAAAAAAAAAAAGATAAAGGAAAAAAGTTATGTCAAATTATGGACGATATCATTAGCCATGCTACAATTTTAATTTACACATTTCCAGTGTAAATTATGATGTGTGGATAATGTAAAATGCATAGCTCTGTGATAGTCCACACCATCATCACCCATCAATGTGTTTTGCGCTGTAGTGAATCATTTGGCATTAGATTGAACACAACAAAGGTTTATTAATAGCTAAAAGTTGGACACTGTAGTTTTACTCAAGAGATTTATACATAACCCTGAGGATTTGAATGTGGTGATAAACACTTCAAACAGACCCCCGCAGAGCATGGTGAGCTGGGTGCTTTATATTTGACCAATAAGAAATGTTGCCTTATATTTGGTATCACAGCTTCTGAAGTAGGTCAAAGTACAATTAAAAACATACCGAGTGTGTGGGAATCACACCGGTGACCCTGTAAATGTTTGTACTTCACCTGTGAGCCGAAGATAAATGGCATCAGTGCAAAGCCAGGCAGTCGTGAGGAGACGAGTGATATTGGCCACTTTCTGGGCCGGAACAGTCCTCTCCACAGGGAGCCAGCAGGCCTCTTTGTGAGCAATGGAAACATTCCTTTAAACTTAATTTAACTTTTTCAGCTTTCCCTTTTTTCCCCCCCTGCAAATATGGCCTTTTTCGGTGCCTTCAAGTTCCTCCAGTGCTGAAGTCTTAATTGCTTGTGTGCACACAGACGCAGTGCTCTGAACAGAGCAGAGACTGAAGACTGTTCAAGGTTATTAAGAGCTCGCCATGAAAGAGAGAAGCCGGCTAGAAAGAGAGGCATACGTAGCTGTGGGAACGACATTTAAAAAGTATTACAGACAAATGGAAATGCCCTCTCCTCCGTTCCCCTTTCTTTGCAGCAGAGCTGGGAGAGGATTTTGATGAGCGTGACCAAATAGCCAGGAGACCCCAGGCCTGTATGAATTAAGCTCTAGCATTTTAATTTACTGAACACCCCATGACTGGGGGCTGGCTCTCACAAAGTTATGGCCACGTACAGAATGTCGGTTCCTGAAAAGTAAAACAAAGTTTTAGTTTTAAGGCCATAAAAATGAGTTCCATTTTTTTTTTTAAATATAGGAATAATTAAATCATATCATTGTAATGACTGGTGTACTGGTTAATTGGTTTTGTTTACAATCAGTTAAATTTAGTGTGGTGTGTACAGCAGAGTGGGTTAATTCAAGTTGCAAAACGTGTTTAGTTTTACTAAACATCTTCTTGGTCACTAAGTACAACTGGTCTTCATGTCCCTAAACATTTCATTTCCTGGTGTAATTTCTGTTATCCTGCCCAGTAATATTAATAATTTGAGAACTTTCATAAACTATTATCTTCACCCCTTTTCCATTTCTTTGTTTTGATTGTTAGTTTGGCCTTAAAGGACCGTACTACTGCCTTTTTTGAATATTGTTATTATGCTAAACATGTAGAAACCCTCGGTGTGGTCCTTTAAATTCAGCTCTGTGTACTGTTATAAAGTCTTATATTTGGCTTTGTGAAAGCAGCAGAGAGCCTGATGCAGAGTGCAGAGGACAAGGCAGGACAGAAGTTGCCCCCATCACACTCTGCATCTCCGATTTGAATAACCACTCATAAAGCAAGTTTGTGAATAACACACCATAAAGTGCTGCACGTCATGCCCTCACGACTGCAGCGTTTGTTCCTCCAAACAGGGATCCAGGCCCATGCTCCTTTGCTCTTAACCCCCATCAGCCTCCCTGCTAATGCAATCAGAAACGAGGGAGGGGGCACATAAACACACGCACATTTTCTGCCGACCACCCATCATTCACATGTCAGAAAGCTTTGGGCTGCCATGCATTACAGCGACGGCCATTCCCTCCCCAGGGGCCGGGGGCCGGGCATCGATCGATGGCTGTGATCAGAGGGGGAAATTACACTCATAACTTATTCAATGGCCCACAGGTACAACAACGACGTGAAGCACATCAAGATCCTGACCAAGGAGGGCTGCTTCCACATCGCCGAGAACAAGAAGTTCAGGAGTATATTAGTGAGTCTCTTCAGTTTGAGTGTGTGTGTGTGTGTGTGTGTGTGTGTGTGAGTTTCTTTTTCAAATTCCACCACTGCAATTCATAAATAAATTATCACATTCCCTTAATGAAGTGTCAAAAGCTTAATTTTATTTTAGCTGTGTGTACAAAAATAGCCATGTTTAGAGATGTGTTTATACCGGCCTAAGGGCTCCACCGTTATAGATAAGACCAGCGCATATTGGAAAGGTTCTCTGATTTGGTTTATCACAGGACTGTAAGTGCAGTGGCTCAAATTAGCAAATAACATGTTTTTGTGGATCTGTGTATTTGTGTGTGTGTGTGTGTGTGTGTGTGTGTGTGTGTGTGTGTGTATAAAATGTCATAACTCAGACCTTGAGTCAGCTTTTAAAAGCTATCCGTGCTCATTGATCACTACTTACTCTGATAAAATCCATTTTCAAGGCGTCCAGATGTTGCACTGGTTGTTTAGGCCATCTTACAAATCCAGCAGCTAGAAAGCAATTGGAACATGAAAGATAGGAGATAGAATTATGTGAGAATTATGTGTTAATGCAAAGGCAAGTACTTGCATATTGTAGCCTCTCTGACTCTCCTGTTTGTTTTTGTGTGTGCAGGAGCTGATAGAGTACTACAAGCACCATTCCCTGAGAGAAGGTTTCAGGAGTCTGGACACCACGCTGCAGTTTCCTTACCGGGAACCAGAAAACGCCGCCGTGCACCGCCTCAACCGGCCCGGTGGAAACAGTGAGTAGCCCAGAGGAATTAATAACAATTACTTTTACCCTTCGCTTTTTTCCAGTTTCCTTCAAAATTAAATGCCATTTCAGATTGAATTATCTGTTCTCAACTGAGCCTAGAAATTTGCCAAACTCCAAATACAAATGTTGGGAAAAGAAATATGTCAGTTGTCACTGTGACTACGCCTAGCTTGTGTGAAGTAACTGATTATGAAATAATCAAAATGTCACTCTAAATTGATTGAAAACATATAACTGGCTGTTTTATTGCATGGCCGGCTAAAGTGATAACATCTTGAGTAACGTAACAAAGTGACTTGCCTTTCAAATAAAATGAATTCCTCTTAATTAAGGAAATCTTAACAAATCCAGAGACTAGTGTTATGTTTTGGTATTTCATCATTGCTTGTCTCAGTGCTTATGGTTTGTTGATGATGCCAATGCTAATAATAAGGCTAAAATAATAACATAATAAGAGCTTCATTTATATAGCACCTACAAAAACATTGCACTAGAGTGCTTCACAGAAGAGTCATTAAAGCAAAATTTTACTTTGGGTTGAGCTGGGCGAGCTACCTGGACCTGCAAAACAGCTCCCAAAATAACACTTGAAGCACATAAACAAATGAAAACAACGTGGATTATGCCAATATTGAAAAAAACAAAAAAAAAAAACAAGTCCCGGTACCCATTTTGTGTGTGTGTGTGATTACAATTATTTGTGGAAGTAAGTAAGTAAGGGTGTTTGTACCTGGCGGAAGGCTACTACCTGCCGGATCTACTTCCCAATTCAAATAGCAAAATAACAAGAAAAGAGATGTTTACTTTCCTCAAAAAAAATGGGTACCGGGACTTCTTGTTTTTTATATTGCCATAATCCACTTTAATGGAGACACAAAAACATTATTAGCAGACCAGGGGAGCATGGAGCAACTAATGTGGATATTTCACCACCATGTAGACTCGTAGAATCCAGGTAACTATACAACCCAACACTCTACCAAAGTTCAGTTTTGCCCTAAGTAGTTTGACTTTATCACTGTCCAGGGAATTGCAACAACATCATCTGATTGCTCAGCTTACGGTGGCCCGCGATGAACAGAAATATTAAAGTCCGTATTTACAATGAGGCCAGTCAAAACAGAGTGGATAAGAAATCACCTGCCGAGGCAATCTTTGAGCCGCTGATATTGATCAACAGCCCTATCAGCAGCCCACTGATATATGACAGTCATTTTGTGAAACACAGCAATAAAAATCTTACTTCATGTCTATGAGGTTTGAGTTACACTTGTGATATCAGGGTGCGGGCTCTCCAGCAGGATGTCTGTGGAATCATACCTCAGCTGTCTGCTCGCCTTCACAGGAACAGCAGTTTACACTTCAGACAACCGAAAGTTTGTTAGCAACAGCACTACAAGAAGTTGGCCGAGAACTTTGTTGCTGTGGATGTTGTGGTGTGTTGTCTGGCAGGTGGGGAGGGGTGGGGGGGGGTGAAGATTTGAGCTGTGTGGCTTTTTTTTTTTTCCCCCTTCTGAGTCAGAATGAGCTGTTTATTCTCCTGTGAACAAACCTGGCAACCCATCAAGACAAAGCAGCTGTTGTCATCATATCCAACATTTTCTTTCTTCATTTTTTTTTAGGGAGCAGAGGTATACTAAAATGCAGCACATGATGATTATGATTATTTATGCATGCAGCTGCTTTTCCCTCTTAAGTCTGCTGCTTTGTCCTGCATAACCCTCGCTAACCCGACGCCTCTCACCACTCGGGTCCTGCGTCAGGGCTGAGTGAAAGAGAACAAAAAAATCCAGTGAGTTACTTAGAATTTCTTTTATGCAAAACCGGGAGTTTGATGAGACGGCGTTTGGGGTTGAGGGAAAGTGACGGGTGAGACACTGCTGAGTGCCGTCCTACTGCCAGCTCAGAGGTGAGCAAGGAAATGTGCCAACAACTGTTGTGCTGCTCAGTTTCACTTTTCTCTCACAGTGTTTTAACAACGCGTTAGCCTTATCGAGGGTGTTTTTTGCTGTTTTAAAGCAGAACAAAGGCCAAAAAGTTTATTGTTGGAAAAGAAATAAAACCCAAAATCATGGCTACACTGTGCTGGATAGCTGTGGATGGTTTGGCTGTTGTCAGGTGGGAATAAGGTGAAAAAACAATCAAGAGAGGTTTAAAGACTCACAGTTGACTGTCCGTCACCTCCAGAACCGAAGCAGAAATTGCTATTCCCCAATGAAACATCTAAGTTCACCACACTGCTGTGTCGAAGTCGAATTTCACAAGCAGTGCCAGAAGAAAAGGTATTAAACACAGTGTGTGAGCCAGACAGTGGCACGAGGCAACATTGCCAATCAGTGGGTTTATGGAAAATTTATGGCTCATCACAATCAGTGGCAAAATGAGATTTCATTTGAACACCGTATGCCACTGTGTGCAAAGAAGAAGGAAAAAAAATGAAAACGTCCCGGGGTGGCTGAAGATCACGTTCCAAGCAGGGGAAATGCGAACAGATTGCACAGAGCTGTTTGGTTGTTTTAGAGGAGGCCTGTTGTTCTAACTCCTCTTCAAAGGACCAAAACACAAGTGGAGACAGCTCCAATCCAAATTTGTTTTCTTCTTGTGTTGTCTCCTCTCTTCTAGGCATCCTCCTGGCGCCTAGAATTCATCTCCCTCTTTTACTTTTAAATGACTCTTTTGTTTTGCTCTCCATTTTCCTCCAGCATGGCTGGAGCATTGCTAATTAATGCTTGTGTTTTGTTTTTTGGACAGTTTTGCAGACATATCGGTAGAGAAACCCTATTTTGACTGATAGTTGTTCACCTATAGACTTAGCTACTGCAGCCTTGCAGAAATAGCACAGAATGCTCATATAGTATAAAAAGTATAGAAAGTACAAAGTCATGTTTACTGAAGATAGCTAACTTCTCAGCTGACAGAAAGTGCGGGAAAGCTGAAAAATACGCCAGGTTTTTGATTGGATTTCAACTCTCATCTCCACTCCCTTGACTGGAACTGTGTAGCGTGTGTGTTTGTGTGTACTGTAGGTATTAGTCTCCTTTATTATTCAGCCAGCCCACATTTTGTATTCCATTGTGGTGCACAAATCAGATTTCACAAAAATGAAGCATGTAAAATGCAGCTGGTGTTTTGGCGGCTGTTTGAAGTGAAGGGCTATCCCTCTTCATATTTCTCCTACCTAGACACCATTAGGGGTTGCTGAGCTTTCTCTCAGTGCACTGATTAGTATTCATTTTAAAAACCACTGGAGCTCTGTGCTCCTTACAGCATATCAATAAACCCGACCTGTTAACTTGCCAACAGCATTGGAGGGAACGGCATCTTTTTCAGATTGCTAGGCCATTTACCTACAAGGGTGTGGATTTGGTTTGTTATTTTCGATCACAGAAATGTTGCCGCTGCTTTGTCATGAATCACACTGATGTGGCCCCGTGGCCAGGATTAGGAGTTCAATTCCCTAGAGCAAAGCACTAAGCTCTGCCAGGTTTAGGTGCTTCAGTGTTCAGTCCTCGAGAAACCCCTTGTCGTGCGAGTTTTTCTTCAAGCTTGTTTCTGCACATCCAATCCAGCCGACGGCTTAATGCTGATTGGCTGAGCGGTAGAAACAGATGTACCCGAACAGGACCTCTTTTCCACGGCCGGATCAAACAGCGCCGAGCACGGGGAGCAACTACAGCACTCCCAGCTGGGCTCAGTTTGACACGAAATGGTTACAGACGGTGCTCAGTATGCTTCTCCTGCACGCTTGGCTAACCGGGCTCAGTGCAGCGAAACGTCAGGTGGCAGGGCTTAATGATCAAGGTGTTCACTGATTGGTTTCACATTCTTGTCACTTTAGCGGGCCCACACCACACAGCACAGATTTTTATGAGTAAATTGCCATCGAAAAGAGCTGTGGCCACTGGAACGGGCACTGGAACGAGGCGTCTTGTGGTCCGTCTCTGTTGCCTCGCAGCCAGACGGGAAGTGAGGGTTTTTTGAACCAGTCGGTGGTAACTATTAATGTTGATTACTGCTTTTAGCAAGCAGCCAACATATGTGATTAGTCCTCAAGGTAGTCTGACACGCTTTCCAGCCCGACTGACATGCGTTGTCGCCACAGCAACCAACAACAATTGCCGTTTTATGCTGTACGTGCCAAATGACAACAGCAAACAGTCGGACCGTTCTGCTCCATTCAGGTTCTGCTGCCTCCACAGGGGTCAGCCAGCCCTCGTTCTTCCTGCCTTCCTGTTCTTTTTCTTCTTTTTCCTCCATGTAGCATCATTTTATGCATGGCTTCTTTGCTTCTTTGCATACTCTCTCTCTCTTTCACACACACACACACACACACACACAAATTCAAAAATCGGGCCAAAAAAAATCGTCATCTCTACATCCTCCATTTCATCAGCCAGCAGACTGAAATGTGACATTGCAGTGTCAGACACATGGGATTTCATCGCTGACCAGCGGCGTCACCACTCTCGTCACTTTCCCTCCCTGCTTCCTAGCGCTAATTTGAGCAGCGCCGCAGATGAGAGCAGAAACTGGAATCACTCACATGAGAGTCCGGATCGGCATCCGGACTCATGCCAAGATGCAGCCATGGTAACCGCTCTGCCCGTCCGTGGAAAAAGAGGCTAACGTGTGTAGCCCTTAGGTAGAGTGAAGCTGGAACAAAAAACTGGCAGGACAGGGCGGGGGGGTGTGAGGACGGGGTGGGGACACACAGCGAAGCTCTACCACAGACGACACAGAGTAGGAGTGAAGGAGTGAGGGCCTCACTGTTGGAGACTTGGACCTTTAATTATAGTGCTCTCATGAGGACAATGTGTTCAACACCAGATTGTGGAAATCGGTATGGTGTCTCAGAGATTACATCCGAGTTAAAAAAAAACAAAAAAAAACCTTTAATTACAAATCAGTCAGTGATTTTTTTAATTTTTTTTTTCAGTGCCAAAACATGTGGTCGTCCTTATTTCTTTCTTTACCCAGCTGCTGTTCTGTTCTTTATGCCTCTGAAAAAGCTTTACGTTTGGGATTGTTAAAATATTTTTTTTTTCTCCTTTGCTTCTTTCTCCTTCTTCCACCTCCCATCCCCGCCCCCCGACCCCCACCCCGCCCTCTCCCCCACCCCCCCCGCCTGGCCTGTCCTGCCATAGCCCCATTGCTCTGCGGCCTCTCTTTTGTATCTCCTGCCGGCTACAGCTTTGTACCTCCCTCCTCTGCTCCCTTCTGGTCAGGTACAGGTATCGCTTTTCTCACTCTCTCTCTCTCTCTCTCTCTCTGTCTCTCTCCTCTGCTCATCCTCTCATGTTTTTCGGCTGCTTAGCATGCCGGCCGTGGCTCAGTGCATTCACATCGCCGCCTGCATCTCTGCCTGTACATTCGCCATCCAGCTTTCCACCGCACCATCTCACCCCTTCCATGGTTCTGTGCGCTTGTGTCATCGTGTCATGCGGAGGATAGTGAGTGCTTCTTTTAGGCGTGCATGCATGTGTTCTATATACATGTGTTTTGCATGTGTGTGTGTGTGCATGCAAAAGAGAGAGAGACACAATATTAAGAAAGGAGCTGTGTGTTATCTCACAGCAGCTTACAGGTTACAGTGCTGCACAAGACTGGGTTTTGTGTGTGTATGTGTGTGTGTGTGTGTGTATCCGTCTGTCTGTCAAAGTAAAGGTGGAGGTGTCCAAATACGCAGAGCTCCTCTCTATTAGGTATTCTATCCCCATGGTCAGGGTGTAGAGGTCTGACATCCCATTTCCAGCTGTCAGCTTAGCCCGGTCCGACCCACCCGTCAGTGTCTGGAAGGGAAAGGAAGCCGCGAGGGTGGGATCCAGCAGCAGTAACTAGCTAACCTGCTCCATATCTGTCTCTCATACTGGTATCTCCTCCTCGACAGGGCTGCTCTCTCTCTCTCTCTCTCTCACACACACACACACACACATACACACTCCTGTTTGCACACTGCTACCTGCAGCCTAGAGACATAGGTATCATTTTAATGCTCTACTAAAGCTATGGGCTGTACACGTATACCTGCTGTACACTTCAAACCATACACAAAATACACACATCCTGTTTAAGCCAGGGAGTAATGTTTTCTGCAATTTTTTATTGAGCTGGGCCGATATGTGATGAACCAGGTGCTAGTATTGATTATTGGTTTTTAGTGAATTGGTCGTGAGGAGAACATAGGAACAACACAATCTTGAGTGATAGCTGGCCATTGGCGATATACACTACTCACAAAAAGTTAGGGATATTCGGCTTTCGGGTGAAATTTCAGGATGAACCTAAAATGCATTCTAACCTTTACAGGTGAACTTAATGTGACCTTCTGTAAACTTTTGAATGCACATGTCCAACTGTTCAATGTTTCAGTACTTTTTGCACAAGTTGCTGTTCTCTAACAAGGAGCTTAACGGCAAAATTCACATCAGGTGTTTGATGCTCCAGCTCATCGAGGTCGTATCATTAGGGAACGGCTGCTGGAGACTGGGGTACCTCAAATGGAATGGCCTGCACTTTCTCAGACCTGAATCCCATAGAAAACCTATGGGATCAGCTGAGTCGCCGTGTAGAGGCTCGGAGCTCTGTACCCCAGAACCTCAATGTCCTGAGGGCCGCCCTTCAAGAAGAGTGGGATGCCATGCCTCAGCAGACAATAAGTCCACTTGTGAACAGCATGAGACGTCGTTGTCAAGCTGTAATTGATGCTCAAGGGCACATGACAAGTTATTGACACTGACATTTTTTGTTGTGGTATATCCACCACTGTTGTTGGCTTTTGTTTCAAGAAATTGTTTGAGATGAGGAAATCACCAGTGCATGCTTCTACTTAAATGCCCTACTTTCATGATATAATATCACTGTAGCGTGAACTTTTTATATTTTCCATAAATTTCACCCAAAAGCAAAATATCCCTAACTTTTTGTGAGTAGTGTATATCAAACGTGAGAAAATGAGAGTTTGTAAAAGTGAGACCAAAGGAACGCACTTTTTTGAACTTTTTTGCACAGGCTAACTGAAGAATGTGTACAGCAAAAAAAAAAAAAAATCAGAGCACAGTAGATGAATATGTAGCTGCTCGCTTGAAAGAATCCAAAATACACCTGGCCACATCAGATGTGCAAGGGCTGATCCACAACCAGGTGGCCTTTTTTGGGACAGTTAATGGGGTGAAGAAGAAGATCTCTCCGCAAAGGTTATTCTTTATCCCCTTTAGATGGATTATCTTACTATTACAGGCTTTAGCCAGTGAAAGAAGTTAATAGATAAACAGGAGATGATCCATCCTCATTTACACTTTCATTGGCCCAGAAGTTTCCACTGAGAAAAATAGTCAGTTCCATTATTTTGTAGAGCTGTCTCCATACTGACGTTAGCAGGATAAGCAGAGAAAGTACAATAAAGTCTTGTCAGGGTGGGGCGCATTATTATTATTGTGTTTGTTTCAAGGTTGCCAAGTAACTAAGTTAGCCGACCCGGGCAGGCAGCTCACCTGCTGCTGCTGTCTGGACTGGAGGGAAAGATTTGAATGAATCTGAAGGCTAAAAATCACAAAGAACGTTTTGTTACTAAATGCTTCTTGCTGTGGATATAGCTAGCTGCCTGCTATCAGTCGACACAGGTGTTAACATGGAGCCTGCAATCACTAAACATGAAGTGTCGGCATGCAGCACCAGAGGTCAGAGGTCAGAGGAATCTGGTGGCTTTGCCTCATAATGGCTGAGATGACCAACAGGACAGTCTTCAGAAAGCTGGTGTTTTCCTTTAAAGGAGAAAAGTAGGAAGGAAAGGGAGGAGGCGATGTGATTATGCACACCTCCCTGCTCCCTCTAGACTCCAGTTTTTCGGGGTGAAAGAGAGGATAACAGCCATTTCCGTCTCGGTGTGTGTGTGTGTGTGTGTGCTCACCTGACAAGATGTTGATGCCCTTTTGATTCTTGACTAGGGGGAACAACATTCTCCTTACTTATTTCTGTACACACCCCTTCCTCTCCTTCTATTTTCTCTCTCTCTCTCTCTCTCTCTCTTCCTCTCTCTCTCTCTCTTACAGATTCAGAGAAAGTTTTATTGGCATGAGTCAGGCAGCACTGATTGTTGCAAAAGGATGTTACAATAACAGAGGGTAAAATAATGCTAAATCCCTCTGTCCTCTCTCTGCCTGTGTCCCTCTTGTCCAGTGTTCACCCCCAAAGTGATCGGCGTGGCTATAGCGCGATACGACTTCAGCTCGCGGGACACTCGGGAGCTCTCGCTGCAAGAGGGGGACGTGGTCAAGATCTACACAAAGTCCGGAGCCAATGGCTGGTGGAGAGGCGAGGTCAACGGCAGGGTAAGTGACGCCGCGCTCGCGCCAGTCAAACACGGCGTCCAATCCCCACAGGGAGGCGGGGAAAGAGAAAAAAAAAAAAAAAAAAAAAATCAGTCAAGCAATACATTTTGTAGTGTATTCTAATTGCATTCTACTCATTTAGAAAAGTATGATTTTTGGCGGAGCCCCTCTGTGTTAAATATCTTCACAAAAAGTGGCAACATCCACAACAAATTTTTACACAGCTGCTGTTCCTCAGGTTGGCTCATTATGTCTACCAGGGGTTTTGTGGATCCTGAACAATACTTCAGTTTAAAGCATCAAAGGAATGAAGACAAGTTAAAAAATTCAAGTTTATTCTGGTTTCAGTATGTGTGACTATAACATTGACTGTAGTGTTGACAGTGCCATTACATTCAATGATATTTGGTCAAGGAAGAGTTGGGGAAATAAGGCAAACAACGTACGGCAAATGCCTTTGAATTGGGTTGTTGCAGAGGATATGAATGTGACTGTCATTATGTTTGACCCACATGCAGACCACACTGTGCTGCTTTAGTTTGCTTGTTAAATTGGCCTCTAAATCCTATTCCAGATAGTATTAAAAAGGTCTTTAAATGCCTTTAATTTCGCAGCTCAACCTAAGTATACACATTTCTGTTTCCCCGTGTCGTCACTTGGAGCAGTTCATTTGCTGCTTTGGCACGTCTAATATGCATAAATTTCCCTCGCCAATACCAAGGGTGCTCTATAATCGTGCTTGCTGCACTGAGAGGAATACTGATGCTCAGTGTGGGAAAAATATATGTACCGACTCCCACTCAGATGCTCACTGCTTTTCAGCTCGGTGGAGAGTTTGACTGAGTGACGGATTGAGCCTATGTGTGTGTGTGTGTGCCCGCTGCAGCCTTAGGTAATGCGCCTATACTGTAACTGTGTTTTGTGAACAACTGTGGCAAATGGAGAGGCTTCTCTCTATTACTGAGCCTGGTGTGTGTGTGTTGACTGTGCTCTGGTGAACACTGAACACGGTCCGCACAGAGGCGTTGGTCTCTCCTTAGAGCCTCGCAGCGCTAAAAACTATCGCTGCCTGGGACTCTGCTGGGGGGCACAGAAATATTAGTTGAGAAATATAAGTAGAAATGTAAGTTTATCAACACTGGCCTTTTATATTGACAACTCAGTTCCGATATGATGGAGTTTGCTTGGTTGCATTTTTATTGTATCATGGAACAATGCTACTGCCCTGTAATATTGATCTATGATGCATTATATTATACTTGAACTCAACTTCATACTTGAGCTGAACTTTAAAACTTTTTTTTTTTTTTTTTTATTTGGACTGAGATAATATCGATTAGACATGTATCACACAGGTGCATGCATGAATACATTTTAGTGTTATGGTCGCAGGAAAAACTGGATATTATTTTGAATTTTTCAGCATGAAAATTACATACCAGCACAAAATATCATTAATATTTGCTTTTTTTTCTGCTGAGTGTTCATGTATCTCCTTTTTAATACCTTTATTAGAGTGCTTACCAGAAGTTTTAGTGCTTACCAGAAGTGTTATTTTATTTTTTATTTTATTTTATTATTTGATTCCTTTTTATTTTATTTTTGGCATGCTCAAGATGTCATTTAAGCTGTGTAGTTTTCAAAACAGAACCATCCTCCTGAAAAAACTTGAGACCCCATCCATGCTGAATGACCGCCAGCATTCTTTACACCAGGATCCACTGTCACTTTTTTTTCTGGACAGGAAAAACAGTACACATTATACATTATGATAATCACTGTCCCTGTAGATATATATGGCCCACAGGCTGCATTCACCTCATATGGGAAGAAAGGTGGACGTCCCATTAATACGAGTGGCAGCGTTGCGGTCAGCTGGAGAGTTAAGTGAGCAGGAAAGTAAAACAAGCTACTGTCGCTGTTCTTCAAGTCTATATTCAAGTCTATTAAACCACTGCTTTAACCTTTTGTGTAGGTCTGACCTTTGTTCAGTTTTGTGACAGGCGGAGTTGGTTGTTGGCTGAAAAAAAAAAAAAAAAAAACGTGCTTTGGTAAAAGTAGCATTTATTTGCATTTATTTACATTGGCACAGTTGCCGCTTTTACTTTGACGGACCTTTTGAGACATATTAGAGCTTTCAGGAAAACGCAAGAGTCCTAGTTATAATTACGACTTGGACGTCGATGTGAATGGCTACACGCTGTAATTTGGTACTTACGGTAAATACATGACACGAACGCGGCTGAGAGCACCACCTTTTCTGCATGTTGGTGGGAGATATGTGGGAAATCACCAACTAGAGGTAGAAGCAAACGGAGCAGGTTGGGGGAAGGTTCACCAAAGAAGTAAATCACAACTCATCACAAAATACCTCCTGGAAATGCAGTGAACATCACTAATTGATGCTAGACTCTCAAGCCGTGTGTAATTACCGATTCCCTTTTCCCCTCAGGTCGGCTGGTTTCCATCCACGTATGTCGAGGAGGGCGATTAGTGAGCCGCGGAGCGCCGGAAGAAGAGTAAGAGCCAGAAAGAAGGGCGGCAGAGGAGTTAGCAAACTGAACAAACAGAGTGAAACTGGACGGTTAGCAAGCTCCTGGAGATCCTGCTGCTCGCTCTGATGTTGCTTTTTTTGTAGCAAAGCAGACCGCGTCACTTTTCCTCGACGGAGCCCCGTTGCCTACGACGATCCCAGAGGCCTTTGGGTGGAGAAAGGGCTATATCGCAGATGCAAAGATAACCCGTTCCTCCTAATTAACTCTTCTCGCGGCCAAGCGGCTGCACCGACTAGCAGCTTGCCTGTCAGCAGGGGACGAGCCCTCGCCAGAAAGCCTCCCTCCCTAACCTCACCCATCCCTCCACCCATCCATAATTCATCTGTCCCTCCCATTCTCTCTCTGCTCAAGCCAGCCACGGCCCCAAACTCCCACCTCTTTCTACTTGCCAAGGCGGCCCTTGCCAGTCTGTCAAAAGTAGATACTCAAATGCCACCCGTGTCTCCGTCCGTCCGTCCACCCGATGCGTCCGTCCGCCACCCCTACATGGAAGAGCTGGGTGGCAAAGACTTGGACAAAACCGTGTGTCTTTTTTTTTTTTCTTCTACTTCTCCCCTTTTCTCATTCTGTAGAGGTCTGTTTTGACCTTGCCTGTGTGTTTGTTCCACTAATGCAGGTGGTTATTGATGACTCGATGACCTAGATTCACACTCGCATACAGTCCACACACACACACACACACACACACACACCTACCTCCTCTCCCCTTCAGATTAAAATCACGGCACACACATGCTCATATACAGCAGATGATGAGAAGAGGGATGGCGTCGGATAGCATCGCCGCACAGCGCCGGCCATTGATCGCTGTTGTTCCTGTTTTTCCTCCCGCCTCTTACATTCTTTATCTGCACCCGGCCTCTCATGTTTTCAGTTGTCTTGGCCGTCAGCGATCCCCTGCTCTTATCGGTGGCAGCTCTGTCGACAGGAGCCCCTCTTCGCCGAGGGTTTATCTGATTGAAGGCATTACCGGCTTGTCTGGGAACAAGCCGCGCTACCCAGGAGCCAGCAGCCCCCCTTAAGACGGAAAAAGACAAAACAAGTTGGCTCTCTCCTGTTTCTCACTTCTTTTTGTGCCGTCTCTCTCTGCTTGACTTTTCTTGACTTTTTCTGTGTGTCTGACCTTTGGGTTTTTTTCATTTGATGTGGACTTTAGTTTTGAATGTCTGCTCATTCCATCTCTCAGATTCCTTCCCACTGACTAGGATTAGACCAATATATTGGCTTGATATTGGCCTTTTATTAAAAACCAGACATGGTCAAGGCTGTGTGATCCACATCCAGTACGATGGATATGATGGATATGATGGATGTGTTGCAGTTTGTTTGAATACTGAACGTATTTATAGTAGAAATGGTCAGTACTACACTGGTTGTCCATTGGAAGCCCTTAACCTGAACCAACTCTAATCCAAAATCTTCCACAAGTATGAATGCGTATGTTTTTTTGTTTTGTTTTTCATCACTTTGTGTATCACATAATTTAAATGTCCCATTATGGTGCTGTTTCAGAGGACTTTCCGTCCTGATACGAATAAAAATCAGGGGGGAAACTCTGAGTTCTTGCCATTTGTCTGATTTTTATTGCGCATGTAATCGCGCATATCATTTTTCTTGGGAAAAAAATTGTTGGTCGTCACCATCACATCTGCCATTAGAAAGATTTATTGGCTGAACCTCATTCAACCCTGTTTATTTTCCAACTCCTCATCCTCTCTTACTCTGCCTTGCACTCACCCACCCCCACCCCTGTACACATTACACACACTGTCTCCTTAATCCGCCAATGAAAGAGGATTTACCCACATTTGAGGGAATAAATGCCTTTACAGTGAAACATGCTGCACAACACACTTCCACAGCTAACACACTCCGATAGTCAGCCGTGGCCCGATGCAATGCAGTAGGGGGAAGAAAGTTCCCTCATCGCTGGCTTTGTTCAGCGATGTTTCTATCAGGCACATGACAAAACATGCTTGAATAATCTTCCAAGGGAACATCAGCACTTTGTGAAGGGATTGTCTCCTTGGAAATGCTTCAGAAAGTAATAAATAATAAACTTTGGCCACCTTAACAATGTGATTTTTTTTTTTTTTTTTTGCTCATTATGGGATCACAGTATGTTAGTGATCACCATAAGGACTATGTAAACTACAAGCCTGCTAGAGTGTGTTGCTGTGTGTGTGCTGTTCTTGTCTTTTTTGTTGATCAGATCCCTAGTAAAACACTAGTTTACACTGGGACTTCAGCTTCTTGTGAAGTAGCAGTTTGACATTTCCTGTTTCCCCAGCAGTATTACTCCTCACATACGCTGAATCTCACACACACACATACCTGATGCATTGTTTTTGTTAAGGGAACCCGTGTAATAATCTCATACGTTTCTAAAGAACATACGGTGTACATAAAGTGAGGCGAAGTCTGTCACTGAAAAACACATCGAGGCGGCTCATTAAGAAGCAGCGTTCCCCCAGTTGGCCAGTTATCTCTAAAGTGATTATGAAATATTGTATCAGGCATCAGTTAGAGTCGGATCTTTCACAGCTAATATTCAACTTGAACCACTTCAAAAGCTCAAGAATGTCTTCATGTCTTATCTGGCTAACTAGGAAATCCTGCCTCTTGAAACAGCCCTCAGGGCATTGCTTATATTCAGAGTGTTTAGCTATGATCCTTCCCTCTCATGTCTCCATTGTGTTGATGCAACTGGTTATTGTGTCAAAGGCATATTTTATGAATCTGAGTACGAATTTACTGTAAAGATATGCTTTTGTATATTATTAATGGAGCCGCTCAGTTTGAAAATCATTTGTAGCTCGTTATGTATAAAAACAGATGGGAGGTGGTATGATGTACTCTTTTGTTTTACTATTGGACTGAAGAAATGTGTTGAAGAGATGTATTCTTGGTTTATACAGATATATTTTGCTGGCGACTATGTGTTTTGCATTGTGATGTCTCCTTTTTGCCAATTTGTTATTATTCACAGTGTCTCTGAGTGACCACTAGATGGTAGCATGCTAAACACATCCCTTCCCATCCTCCCCCATTCATCTTCAACTTTAAAGTCATGCTCCAGCATGGCGGTGACATCATCTGGTAATGAGCTGAGCAGGTGTTTCAGGAGGCATTTATCGGCCTCAGACCCGTGAGAAGGAGCGTTACAGACAAGCCAGCCTTTATGGACTCCCTCAGGTTTCAAGCTCACGCTGTAATTGAGCTAGGGTTGCCACTGGGTCGCCCTGATGCAAAATTCCATGAATATTCCAGCACTTTCCATGAATTAGATCGCTTCCTAGGTCATGTTTTTCCGCCTTGGTTTGGTCTGTCTCGGTTGATTTTGGTTTCCACTCTAGTTAAAAGACCATACCAGTGGTTATGCATGTTTAGCATAATATCTACAAATGTATATACTTCTGATATACTAGGAAAAATTATAGTATCCAGTATAGTTTTTCCTGCCTTGTCTCCAGGCATTCGTTTCTGTTCATTCCACTACGATATGAAAATGAACTTTCAGAGACTTTCTTCACACCAGTATTCCATCACCATAATAAAGTCGCCTGCATTAGTTTTCCTAAAAGCAGCAGCACTGTTTTGTTTTGATGATTTGAAATTGGGTGGAGTGAAACAGTCCCTCCACCAGAAAGTAGTCCCCAGGGAAATATTTGGTTTACACAGCATATTATTATTTCTTTTGTTTCTTACCCGCAGAAACAGAACATTATGAGGAGGGTGTTTCAACCAAAAATTCAAAATTGGAAATCCAGCCATTTTCATTATTTGGCTTGAAATCTCGAATACCCCTGCATGACTGAATAACGGTTATTTGCTAAGGTAAATAGTGATATATGTGTCAAACATTCAAAATTACTGGTATGGTCTTTTAAAGCAGTGGACGTTTGAAATAAGTTATAAAATAGTACATTCAGGCGTATCATGGTAAAGAAAACAGGTCAGTACCCTGATGATCCCTGAGAATGTCAGATTCCCTGAGTTTCCCCTGACTGGAATATAACTCATGGGGAACCCTCAGCATTGCTAAGCCCCTCTTGACGTCACACATCAGGACCTCAGATATTGCCTGGGTCTCACCAGTCAAACTTGAAAGTTCATTGAATCTGTAAAAGAAAAAAAATCTCCAGTATGGCTGTGTTGCTGTGGCCGTCCAACACAAGCGACAAGCGTATCGCCTCTCTCGGCCAAACTACAGAGTAGGTTTCTGTAATCGCAGACTCCGGTAATCTACTCCTGCACTCCTCCTTTGCCCAGATGAACTCTGACAGCAGGGCCATTTGCAGCTGCAGGGCTTCCTCCCTCCGAGTGCGTTTCCAGATTTGTGTGTGTGTGTGTGTGTTTGTGTGTGCAGGAGGGAAGGGAGGAAGGCTCAAGGGTATCTGTGATCTAATCATTACACCATCTCCTCACCTCGCCGACCCCACTGCATCCATCTCTCTGTCGGCTCCTCTCTCTCCCACTCTATCTCACAATGTCACTCCCCCCTCCCTGCTCTCGCTCTCTCTCTTTACTGCTCTCTTTCCCCATCTATCTTTTGTCCAATCTCTGTCTTCTCGATTTCTCTGTACTCTGTCCCTCGACCCAATGCTCTGCAGGTTGTAACCAGCACTGTATCTCGGGAGCCAGGCCGGGAGATTCGGTAGCCAGGGGGATGGATATGGAGGAGGGGGTTGTGAGCTAGTGGCTTTGATTCACTGTAAACAATCCACCTCACTGGAGTTTGATAGATCAGTTGTTCCCAAAGCGGGGTTTTGGGTCTTTGAGGGGGTTCCAGGAGGTCCACACCAAATTCACTCCAAGTTATCCCAATTGAACAATGTGCTAGAATTCTTGAATTACAGTTAGAATCATAGGTTTTACACTGACTGCTGTTACCTCCTAATCTGACAGAGGTCTGCCAGGCTTCAGTGTCCCTTTCATTTTCATACTAGTAAGGACATTTCTGCACTACCCTGCTCAGAAAACTTCAGGCCAAGTAGGATAGTAAAATTTCACAAACCTTGACTGTAGCTCCTCAGATGCTTCTCAGGTGGGACCGCCTGCTGGTCCAAATACCCATTATTCCGAAACCCCAATAGTGCGAAAAATGTCCCATTGGATCGAAAGCCAATTAGTCCGATGGCCGGTTATCCCGCGAACAAACACCCATCATTCTGAAACCCCAATAGTCCGAAAAATGTCCACTCCATAAATTTGTTTTAAGTTTAGGCAGGGGTGGCATAACACCTGCAGTCACTGAACTCCAACAACTCCAGAGTGTGTATTTTCAGAGAAATGGGCCTTTGGAGCAGTAGGTGTTTGTTTTGGGGATAACAGGCCATCGGACTAATGGGCTAATGGTCCAATGGGACATTTTTCGGACTGCTTATGTTTTGGAATAAGGGGCCATCGGACCAACGGAATGGCACCTTGTCATTACGAAACCTGGCTGAAAAAACGTTCTTAACTGAAGAAATCATTGTTGAATCCTCCCCTCTACCCTGATCAGCTGCTCACTTTTTGCATACGTGTACATTCAATGTGTTCATGCTGCATCATCTGCTGTGTCATCCCTCTGAAGCCAAAGATGTATACTGTACTCACACTTGACGTTTGTGTCTCATACAACGGTACCCGACCGCTGTGGCCTAACTAAAACCGTGCAATCCCGACTGTGTAGCATTACCGTGTATTGTTGCTGTACCATACTGTAAAATATGTACATAGCACACAATAAAAATGTACATTGCCTCTTCTAATGTGTGGTTATTTCGCATATGCACATTCTCATTTCACACGTGATCGCATAAATTCAGCCACTGCTAATTCAACACTGACACTAAACTTCAACTCTAAAGGAATATTCATGGAAGAAAATATTGTACCAGCTATAGAACTTATAGTGTAATATGCTTTTACAGCAAAATTAACACCTATTATAATCATCACCGTTAGTCATCCAATAGACATATTTCTATAACTGACTTCAGCCACAGGAAAAATATATTTATAGAAAGCTACATGAATAACAAATTTTTAACCAAAATGTAAGATGGGCCCTGATCATTTCAAGGTCATGATAAACATAAATATTACATTGAATCAGGGTGGAAAATCAACTTTTTGGTCCATGTGTCCCAGTGCATGGTGGATTCCCAAATTCTACGAGACACTCCGAATTATTTATTTATTTATTTTATTAATGCATTTCTGCTTTATTTGACAGTCAGAGCAGAGAGAGCCAGGAAAGGCAGGTAGAGAGAGAGGGGATGACAGGCAGTAAATGGCCTGAGGTCGGATTCCAGCCCAGGGCGCTGTGATCAGGACCCATCCTTAACATATGGTGTATGCTTTTACATTACTTTTACATTTTACTGGGGCACCCCAACTGCTCTGATTTTTTTTTATCAGACACTTTTTCCTGATGATAATTACATTTACCTTTATATATACATTTACAAAAGGCATTTTTTGTGTCTTTTAAGCACAAAAATGCCTTATCATTTTGCCCATGACAAGTGAATGTGACTGCCTCTAATCTGAGCCATAAGCGACAGTGCATCGTCATGTTTTGCATGTCAAACACCAGACATTCCCAGTCATTTCCTCTCATCTTTTGACACCTTTCACTAAATTACGTTTTTTAGAGTGCTCTTACACTGTTGTTATTGTTTGCAGTCTTTGTAGTTTCAACAGGCTTTTTATTTAACCTACCAGCGTGTGTGGTGGACTAAAATAATCTACCCGCCACTGCAAATATTTACCAGCGTTTGGCAGGGGGCGGGTGCTAATTTGTCATCCTGCACTGAATGATAAATTCATCCATAGTTAAAGTCAGGGCAACAACACGCCACACGTACCAGGGCTACATGGAGGATTTTAACACCAAGAAATCATTGCTACATTAATTTGCAGATATTAGTACAATTACCATGAATAAATGTGATCAGCAGGGAGGCGACCAGTTATCTTAACCAGGGTCTTACTGTGTAATTACACCAAGCAATCAAAATTAATTTGACAGTGATATACTGGTCTTTTAAATGCTACATATAGCACCTTTAAATTAGACACTGTTCCAGCCCAGCGTTCATCCCTCATGGCTCATCGTGCCCCGGAAAGACAGCGGTTTCAAGCTGAAATTAGGACTTAGGACTTATCAAAGTTCTGTAGTGCTCACTAAATGGCTGTCACAGAATTATCTGTCTTGTTTTGTTATCACTCCCTCTCCAGGACTTAAATAACCTGCTGCCAGTGGGGTGCTGTTTCTCACCGGCTTATTGGCTAATAGGTGTGAATGAGCGTGGGGATGAACTGCGGTTCCAGTTGCTTTTGGCAAGCTGATAATAATAAAGAATGGAATATAACAAAGTTCTAAATATAGCCAGTTAAAATGAATGCAAAAAAGTGCATGCTAACACCGGTGTGGGTGTGTGATAAATGCAGCTAATAGTCATACAAGACGCAGGCCATATGTTGATGCATGCAGTAGCTTCTCAGTAGAAAATTATTGTGTATGCATGTGTTTGTGTGAGTGTGTGTGTGCGCACTCATGTGTGGGTGGTGGTCTCCTTGGCCATCTGGTGCTTATCTACCTGCCGTTGCTGAAATGAGACTGAGTCTACGACAGCAAAAGGATGACTCCCGCCGGGTTGCTGGCACTGCAGGGGTGGAGAGAGACGCTGTACTAAATGGCCACCAGGCGGGCACCGCCCCGGCCAGGCCAGTCTGGACCACACCAGTCCACCTCCAGCTGAGACCGGACCACCAACGCGACAGATGGCTGGTGAGAGGGGGACATCAGATTTCCTCACAGCACAGAAAAAAAAAAAAAAAAAAAAAAAAAAGATTGTTGGGCCGAACTTTTCTGGTCTGCCGCAGTCCTTCGTGATGTGAAATGAATTTGGCAGATGAGCAAATGCCAGAATTTACATTGGGCTCTGCGTTGTCGACACTGATGAGGCAGTGCTGAGAAGGATAACTCTGGCCACTCATAAGAGGAGTGCAGGAGTAGCAGGACAGAGAGGTCCCGCTGAGCATTACACACCTAAACCACCCCCGCCAGGAAGGGTAGTAAACAGAGCACTATGTCCATCATCCAAGATCTGAGAGTTCCTACAAGTCAGTGACTGTAATAAAACAGTGTTTAAGGGGCTGTATTTTCTGCAGTAATCCATTCTAACAATACTGGGTGGATCTTAGTTCACCTTGCAGGGTAACAATATTGTCTGGATGCTGGTTAGACCAACCAGCCTCCCAGCAAAGTGAAAATATCCCGCCTGCTAGTGGAGAACAGGTGCAGTTGAAGATGCAGTCAAATGCAGGTGGGAGAAAGACAGTCTGACACGGGATTCTGGTGACAACTGTGACAATAAAAACAATTTAAAAAAAAACAAAAAAAAAAAAACACATTAGTTTACCACACCCTTTAAAGTGCTATGTGTAACGTTTCTCCTCAATATGTTTTCCAGAAACCCCATTGCTTCTGATTGCAAAGAGAATGTTACTTCTTCCTGCCGTCCCCCTTTTGGCATTGCTCCATTTATCTTGAAGACCAAAAAAAAGGATGAGACAACCACAAAGCATGCTAACTGCCAAAGTGGAGGTAAACCAACATACAGTTGAAGCTTTACAGCTAAAATAGTGAACCTTGTGGGAAGTTTTGTGGAGTGGAAAATGTGTGTAGGCTGGCCGTCATCTGGATCGTTTACAGTAATTATACTTTTTCTCCACATGAATGCACTAATTATTCTTTAATGTTAAAATGCTATAGTGACTTTGCAGCCTCAAAACGAATGGATCCACCTGGTTAAACAAATCTCACATCGTTTTACCTTGTAGCTGTTCCTCTGCCGTTTTCCCCCCGTCTGTCTGTCCACATCTCTCGGATCTCATAAACTCTGCAGTGTTTTGACTTCTCAGACTACACTCCATATATCCCGGTCTATTTCTCACTCTATCTCACTCACACTCTCTCCGGCTTTATTGCTGTCTTTTGGGGCCATGAGGGAGCCATCATCATTGCCAGACGGTATGGCTGCTGTGTGTAAATATCAAGCAGCACTCTTTCCCCTGTTTTCCCGGAGACTATCAGCACTGCATAAACACTGAGATGCTGTCTACGGAACACACTCAGGCAGCTCATCACCATAAAACACATACACACACACGCAGGCACGCATACACTCACAGCCATGCGCAGGAACACACACACACACACACTTACACGGGCTATTTCAAAGCTAACTGACTCTGAGGCAACTGCAAGTTATTCACTTGAGTACAAGCCTTTAGCATTACAGACTCTCATACTTATGTATTTATGCAGTGTTGATTGGAGGGAGCATATGTTCTCTACAGGCCTGTTTGCATGTTGACATGACTTGGCATTGTTCAATGGCAAAGCACGCGCAGGGCGACAGCATGGATTCCAACAGGCATCGACTCAAGCTAAAGGCATACACTTTATGTATGCTGTAATACACTCCCCACACCTACAGTACTTTCTTTTATTCACATATGCAAGCACCAGCACGCACACATGCACATGTACAAACGTCAGTGACAGATGGTGACACGTGCATGTCCTCTAAAATAATTAGCAAAATAAAGCGTGAAAATTATACTCTTTAACTTGTTGCTCCCATTTGCTTTCAATGGGAGCCTTCTACATTTGAATGCCTGTGAGTACAGTAAACAGAGTTTGGGATGACTGTGCACATAAAGACAGTGAGGATCCTGCAAATTCCCCTTCAAGGTCAATAGGAAAACAGCCAGCAGCAAGCTTGCTCTAGAGTTGATGCAGAGTGCAAGCACAGTTATGGTGAATGCAAATCCATTTGCATTCACTTTAACTGCTTTACAGTGTTTCCTCAGCCATACAGCCATGTCAGCGCAGTGAGACACAAGGCTGTGGCTGAGGCATTTGACAAAGGCATCTCAGCATAATGTCTTGGTCTTATTGGTTGATATTTGAGGTAGTTATACTCAGCCTAGAGGCTGTGAAAAATACATTTTTCCTCTAATTTAAAGAAGGATGACACCTTCTCTGTTCATTTTCATGCTGTGATAAAAGGTGACAGAGTTTCTACTGATCACGAGAAGCGATAATTAATAAGGAACTGATTTATTAACAAACTGTTGTGGTTCTATTTGTTCTCACAACAATTACAATGTCTACATATGGACTTGTGAGTTGAAACAAATGGATTAATAACAAATATATATTAAGTAGCCTGTTATTTTGAGGATTTTTACTCCATTAATAAGCTTTTAAGCTCTGCAAAGGAGGGCCCCTCCAGCTATGATGGTAACCACATTTTACAAAAAACAGAATTACACCTTCCTATATGTGGCAAGGCCACTTTTTAAGGTTTTCTGAGGTGCACTCTGCAACACTGAGGGTACACTGATGAGAGGACTGACAAAAAACGTAGAGTAAGCATAGAATTTATCAACGACTCAGGCTGACTATGAGAACCTTGTAGATTCCATAATCACATTTTGTGCTTATTCCATGTTTTTTGTCACTTCCTCGCTTCAATTGACCCCCGGGCATTCAAAGTCAAAGTCAAAGTCACCTTTATTGTCACTGTACGGTGCACAATGAAAACAGCTGGCTCGCATCACTTTATCATAAAAGCAATAAAACAATGAAAAACAACATAAAAACACAAACAATATGAGATTCAATGCACAAGTACTTAAATAGTGCATTGTGGGACTTTCTTTCTTTCTTTCTTTCTTTCTTTCTTTCAATCAGAAGGTCATTACTTAGTAAAATCATACGTAATAGTGTTCTTTTTTGCTCTGAGTATATTTTAAATGAGCTGCTTTTTACTTCTGTTCATGGAGACTTATGTAATTGTTTTATAGCAGTACCAGAAGTTCTGCAAGTGCAGGATATTTTGGTACTCTTTCCAGGGTTGTTTTTTTTTTTTTTTTAACAGCATGCTGGATATTACTACAGATCTACCCCAAATTGGCAGGGGAGATTATGAGGCTGGGAAACTACCCTTCTGCATGGTAAGCTTCTATCTGTGCCAGATTTCATTCTCCCCCCTCTTAATATGGCTGTGGCTCAAAACTAGTTTTATTGACGTAATGCTGGATGGGTTTTGCTGCAACCTAGAGCCTCACGTTACACGACAGACTCAGCTGTAAAGAGCATTGCTTGTGACAATATGCCATGCCATTTAACTCTACTATTTTTCTATGGGGGAAAAACATCACGTTTGTGGTGGCTGAAAACAAATTTGTACCATGTTTGAGGAGCGCTGCACATCAGGAAATAATTCAACATATATGGCACCAGACCCTCTTTGTTAGCTGGCTGAATGGCCGCTCTTTTATTTTCCCGGTGGGAATTTTTGGGTTGGTTCTCCTTTGTGTGAACCCCTGCGATGTGAAGATGTGTGTGTGCGTGTTCGAGATCGAAGCACCACTAAACACATTTCTCACTGCGTCTTGTTTAAACTATGGATATCGGTTTATTTTAGGTGCTGCTTAGGAGCAACACATCCATTATTTATGTAGACTGTGTGATGCATAGAAAATGCAATCTACAGTAGGTCTATATTTGTGTGTGTGTGTGTGTGTGTGTGTGTGTGTGTGTGTGTGTGTGTGTGTGTGTGTGTGTGTGTGTGTGTGCATGTGTGAGTGTTTGCAAGATCTGAAGCACTGTAGATTGATGGTGTGATATACAAGCACATTGACACATTTATTAAAAGCCTGATAGCATAAGGAAACAAGAACACTTAGAAGACACTCAGGAGGGCGCAGACCTCTGCCAAGGTTGAAGGTGGAAGGCACTGTTTGTGATAATCTACACCCCCTTTGGCAATTTAGCTGTCACAAGACGTGCCTCTTCAGGTAGATCAGAAAGTTGGTAAGTGCCGGCTTGACCAACAAGTCCTCCAACCCATGTGACCACCCAGGTTGTTTGTTCAAACTGTCTAATACATCTAACAGGAGCATCTCTAATACGACCCAAAGGACCGTTTCCTAGGCCACTAAAGAATACCTGGCTAAGGTTAGGGAAAAGTTGGTTTTAAGATTATGGAAAGGTTTGTCGTAATGGTTAAGGTTAGGAAAAGGTCAGGGTTAAGGTTATGAAACGTTATCCAACATTAGCTACCTAAAAACAAACACTGCTCATGCTTGGGACTTGGATTGGTTGAGTGAAAGTTCTGTAGATTGACTCATCTGCTACCCAACCAGACCTTGTCACTCCCTTAATACCACACCACAGGACCACTAGAGGTCACTTAATTTTAAAACGTAGCTATAAGTCACTGCTGCTGTACAAATGACCTATGGGGTCGTTTTTTGCTGAGGGACCATCTCGCCTTGGCAGATGACCGACAGTGGCCCTGGGTTTTTTGATGTCATGTGGATGCATCTACAGTCCTGTTTGTGCAAGACAATGACTTGATGTGGGTAGCTCCTATAGAATTTTCTATACTTTTTCTCTGCTGCCCCTCATTTCCGTATGCATGACAGAAGGATGATGGAGATGTGGGAGGCAAAGCTTCTATTTTGGGGTCTTTGAGCACTCTCTTTTTTTCCCTCTCTCTTTCCCTCCTAACCTCACCCGGCAATCGTGCCATTTGCAATGTGCCCATTCCCCAGTGTCCCCTGAAGCACCTCCAGATGTATTCAGCTCCCATTTGTCATTCCTGGGAATGCGGTGGCGTCAGCACTTATGTCCCAACCTCTACCGGTGGCATCACACCACCACTACAAGGAGTATCAGCCCTGCCCGAGGTCACTCCATTCCCTCATTACAGTCTTACGTCTCCAACATGGTGGATAAGGTTGTTGCTACCCTGTTTAGACTCCAGTGTTAACCACAACAGCTCCCCGATCAGTGCAGTTTATTTATTCATGAGCTTCCTTTTTGTTGGTCTGTTGGTCACTCTGGAAAAACTGACATGAGCTACATCAGAATTCCTTTCTTCCATGCCGACTTTTTAAGAGTTTGGCCCTTTGATCACCTTATCAATATCAATATCAAACCTGGACTTTCTTGGTCTATCTGAGACGTGGCTAACACCAGCTATTCCTTCGAACCTTATTAATATGGAAGGGTACAACATCTTTAGAAGAGACCGTTTGCATGGTAAAGGTGGAGGAGTATTGCTTTATGTAAAGAACAATTTCCACTGCAGACAGCTTGATCTCCCTAAAAATGCCTTAGAATGTGTTGGTGTAAAAGTCATGCTCTCTCCTGAAATGTGTTTTAATATTATTGTTGTGTATAGGCCGCCCAAGGAAAAGGATGTATTTTTTAACAACCTGACAGACATCTTGAAAACTTGTAATAACAAAGAACTCATCCTCATGGGTGATCTTAACTTTGATTGGCTCGACAAGTCCCGCCGCAAAAAATTGAAGGTTCTGGCTGATAAGTACCAGCTGACCCAGATAATTAAAAATCCTACAAGAATCACAAAATCCTCCAAGACACTACTGGACTTAATTTTTACTAACAGAGTTGATCGTGTCTCTAAAAGCTACAATCTTATTACAGGTATTTCTGATCATAACCTGACTTTAGTGTCACGACAGCTAAGCAAAATGAGGTACAGGGCACAGAATGGAGTGAAAGAGGATGCATTAACATCATTTATCCCTAAGAAGGATTTTGAGTGCATAGTAAATGAACTAAAACTGATGAGTTGGGATAGAGTGTTTAATGGTGTTTGCTGTGAACAGACCTGTAAAGAGTTTCTAACAGTACTTTCAGAACTTCTGCTTAAATTTACAAAAACAAAACCTTTTAAGCATAGAAGAAGACAGGCTCTGCCATGGTTCACCGAGGAGCTAGGACAGTTAATAAAAAACAGGGATATGGCACTCAAAAAATCTTTGAAAACTGGACGAGAAACTGACCGACTAGCCTTTAAAAGCCTCCGAAACAAAGTGACCAGGCAGCTCAGGGCAGCTAAAGCCAACTTCTTTTTAGATATTATACAACAAGCAAAGGGAAACAACAAGATAATCTGGAACTGCATGGACAAATTATCTGGCAAGGCACAACATAAAAGCAGCCCGCTAGAGCTCAGAGTAACTAGTCACAATACAATCAATGATAGCCTTGAGGTGGCAAATGTTTTTAATGCTTATTATATTAGTTCTGTGTCCGAGCTGGGTAGATCATTCTCAAACACCCATCTATGTACAGTGCCTAGAGCTCAAGCATCTGACAAGTCTGTGTTGTATTTTTCCCATGTAAATGAAACAATTGTGACAAAAATCCTTGCTTCTCTCTCAAATTCCAAAGCTAAGGATATTTGGGGACTTGACCCAGTGTTTCTTAAGAAACATAAAGACATACTCACCCTGCCTCTAATGCACATCACCAACTTGTCATTAGATC
This sequence comes from Myripristis murdjan, assembly GCF_902150065.1. NCBI lineage: Eukaryota > Metazoa > Chordata > Actinopteri > Holocentriformes > Holocentridae > Myripristis > Myripristis murdjan. The sequence goes on along the minus strand of NC_043999.1, from coordinate 24,130,599 downwards.
AGTGTGTGTTTCCATCAGCCCTTAAGTCAGCCATTGTAACCCCAGTTTTTAAGTCAGGTGACCGACAGGAAGTGACTAACTACAGGCCGATCAGTATACTTCCTGCTATCTCTAAGCTACTTGAAAAAGTAGTTGTAGAGCAGCTGAAGTTTCATATTGACAAAGAAAAATTACTACATCCCATGCAATTTGGTTTCCGCGACAACCATTCCACCGAAACGGCCTGTTGTTACTTCCTTGAAGTCATCAGGGAAAAGCTTGACAAAGGAGGCGTAGTAGGAGCTGTCTTCCTGGATTTACGCAAGGCGTTTGACACTGTGAGTCACTCTGTCCTCCTCTCCAAGTTAGCCAACTTCAAACTCTCTGCTAACATCCTCAAATGGCTGCAATCTTATCTGGCTGATCGTTCCCAGTGCGTTAAAATCAAAGACAAACTCTCTACTTTCCAACCCTGTACTATGGGAGTCCCCCAAGGATCGATTCTCGGTCCTCTTTTGTTTTGTATATACATCAATGACCTCCCCACAGTCTGTACTAATGTAAAAACAATAATGTATGCAGATGATACAGTCCTATTTGCCCATGGTAAAAATCACAATGAAGTTGCAGCCAAACTATCTGAGGCTATGGACCGAGTGGCGGAGTGGCTTGACCGAGCGTGTCTTACGCTTAACATGGACAAGACAGTGGCTATGTTTTTTAACAAACAAAACAACAAAGGAGAGTATCCAAATATATTTGTGAAAGGTCAGTCAATAAAAAAAAACGAATGAATTTAAGTACCTAGGAGTTACTCTGGACTCAAATCTGAGATTTAAAAGTCATATTAAAAAGATGACCTATGTCTTAAAGGTTAACATCATGAATTTCCGTCATATTAGGAGCTCTTTAACAACTGAAGCTGCCAAAATGTACCTGAATTCTATGATCCTTTCTTACATGAGATACTGCATGCCATGCTGGGCGCAGGCCAACCAAACCACCTTGGTCCCGATTAAATCTTTGTATGGACAAGCCCTGAAAATACTGGACAGGAAGCCAAGACAGTACCACCACTGTAACATCCTCTCTAAATATAAACTATTAAGTTTTAACAATCTAATCACTTACTCACACATTCGCCTGGTCCATAAAATAATCCATAATGCTGCCCCCCCTCCGTTGAAAAATTATGTTGTAGCCTGCTCTGAGCAGAGAACAAGGACCTTAAGATCGGTAACGAATGGGGACTGCAAAGTTCCACAGAGGAGCTCTGCTTTTAGCCAATCCGCCTTCTCCATCAAGGCTACCAGAGAATGGAACAGGCTCCCTAGTGACATGAAAACTAACACAGATTATAATAACTTCTGTCACACCACAAAAAAATGGCTCCTGAGCAATCAGAGTTGCCAACACTAGGTGCTGCCTGACTTCCTGCCAGTGGTTTTTTTTTTTTTTTTTTTTTTTGGTGGTTGTGGTTGTGTTTTTTTTTTTTTTTTTTTTTTTTTTTTTTTTTGTTTTGTTTTTGTTTTTGTTTTGTTTTGTTTTTCTAACTATCATATGTGTTACCTTACAAGAACCATCTTGTATTTGTCTATTACCATTGTTGGTATTTCCTCATTGTAAATCTGTAGTTCTGAATTACCATGGTTGGTATTTAAAATATCTGCAATCACATTTGATGATACCAGTAACCTCATGTCTTTAATATTCTGCAATGGCACTTTACATCGTAATGCTAATAGGTTTACAGTATTCTGCATTGGCACTTTAAGTATACAATAATAATTTCTACTACCTAACTGGCATTTTTTACACTGCACTTTACATTAGGAATGGTTAGGTTGTTTATTTATGTTTGTATGGCCTGCCTGTAGTGTTTATGTTGTGTGTATTGGTATGTGAGGTAGAGGTGCAGGTCTGTTTGTTTTAATGTTTGTTTTACTGTGTTGATAATTTTAATGTTTGTTTTACTGTGTTGATTGTTTTAATGTTATTTGTAAGGACTACAGATGGAAATTAGCTTTCTTGCTAAATCTGGTGCACTCATCTTTTTATTCCTTGAATAGCTAATGAAAGTGCACACTGTCCTTTATAAATTGAATAAAATAAAATAAAATAAATAAATATGTGCCAAGAGGATTAGAACCAAAAGTATTTCTGTGTCTCTCATAGGTAACTGGCATGATTGATATACCTACATATATTAAAGCAAAATTAAACTTTAGTAGAGTGATGGGTTGTATAGTTACCTGTGTTATTTCCACATGTTGGTTTAATATCCTCATTAGGTGCTCTGTGCTCTCCTGGGCTGCTAATCCACAATACTGTATTTGTGTCTCTCCATTCACTTCCATGGTGCAGCGAAACAAGTCCAAAAATAACACTTTTAGTGCGTAAATGAACGTGAACAAAGCAGATTATGCCCAAACAAACAACATGTTGGGATCAGCGTGGATTACACTGATCACCAGGGAGCTACTTGTTATTATCGTCAGTCATTAATAATTTCTGCTGTGGAATGTCTAAACAGACCAGCCTGACCAAGTGATGCATTCTGTGAAGGTTTTTGCCAAAAGACTTGGGGGCAGATCAGATCTATAGAGGTTGGCAAAGAAGCCAGTGGTATCTAACTGCGGCTTGCACACTCAGAAACACCATGACCTGCCCACAGCAAACCAAGACATGCCCCGTTCAACAAGTTACAGGTTAGGAAAGGTTGGAAAAGGTTGGCAAAGTTTCATGGGGTAAGGTAGAACTGATTCATTTTTCACACTAATTGGTGCAAGGGAAGCACAGAAGTGAGTGTGTCATCTCCCAAAAAGGCACATACCCTCCTAACAAAGTCACGTTAAGCCATCAGACTTTGTGTGCCGGTCAGCAGACATAAGAAGAGGCAAACCCTCCGTTATTGTCCCAATCAAACAACACGGAGGCCCGGCCATTTTCCCCAAAACTTGGTCCAGTGGGAGAAAAGCACTTCTAATGTCTGCTGAACAAATGTAACGCTGATTGGCCGTGCAGAGAACAGGCATATCTCATGTGCCAGTTGACGTGCAGTCATGAGAATGTGCCCATCCCCGAATGTGAAACATGTTGCTATGGTGAAAATCTGACAAATGGAAGTGATTAATCATAGTCTGATTAATCATATTCGACGGGGTTGTGTCAAATCATATGGCCAACAGTGTTGAGAATGTACGGAAGTTTTATATGAGGTGCATATTTAGAACATTTTTAAGGCTAGACTATTTGTTAGAATGACAAGCCTTTTCCCTGTTGTTATGTTGTTGTTATATTATTCAGACACATAAGTGGCTCTGCTGCCTCTTGTTATGCTTATGTTCATTATTCAGCGACTATACTGCAGAGAGATGACACAACAAAAAAGCCATAAATAAAATGTGCAGGAGAATGAATACTCAGGTGAGTGTTTATCATGACGTACAATACTGCTGTTTCAAGTGTTTCTGGCAATGTCTGCTTTTTCCAATTATGATTAGGCCTATCTCCTGATTACAAATGCCTCTGTACCTGGAATATAATGAGTCCAGTTCTCATCAAGGCTTGATCAGCCCACTGCTATTAACCTATGAACCCTTAAATTATCAGGTACGATAAATACCTGAGGCCAATTTGAACTTTTTTAGTGTTTGGTCATACAGCATCTGAAAAATAAAGCCAATCCTAATTTTTAATAATTCTCAGTGTCAGAGTCATCTTCATCTGTCCACCATATAGAAATTAATTTAATGAATTTAAAGAATGAATGAATGAATTTAATGAATTTACCTCATGGCCACACCCCACAGATAAATGCAAAACCATATTTTTCATAGAAGTTGGTCCCTATAACAGGCTATAGCACAGGGATACTCAAATACCTAAACCTGGGGGCCACTTTAGGAAAATGGATAGGGGCCAGGGGCCCGTTGATAAAATGACAACATTAATGATAATTGATTACTTCTCTCTTCCATTTGTTTTATTTTCACCAAACGTATCAAAAGGTAAGTGCAATGATGGTCTTTTATGGCTTGGCTTTCCATTTCTGTTATGTCCACGACACAGTTTGTAATCACATGAATTTGCCACATTTTTCCTCAATATTGAATAATTCTGTAAGTGCAATTTGCACATTCAACACAAACAACTTACAAATGTACAAATGTACATGAATAGCTTTCTGTGCGTCTGTCTGCTGTCAGGTGGGTTAACACTGAAGACACCTGAGCACATCTCTGTCAACTGCAAAGAGCCATTTATGACTTGGACACATTCAACACAGATTCTGAGTGATGACAGTCTTGCCTGTTTAGATGAGTTATTAATTATATACTAGTAATGTGATTAATGATCAGCACTCATTCATGGAATCTGGGGACTTTTTTCTGTTTTTTTCTTTGGTGATTCAGGCGGAAAATCTGTGGGATTCTGCAGAGTAATTTTTTTTTCCTTATAAGGTTTTAGACAGTTATCCAGAACTATCATCAATGTGTTTGGAGCAAAAATAACAATTCTTAACATGCAAAATCCTATATTAAAATTGCAGAATGGGTGGGTGGGCGCTGGAGAGATGGACAACCACCCAAAATATGGACGGTTGGCGCGCGCGCGCACACACACACACACACACACACACACACTATGGAGTTTAGCTTTGGGAGTTAGCCGTCAGCCTGACAGAAACTGGATCAGTGGTGACGACGGCACATTTCAAATGATTTCACACTGTTAACCAGCTAGTAGGTAGTAGATGTTACTGACCCAAACCACTCTACTTTCTGTTGTCGTGTCTTTGGGACTTTAGATGCTCCACAATGGTCTGTTTCCTCCGATAATCCACAGAGTGCTGACAAACTTTACAGTCCAACACCCCCCCCCCCCCCCCCCCCCCCACGCTCTCATAAACATCACTGGCAGATTCATCTGCCCTATCTGTGGCAGTGATCCGTGTCGCTAAATGACGACGCCTCAGCTCCTCTGCTGTATGTTTGATTTTGGACATCTTTTAGTTGTTAAAACAAGTTGTTTTCTCCTCTGTTGTTCCACCTCAGGACATGACATCAGCCACAGGCAAAGGGGAGAGGGCTGGGATGCGTTTAGGTACACTAACACGGCTGCTGCAACATGGTTGTGTTCAAATTCTGCGGAATTTCAGCGGATTTTTCGTCGAAGCACCGCGGCCGCAGGAAGTGGCCTGTGGGCCGGACTTTGAGTATTCCTGCTGTAGTAAGCAGTGTTGCCAACTTGGCGACTTTCTCGCTAAATCTGGCGACTTTCCAACTCCCCATGGCAACTTTTTTTTGTCAAAAGCGACTAGCGACAAATCTAGCGACTTTTCCTGGTGTTACTGGAGACTTCTTGTATTTTGGAAACTGACATGAAAGCATGTATCGTTCCTCTGCAGTTCCTGTTCTCAGTGAGCAGCGGGTGCTGCCGCGAGCCCCTCCCCCGCCCCAAAGTCCTCACAGGTGGTCACAGCCTCGAGCCGCACGCGGCAGTCGCAGGCAGCTGCAGTCAGGAGAGGAGCAGAGAGGAGACCCACCACTCTGCGGCCAGGCAGCAGATGAATCGCGAATCCCATTACAATCACGTGCAAATTGTCAATTATGCAAATTAGGCGATGACGTCATTTGGCGACTTCTAGCGACTTTTAGGACAGCCAATAGCTACTTCCCTTACTGAGGAGTTGGCAACACTGGTAGTAAGTCTAAATTCTGTACTGTCTCATTGTGCATTTGTAGTGGAGATGTCCAGGTTTAAGCTGTCCGTCCACTGAAGTTGTTTATTGCGATTGTTTATGCTGAGAAAATGAGCAGCACGGACAGCGCTGCTGGTGCTGGGTTGTTTTGTTGTTGTCTTTTAGGTCATGCTGTATGATGAACGTTTGACCTAGATTTAAAGATGACGAAGTGTAAAAAGCATTTGTGTATCTCAACCACGTTGTGTTTGACGTGAACGTAAAATTTGTCGTCTCCTAAAGTGGATGAATGCTGCTCTTATTCACTGTCATATTTGTACTACACGCCCAAGCTTTACATGATCGGTTAAGTTCAGGCACTAAAACGACTTGGTTAAGGTTAGGAAAGGTCGCGGTTGATGTTAATGGGAAATGAACACGTTGTGGTTATGTTTTAGGTCAGAAACTTCAACGCAGCGTCAGTCCGGTGTTGTTGTCTGGTGCTGCTGGCTAGTTAGCATGAAGGCAAGTGTTAGCTAGCTAGCAAACACAACATTTTTTTTTAACAAGCTTGTTACAGCTATAAAAAAGAAAAAGTTAAGTATTTTATTTTGAAAACTTAAAATAACACAGTACACAACTAGCTTGAAGTGTCGGGAAGATTTATTGAAAACCTCAGTAAGAATTCAAGTACTTTTTTTTTTCATCTGAAAAAAAAAGTGCCTTTTATAGTCACCAACATTTTTATTAGTAACAGTATTTTAATGAGTAACTGTAACAGCTTACGATTAGCATTTCGTTCCCGTTGCATTACCTGCTTGCCTGTTAATCAAAGCTAATATTTAGTGTTGACATTATATTTGGAAAATAACTCAGCTGTTGCTCAGTTTTGTTCAGATGCTGCTCCCAAAACAACAGATCTGATTTGTGCAAGTACATTTTTATAATACCATGATGAGGATGTAGAGCGCCTAATAAAGAACAAAAATGTAAAAAATATATAAATATATTTGATGGCTCCAGTGGGTTTTGAGTTGCCGGTGGCAGCCCTCATTAGAAATGGAGTTGACAACACGGCTCCCATCCCTCGCCAGTACAACGTTCACCTGCACAGGCACAAAGGCCCCGTGGCAGCACAGACTGATGATCTAATACATTAAGCTCAATTAATTACCGTGTTTAGCATAATTCTGGAGTTTAACAAAGGTCTTTGTGGTAGATGTATCCATTACAACAATTAGTCATTTTGATGAGCAGGGATTATAAATGAGGCAATTAACACACTGTCCGATTGCAGAGGAGAGAGCCTTGCTGCTCACTCTCTGGATCCTTTTTTTTTTCTTGTTTTTTCTTGTTCTTTTTTTTTTTTTTTTTTTTTTTGGATCCGAGCCTCAGACTTTCTGAGTGCAGTTGGAGTTGCTGCTGTCTGGCTGTCAGATGAGGGAGACTGAGGGTCAACTGGGTGCTGGAGTAAAGGGGTCAGTAGTGTCTCCGCAGTGGACAGTTGACCTCATCAAAACACAGAGCGGCTGAGTTAAAGTGCAGACGCTGCGTCCTTCCATCCTCCCAGGTTAACCTGATTAAACTGGGAGAAGGGAGGGAGGGTGAGTCCCTGCAAAACTCACGCCAGCATCAACAACACAACACACGCACAAACACACACACACATACACACAAACATCCACACCTAGGATGTTCAGCCCCTCCTTCCTACACTGCCTACACACTGACTGCCAGAGAGCAAAGTCCCCAGGCGAGAGCCGGGGCTGCAGAGAGGGGGAACACATTAGCCTAATAAGGGCCATCTGGTGGCCATTCATTAACTTGACCATCCTTGAAGTCCCCGACCCAAAATGTCATTTTTCACTTTGCAGAGGAATCCGTTAGGTGACAAGATGAACTTGGGCCAAATTACCAAAGATGGAAAACGTGAGTGAAACAGAGAGAAAGGGAGAGAGAGAGAGAGAAATGGTGAGGAGGGTTGGGAGAGGGGTGCTGAGACAGTGAGAGAGGAATGAGAGAGACTGACAGGGAATGGGACGTGGAGAGCGAGTGAGGGCAGGCAGACATGTTAATTAGCTGATAATGTACACACTATGGCCTGATCCAAAAATGGTGATGACAGTTCACAGAGCATTAAAGCTGAAATCACAGGAAAAATTACTTTCTCACCCTAACTAATTCTCCATGCATATATCATATAAAATGCCAAAATGTACTGTTTATTTTATTTATGTTTTTTATTTTCTCATGTTAAACCCCGTTGCTGCCTGGAAAAGTGTATTTTTAGTTGTTAATTAAAGCTTCCAAGACATTCGGTTTATAGTGAAAATGAACAACTTGCATCTTTGATTTTATGATATTACAAAAACAAAATGCAATAAAAAAGTCTGTTTGCTATACAATCCAAGTCTCTGGTATCCTGATGTATGCTCCGTACTTCCACATCACACTTATTTTCGCTCTAATCTCATCTATGAGCTTGTTAGGAACTGGTGTAAAACTAAAGACCCAATTTTTTTTTTTCACTGAATGAGTAGCAAAGTTTTTTTGGGCCATATGTTCACCATGACTGAAGCTTTGGCGGAGGCTGAAGGCAGCAGATTGTGAATATTTGATACAAAAAAATATGCATTAGAGGTTAACTATCTTTTCAAATATGTTAAACTGTGACACTAGAAAGCCCACAGGGTGGATGTGTTACATGTATTATTGACTTAATCTATTTTCATAAAAATCTATCTATCTATCTACATAGATATATAGATATATAGATATAGATATTTAAAGAGATATATCTATATAGATAGATAGATTGATAGATTTTGGATTTGCCATCAAACTAGGACTGGAAACATGTCCCAAGATGCTAACTTCAGTGTCCACTACTGTAATGTTAAACCAGCTAATGCTAACAATCTTTGGATTTGCAGCTTAGAAATGGTTCCGTAACACTTTAAAAAATAAAGATGTTAAGCAGAGTAGTCAGCCTTGGCTTTTGTCAGAGTTTGAAGTAGTCATTTTGTGCCACAGTGCTTTCTCCCTTTCTGCTGGCAAGGTGATGGACCCAGAAGCTCCAAATCACCGCGGTGGTCCGTGCCATCTGCCTCTCCCGTCGTGTAAAAACCTACAACTTCACAACTTTCCACGTTCCACAAGAGGCAATACTGCACAGCACGGAAAAGCCTCTTTCCAAGGGTTGATATGGATTCATTTTGAAGCATCTGCAATTATAATGTCTCAAAATTATGCACCAAGGGTATCTGAACTTTTTAAATCTTTTGAACAGAACTCTCCTGCATGTCCTTCAAGTAAAGCCCATTTCGCAATGATTTGTGTGTTCAAGGGTTTTAATGCATAACATAGAGCAAAAAACATGAAGCACAGTGGAGGTAACCAACCTCTGTTTTCCAGCAACAAAGACGCTGGCAGCTGATTAAGCAGAAATTATTCGAGAGGAGCCACTGATAATGTTGGGGACACCATGCAGAAATGGATTATATACAACATGCATCTGCACAGAAATGGCTCGATTAGCTTAACTTTACACTAACTGCTGGAAGGTAATCACAGTTGATCTTTTTCCCAGCAGCCATGTAGACATGAAATAGCAGGTAAACACAGGTGTTGCTAATGACGTTAATGTGGGTTCTGCTCCAGTTAGGCCCAGCAGAGCCAGTTTCCTGGTGCTGTTCATGCTGGCTCACCGGCACACTGCAAAAAGTCAAATCTTACCAAGATTATTTGTCTTATTTCAAGTCAAAATGTCTTATTTCTAGTCAAAATATCTCATTACACTTAAAATAAGACATGATCAGCTCAGAAATAACTTGTCTTTAGACAATTTTCACTTGTTTCAAGTGAAAATTTACTTGAAACAAGTTAAAATTAGCTTGAAACAAGAAACAAATTCTGCCAATGGAACAAGCAAATTTTTACTTAAAATTTTAAAATTTGCTTGTTCACTTGTGTCACATACTCTTGGTAAGATTTTGACTTTTTGCAGTGCAAGGCTCTGTTAAAGCTAAATGGAACAGAACTTTAATTAATGTCATCAGTAACACCTGTGTTTACTCTGCCATTTAAAAAGACAGGTTCAATATTTTTGAATGTAGGCCTAATTCACAGATTATTTGGCATTATGCTCAGATGTAGGTAGCATCACTTCCACGGTGGCTTCAGACCCTGATCGTGACAGCGGTCAGTGGGGCAGTGGTAAAATGGCTTTGACAAACTAAGGTCATGTTGCTTTTCTGAATCAGGAAGCTTGTATACAAGGTGTATACTCAATCCCAGAATATTCTCCTGAAAACGTCTCACAAACCAAGCATTATGTCCATAGTAATGGCCTTAGACAGCGGTGTTCTTTTGCAACTTGTTTTGGCTGCTTTCACAGAGTTTACAGTTTGAAAGGTGGGGCTTTACTGCTGCTTCTTGTTTTAGAAAAGCAGCACCATCTTTGTTTTTCAAATCCATTTCCTATTGCCCCATTGGCCGCTGCTGTAGTGGAGCGGGAGCTTGCAGCACATGGATGATGAATGATGCTCTCTACGTATGAGGATGATGCCAGATAATCTGTAAGTAGGGCCGAGGCTCCAAAACAGGGAACTTGTCCTTTAATGTTAAAGTGTCTGGTGTGAAAAAGGTCTACACTTTTAAAACGATCAGCATTTCAAAAATGAGGTAGGGGGCTAATGGGGAGCTAATGGATAACATACTCAAGTAATTACCGTCAAGTTATTAACTCTAATCTTTAGTTGTTTTTTTTTTTGTTGCTATAGTTACACAGGTTGGTTCATAACTGTATGGCCAGTGTAGCATGTAAATTTAGAATAGGAGATGGACTATGCGGTGCACAGTTTTAACACATACCCTCCAGCCAATCAGAAACGAGTATTCACCCAGCCAATGCTATAAGTGGAAACTAACTACAGGACAGCAGCATGAAGACATCAAAAATGGTGGACGGGACAGTTTGGATTCATGGACACATCTTCACAGGTAGTGTTACTGATGCATGGTCTTTCTGCAGCAAGTCTTGGCTGCTAGTTTCTGCCTGCTCAGACCAAAGTGAGCCAGCCAACTATAAATCCCCACTATCCCCTTAAATGAAAGAGGAGGTTATCAAGAGAGCAGCAGTAGCCGTCTTCATGTGTGTCTAGAACCACAGAACGCTGTATATCTAACCTTGGCTGACACTAATTAGCTTTGATGAATGATTCTTGCACAATCAGTCTATGACAAAACATATATGTAGGTGTGCGCATGCATGTGAGCCATAACGCCCTCTTGCCATTATGTCTGCCATGGATTTAATCAAGCTGTCTCATTATATGCATGCATGGAGGAGCGCCTCGCTCTCATGCTAAAACGCTATAAAAGGTCATATGCAAACGCTCCTATTATATCTAATTACTGAGTGTTTAAAGTGGTAATGTGCACGGTCCATGCATTTTTCTTCTTTAATTAATTTATTTTTTGACTCTATTGTTGGTGTTAAGCGGTCATTGTTGCCATTGTGCTTTCCAGAGATCACCTGCCAATCAAAAAGTGTGGCCAGTAGGGGAGAAGAGCCACTTTTCTACATATTGAACTATAACTGCTTACTTGAGGTTTTGGGGCATTCAGTGAAATTTAAACATGTTTTGTAGCTGATTTGGAATGGAAAAATGGTGGGCATGGGGGTAAACTGTCACACGATGTAACTTCTGAATTGCTGTCCTTCTTGGTGCTTTCACAAGCATGCAAACACAGATGATCCGCCTAAGAACTGCACTTCAAGTTAGCACAGTGATTCTATGACTGTCGAGCAGAATAACAAAGCACAGCTTGGCTCAAAACTGACAGCACAATGCTGGTGCTCCGTGTGTGTGTGTGTGTGTGTGTGTGTGTGTGTGTGTGTCTGTGTGTGTGCAAGTGACAGAGTTTCATTGTCTGCTTTGTCAAAATATGTTCTTGGAACATCTCCTTGGTCAGATTTCTCCATAAACCTCTTGAGCATCATTAGTCTGTTGACTGATGGCACTGAAAACTGACCTGGCTCTTGTCTGGCTGATCTTTGTAAATCCTCCAAGGAAGATCAACCTGCTTGTTTTCTGTTTGTAGTCTGGTGTTCTGCAATATTATAAATCTGCAATATTAGAAAATATTTTATTCTTCCTAAATTGATTTTAAGTGTTGTTATTGATGCTGTACATTGTTTTTGTTGAATTGTTGGTGGTGAAGTTTAAATTTCTGTATGTAGCACTACTTTCTTGTTGGGTGTCACTGCACATGCTAAATACCCCATTCCTCTATTTATTCAAAACAAACTGGAATAAGGCATATCACCTCCTGCGTCAGAGGCTCTCCCCCCATGGAAACCACTGAATAAATACATTGTTCTTGTGTATAGTCTTTTTTTTGCCACCTTCAGAACACCAGAAAGGTTTATTTGGATCTTGTCTTTTGATCATTTCGAGAACATTCTTCCTCCTACAGAGGTGTTCTGGCAGCCCGCATGTCCTGTGGATCACACGAAGGTATCAAGTTTTCTCTCCACAGTACAAAAGTAAATATGTATCCTGTCTTTAAAAATGTTAGGGTGCCTGTCGACTGTAACTCATTTAGGATTTGAGTGACAGTAAAGTTGTATTTTTGAAGTAGTAAAATAATGTTTCCCATTGCATAATAATCTCGTTTGAATCATGGGATGGGAGTGATTAGTCCAGGTATTAGTCAGACTCTTGGGGAAGTAAAGATGTCACTAATCCGGAGATTAGTGATATTATTTTCAAAGCTAACAAGCCCAGATTATCCATGTTTTTTTTTTTTGTTTTTTTTGGCTAAAATGTCTTTTTGAGCCATTAGGGGACTGAATCAGCGATAATGAAGTTGGCTCTTGGTGTTTTTTTATTCCAAAAGTCGCTTGCAGAGGTAAATTTATAATCTCCATGTCAGGCATTTAGAATGCCGAACTCCTCTTCATTTCAAAGGCATAGAAAATGGGACATATGAATGGCATTATTCATAACAACCTCCCTAACAGACGAGTGATGCTAAATTACAATATAATTAAAAACTGAATAAGGGAAACTGATGCAGAAGATAGCAGACACTAACACGAAGAGTCAATATGTCAATATGCCAGAACGGCAGCATAGCAAAATTTAAAAGCCAATAGTCGACAGTAATTTTATTGAACAACACTCATATTGTTTAACCCTTCAAGGGAACTGAAACTTAGCTGTGAAATACCTAGACAGACATAACTTAATCTCTATAAACAGATTTCTGAAAATTAATGCAGTATCTGTTGGTGGTCAGAGGCAGCCATTCTGGTTTGCATTTGTAGTCCGTTTGTAGTTGTAGTGGTTTTATGCAGGTAAACAGTCCATGTGCAGAGCAAAAGAGATTGTATTATCAATGTAGTATCAATGTTTGTGTGTTGTATGGAGAAAAGTTTGACTCGTGTAAGAAGAGAAATGAAATTGGAAGTGAGCAGCCAGCGGCTACACCTCTGAAACACTGGCTGTTGGGTTCAGGTTCTGAGACTGGACGTAACTTAATAAAAGTATGTATAAACTACTGTGAAGATATGTGTAGAGTCTGAATCATATCTGCTCAGTCCTCAGTAACTCAACACGATAACCAATTTTTGTTTCCCCTCTCGGTCTCAATCACAATTTTTATAAAAGCATAAAAAAGGCCAACAAGTGATGCCTCAGATCCCCTTTCACCTCATTGGGTGACCTTAATTGCTCTTAATAATGTAGTTACCTAGATATTAAGATCTATTTCTGATGGTAACTTTTCTACTTCAGATCTTATTGAAGGCTTCCAAATAGGCTTAACCCTGACAAAGATGTGAAACGATGACGAAGTGCGTCACATTCAGATGTTGAGGATTACTGGAAGTGGAGGATTTCTCCTTCCTCTTCAAAGGGGAATCATCACAATGACAAAAACGACAAAGCCATTTTGGAACAAAAATGAAAGTGATCCACTGCAATAATGCTTTGACATTAGTCAGAATGACAACCTGTATGGCAATCAAGCTAAAATGGAACTCACATCTACATTTGCTTACCTGGCTTAAAGTGAAGGTTTTGCCAAGATATGGAGAGGTATCTTGAACGGTTAGGCAGACTTGAGCCACACTTTGCTGAAAACATCACCTAATCATTAAATATTTATGCAGTGGTTGAGTGCTTGGTCAGGATTAATGTCTTTCACCATTACACAGCCACGCACACTGATTTTCAGCAGCAATTATGTAATTTTATTGTGACAAAAACAGAAATCTAAAACAGCATCACACCACGACCACCACGGTTGTATTTCTATCTTTGTCATTTGAGCTTGTGCTTCACCAAAGCTATGCGGAAGGCTTGAGTGCATAAAACGCTGTGAATAATTTTAAATCTCATACACCTGTTTGGGTCCTTGGGGACGAGCGAAAGCAAAAAGGTATTTTCTACTGCTCAGAGACGGCGACTTAATGAAGTTCTCCCTCGGCAACAATCTAGGTTACAGACCGCATTTGTTCTTCAGAGGAACTCAGATGAAAGAGAGATTTTCATGTTGGTTGGACACAAATTTCAGGGGGAAAAAACAGAAGTCTTACGTGCTGCATCTGTCATGATTCATTGTCACGTAGCTGTGGTGTTCATGAATAGTGAAATAATGTAGATTTTACCCTGTGCCGGTTCTGGTGTCAATGCTGATTCAGTGTTGGCGCACGCACACGTCTCTTTGTCAAAAGCTTGTCTTTGCAGCCTACCACACTGCAATTTTTAAAAATCTATAGAGAAACTGAGCATTCATGCTGTCTTTCAGCACCGGCCTACTTTACACCCAGGTAGCACACTTTCATACCTCCGAGCTGCCCTGTTCTCCATGCCAGGTGAACACATGCACTGAAAGACTTAGTAGGTAGTAAGCGAGTGCCTTGCTCAAGGGCACCTTGATGACAGCTGATGAAGAACAGGAGGGTGTTTTCCTTTCCCTGGTTGTGAAACGATGGCCTGAGTTGCCGTCCAACACGCTGCTCTGTCCAAACCCTGGAGGTTGCCCAGCGGCCGAGTTGCCAGGCTGAGGGACTTTTAGCCACGTTCGTGTTTTCACCGTCCAATGAAGGCCTTTTGTTTGAGTGGTTGCCAGAGCCTTTGCTGAGATATTCCCATTAGTAGGGCTGGACCACAATGCGGCTGATTATCCCATCCTTAGTCAGCCTTTATTAAAGCTGTTGGGATTCCAGCAGCAGTGCAAACTGTGTGTATACAGTGCCAGAGATGCTCTTTTGTTCACTCAACAGAGAGAAGATGCAGGAATGTTGGCTAATGATGGCACACACGACCATCTTGCCCCTCATTTGTAGTTAGCACACGGTGTGCGGCATTATTCGCTCCCTCAGACCGTCACCCCGTTACTCCTCGCTCCCCCTACATGATGTACCTGCGAAAAACATCAAAGATAGCAGGAATTAGCCCGCCTCTTTGAAGGTGAACAATGCTACAATAATGCTAATTCGCTAAACCCTGTTTCCTTCCCTTCTGCTTTCAAGTGATAGAAACTTTAAAGTGGAAATATCAGCATCTGTCAAGCGCGGCCTCTGTTTTCTCAGGAACAATCAGAGAAAACAAACAGTCGAGTACAGGAATTTGTTGGTTTGTCATTTCAGCTTGCTTGGCACCTACATGAAAACGTCTGCTCCTGACTGACTGTGACAGCTTTTATCATCAGTTTTGTGACTAAGAAAACGAGTCAATTGGGTGTTTTCTCTTCCCAGAGTTGTTTACAGTAGATAAAGCTGTCACTATCTAAAGTCTGAGACTGCTTGGTGCATCAGACACTTGGTGTGCCGTTGGTATATAATAGCGCACAATCAATTCTTTTGCAGAGAAGATAGCCATATCAGGTCGTGTTAGAGCTGCAGTTATTGGAAATAGACAGTAGATCTGAGACCAAAGCAGTTTTTATAAATAGAATACCCTGAAAAATAGATACTAAAGATATCTACTGGAACAAGTCAGTGGTTTTCAAAACGGGGTCTGGGGACTTCAGTAAAACAAGGGAAAGTTTAATTTCAGTGTAATTTAAATGCTTGTGAAAGCATAAGCAAAAAAACACAATAAACCTGATCCAGCACCAGTGATCTGACCTTTAACTATGCCATTTTAGTTGTTCCAAGTACAGTTTTCTGATAATTTTTTAAAAATATTTTCTTCTTAATTTCCAAGAATTTTCTTTCTTTCTTTTTCTTTCTTTCTTTCTTTCTTTCTTTCTTTCTTTCTTTCTTTCTTTCTTTCTTTCTTATCTTTATTTTATTGTTATTTTTTTACTTTATTAATTTATTTGTTTTATTGATTTCCTGCTAATTTTCAGGTCATTTCTTGCAAATTACTCATTGCCTCTTCCCCAGGTTTTGAAAGAAATCCAATTAATTTGCTGGGGGGAAAGGAGATTAGAAAATTATGAAAACAAGCAAAAAAAGAAAAAAGAAAACAAGCACAATAGAAACTGAAAATTAGAAAACAAAAACACCCCTGTATTTATAGTTTAAAGGATCTCTTCAAAAACCTGATCGACATCAGATCTCTTGTTTTTAAATGCTTGTGAAAAATAATCTCTTGATATCAGGGTCCCTAATGAGGCAAAATGACCTCAAATGAGCATCCGCTGCTTATTGAAAGATAACATGGGGCTGCAGAAAATTAAAATGTTGGAAAACCCCTCGGATAAGCAATGGCCAGAAGACATCCGTGTGACGGAGGCAGCCTTTCACTGTGTTATGAAATCAGTCGTGACAAATGGAGCGTCTGAACTGAAGCTGCAAAGCAAAACCGAGATGAGGAACACGGGTGGGTTTAAAAGCTGACCCGCTTGTCTTTCACACACCTCGTCAGCGGACTTTTTCACAATCTGCCCAAGATCGCAAACAAGTTCCAGAGGATTTTGGCAAGGGAGCCCTCTGACATTTTTATTTGACCCTGCATTTGTTCAGTCTATCAGTACATCAGAGTGTTGACACTGCGGCTGCACACACTGCTGTTTGACCTGATTAACAGAACACACTACATCTGTGGACGATGGCCACTGTGTACTCAGGTCGATAGTACACACACAGCAGGGGAGAGTGTGACACAGAAAACAAACGATCTGTTGTTATTTTTAATCTCAGCAGTTTTTGCATTATTGTTGCACATTTTTGACTTCGCATGAGAAAGAGATAAAGTGTGAAGTGAGATGGCCCGCCCGTTTTCACAAACTCTCAGTTAAGTGTTACACAGACAAGAACATCTAAAAATACAAGTGATTCTCCCCTAATTAAACACTTCTCTCTGTGCATCATCAACAAATCATTAAAGCAATAAAAATGTTTGCTAAGCCAAAATAAACGTATAATTGTTAAGGAGTGGTAGTCGCCTGTATCAAAAAAAAAAAAAAAAAAAAATGACTATAGTAAAACATATTTGGGAAAACATATTTCTGAGAAGAGCTCAAGGGGTGTGCTGGTGTGCTGGTTCGTAACCTTTTCATGTCATTTTAAGCAATAAATCCTAATAACGTCAAATCACATTGGTATCTACTCTTAACTTTGGAAGCTGCAAACATGTTAAAGGGTGTCAGATATACGTCAAATATTCATGATGATTTCTTATGCAATTTTGTCAACATTTTGGCCATCACACTTTAATATCCATCCCTCTTACCCTCATGATTTATTGATGTACTCTTCAGCACTGCCTATGCTTTGCTGCCATTTTCACTTGGCTTGGCTGACCTTCAAACATTGTTAGCCTAACTATTGTGTAATTATCCACAATCACAATAAATACTCTACTCTTAAACCACAAGAGGCATTTTATTAGCTACAATTTGTTGTAAATAATAATTCAGCTCTCCTTTCTGTTCATGGCCTGGGAAAAGGGTGTTGCTGCCAAGCTGCAAAACCACAAATGCTCCTCAGGGTCGTGGCTGATGTCCTGATGGACGCTGTTCCCCTTCACTCCACAGTCTCTGACCTGAGGGCGGTGTTTTACATCCAGCAATTGTACTATTCTTGTCCAGCACCAGTGGTGGTTCTCCAGCAGTAATTCACCAGCACCAAGCCAATTTGTGTGTCTTTGTGGAGAGCATCCCCCCTAAATTGTGTTAGAGAAAACATAGGTTATCATGAATATGAGCACACAGAAGCATCCTGACCGTCTGAGATGGCCTTTGTGCTTGACATTGCACCATCAGTCCAGACACCCCAGCTTTTCATTTTCCCACCTGATCAAAACATCTCTGTGTTATTGACTGTACTGCTGTTTGGGTAAGTTGCCTCATTCTTGCAGTGAGCCTTGGGGCTTTACATTTGCTCTTGATGAGCCCTTGGTTGGCAACCTCTGCAATCTTTATCCGTTTTCCGTTCTCACGTTCCACAGCTGTTTGACACACTACATGGGCAAAAGTATGTGGACATCTGAACACCACACCCATATGCAATTGCTGAACATTTAATTTCAAAACTATGAGCATTAATTTCTTGAATTGATCTTCTTGGTGGTCTGCCCACTAGATCTTGGAACATGGCTGCAGGGTTTGCTTCTTTTCAGACACAAGAGCATCATGGAGGTCGGACACTGATATTGGGAGATGGGCTTAGGCTTGCAGTCTTTGTTACAGTTCATCCCAAAGGTCTTCAGGTTCTGTTTCTTTATGGAGCAGTCATGCTGAAACAGGAAAGGCTCCTCCATGCTGTTTCCATGAGTTTGGAAGCTCACAGTTCTCCAGAATTGTAGAATTATATCTGTAGCATTAACATTCCCCATGACTGGAATAAATGAACTTAGCCTAAACAATGAAAAACAGTTTGTTTCTGTGGGTATATGGGTGTGGTGTTCAGGTGTGCACCTACTTTTGACCATGTAGTACACACATAAATCACCACGGAGGCCACAACAGTGCATGCTGAGTGGGACTGTGGCTCTGGATTTAGTTCAGTGAAGTTAATGTGTTTCACCGGGAAGCTGCAGATCAGGAACACAGCATAATCGGCAGTGGGGTCCCACCAGGGTCAGTTCTTGGCCCCATCTCCTTCATTATGAATACGCTCCCCTTTGGCTGTATGTTCAATCATAGCCAGATTCCATTGTCCTTAATTTCAAACATTAGCCATTCTCTGCACACAACTAGAAAATTATAAGAGTATCCATTATTTAGCACTGTGCTGGGCAAAGTTTAATGAAGCTTGATTCCTGATGGCTCAAGTCCCCACCCTTACTTCAAAAAGATATGATGCCTCAGTTTCACCTCTCCATCACTTTGTCTCTGTATTCCATGTGTGGTCTCAGTTTTCCAGAACAATGTCACATGGCACTACGCTCGCCATGAACACTACTGACATTATGCGAATCAAAAGATAATGATGAAGACTTTAGTTTTCTTTCATGTGTCCACCCCCGTAGAAAATATACACTGACAAGACTACAGCTAAAAGGTGTGACAATTTTCTTTCAAACAGGCATTGCTCATCCTCTCTTTGCCTGCATCAGGTCAGAGGAGGAGAAACACCTAGAAATATTATTTTCATCTAGAAAATGTTGCCAGTTAAGATGTGTCAGTAGCAGTTTCATTCAGATGAAACAAGGGTGGAACATAAAATAATGTTGAGGTTTTGGACCCTGACACACACACTGTGATTAATTTTTTAATTTAACGCTGTCTTTTACTTCACACAGTCTTGTGATATCTAACCTTAACTGTCAGAAAAAAAGAACATGTAGTCTTCCCTAACATTAGGATAATGTGAATACCTCTGTGATCATAATACTAAATGACTTTGTTAGCGACTCACCTATTCCCAACACTACAGAAACAGACCAGATGACATTTCTTCCAGTAAGTAGTGTGCTGTACCAGTATGGTTCAAGAAGGTAAAAATGCTAGACGTGTAGCACTTAATCACCGACAAGAAAACATATTGCCCTGGTAATATCACTGTGGAAACTCTCAGGTGTCCCGGTCTCCAAAGGAATCTGTTCCTTTGAAAAATGGAGCCTTGAAAGTATTCATTAGTTAGCCAAGCATTGAGATTACCCCGTTAATGCCAATGTGCCTTAAAAGGAAAGTTGTGGGCCAGATGAAAAACTTGTTACTGTTTCAAAAGGACCACGTCCAAAGAAAAAACGGATGGCAGCACAATGGTAGAACAACTGCGGTCAGGCTCTGTGAAAGGTGTATAAATGAGTTGCACCCTTAATATCCATTAGTGGACCTTCTGTATGAGGCTGTTCAGTGTGGAGAAAACTGGGCAAAGGAGGAAAAACACAGACCACTGTTGGAAAAAGAAACACTGATCAATAAGTGATGTGTGTGGTTCAATAAGTGCATTGATCATCACACAAACGAACACATCACAAGCATGGCGGGACTAAGTGTGCTGGTGCAAGGTCAATACCTCTCAGCTCGGCCTCCTGTAAGTCTCACCCTGTGCTTGTCTTCACTTGCACCTCTTAACAGGATCTGTTGAAAACCATCTACAGCAGAGAGGTGGAAAAGAAGCTTTTCATTTCATCAGGTAACAGTCTGCCCTTTACCACACCGCATTTTTAAAAAAGAAGTTTTGCTAACATTACACACTATTTACTACAGATTGTTGTTGCAGATTTAGAAAAAAAATAGGGTAGATAATTACTGTTCGTCAACAATCTAAATCTCAAATACTGAGGGAGATATTGCATGATTATGACAGATTATCTCATTATTCCATTGCTAGGCAACAACACTCAGCTTTACTGTCCCGTGTCCCATGCTGCCTCATCATATCTCTTGGGTCTTTCTCAATAAGTTTTCTTATGGGCTTCCGTGACCTCCTTGACCCATGTGAGTTAATATAGAGAAGCCAAAGTAGAAATCCAAGAGACTGCTTTGACAGAGGACACATGAAGATCTAGAGGATTAGTTGTCAGCCAAGGATGGATCGAACGCTGACTTTACTGAATGGCACAATAGCCTATAGTGACAAGCTGTGTACCATGTTTTATTGATTGTGTGGATGACATCAATCACCGAGTTCATCTCAAATTGTAAAGACGTTCTCTGTTAATAATGGTGTCTGTTCTTTCGTCTATCTTAAACCACAGATGTGTTCTGTTCTCAGGTCATCTCAAGGCATTGTGATGTGTTGTTGTCCAGCTGAGTCTAAGGGCTTCCCATTGATCCTCACTGGTCAACACACCATCTGACCAAGACGCCGACCTTGGTTGGCAACTAAACTACCGGGATCGTGATTCGTTCTGGCATTCGTTTGTTCTTTGGCGGGTAGATACTCCATCAAGCAAGTAAGGAGGACACAATATCACAAATTGAGAGAAAGCCCAAGGATATGCAGGTTTTCATTCCAATAAAGCATTCCAACTCCCAACAATTCCAATTCTATCACAAGGTGTTTGATGTTTTCACAGTAGACTGGAGTGAGATGTCTAACTTGAGTACAGACAGAAATGAAGAGGAAATACAGGAATACAGTGGATCACCATGCAAAATACTGATATCAAAATACTGCTTGACATAGTTTTATTTTTGGATTGAAAATTAATCTTTTTAGTCTTCATTAAGTATTGGTCAACAATAGTATCATTTCCCTGCAGATATATTCAGGTTATTTTGTGCTATGGGGCAGTACAAAACTTGTTTATTGTCCCTTTAAACACTTTCCACACAGTACATTAAGGAGAGCAGATAATCCAGTAGTGAATTGTTTGCTCCAAGGCATTTCAGTGATGCCTTGTGGTTAGGGCAGCCAACAGCTGTTGGAGGTGAGATATCTAGGATGAAGTCCTCTCCCCAAACGACGTCAACTCTATTTTAATTCTCCACACAGCATGCTGCATTGACACCTGGGCTGAACACATGGTTAAAATTAGGGCCACTGTAGGGGACCTTGACAAACAAGTGACTTTGACTGAATTTATCAGCGCGTCCCCAGAGTCAGACACTTCTGAGACCCATTGCTCTTCTTAAAATTGTAGTTTTGTGTGTTAATGTTATGTTTACTCATATTTATATATCGCACATATTTAATATGTAGAAAATTGATAGTTTATTAATTTAATACTGCTGATAACAGCAACTACAAGTAAATTGAATACATGTAAAGAAACTCTGCTTTACTCTCTCCTATACCACCCATTCTTTCAGGTTATGTAACATACTGAAATTCAGAAATGTATTTGTTTTCAATGGTTTTGTTATTTTTATTGTTGAATTACTTTTGGGATTTCAGTGTCTGGGTTTTCCTTCAGGGATCAATAAAGCTTCAACTAATTGTTAAACACTTGGTAACCGCGTTTCAAAAAGTGCAAAAAAAAAAAAAAAAAAGAAAAAAAAAAGTTATTATTATCATCATCATCATATGGTATAATTTATAATATAAATTCAGAAAAATGATCTCTGATTTATGAATATAAAAAAACCCTCTGTTTTATACTGTCCAACAACAACTAAACAGTAACCCCCTTGCTTTTTTTTTTTTTTTTGGTACAATTTAGTTTTAATAGCTCATATTCTAATGCTTTTTTCAACATTTATCATGTAGTGCCTAGCTTGTTACTTTGCTAGTTTATTTGATAGGGACAGTGCATGTTAATAACATTTCTGAAAATATGCCAGAGTTAGCCAGAAAGGCACATTTTCATCTGTAGTCCCTGGTCAGGCAATAATGGTCAGGTAAAGATGTTAAAAGGAGGAGGAAACTGTTTCACAGCTATTGCAAACCTCAAGGTACAATTTGCAGTCAATATAATTTCTGTAGAAGCTAAAGCAGATTTTTCATTCTTCCAAGCTGTTTGAGTAGACTGGTAATAGCTACCTCAAGAAACTGCAACAAAAAGCACAAGATAGAGCCTTAGCAATGGTCAAATATGAAATAGAGATGCCACTCTTCTGTTAAATATTATTGAATTATTGAATAATTGTGAATAGGTCATTGTAGTTATAAAACCACTGTAGGTGTAACTGACTCAATGATTATTAGGATAAATAGAAATTCATTCATAATGCCATTGCCATCTCATCTGGTAGAAACTGCATCATCCATTAAGAAAAAGCACATTCATCAGTATCATTTGCACTGCCATTGCTTCATTTAGTCAATAACATTCGTCCCCAGGGGGAAAAAAAGCAAGCTTTTGTGAAGCAGTAGCATAACAAGCAATGGTATGAAGTTATTTTATTTCCTCCAACTCAAACTTTTGGAAAACAATGGGAGGGAGTCTATTTAGCAGGAGCTGAGGTTTGAATTTTTCAGGTTATGGATGAACTGTCTAGTGTCTGACAAGACCCACTATATAAACTTTGAACACAGGCTCTCCGGGAGACATCGATAGTTGTAAATATTTAATTCAGTGCCTCCGACAATGCATGCCACTGAAACAAATCTTTACCAGATTGAATTCAAGATAAATAGCACGAAAATATCACCGAAGCTGATACACAGCTTTTTATGCCATCATTTTGTCAATGTGGCTTGGTGGGCTGCTTGTGCCACATCTCTCTCAGTGGTTCAACACCTTCTGTGATGGCAGAAGTCCAGTCTGTGCCTTGTTTTGAATAAGCTACATTTTTACAATATATTATGACACTGGAAGTACCTATAATGATTTATTATAGGTTCTAAAATGCATCGCTAACATTTTATTGAGACTTTTTGTATATTTCGTCCTTCTGTTGATAGAAAATGACATAGCACTGGATGAAGACACTCAACGGAAACCCTTCAAGTGTGTTTTTTTATAGGTACACATGATGTAAAGCCATCAAAAATACATGACTAGTGTAGTTTAAATATTAATAATGGAATGTAAGCAAGCATCAGTAAAGCTCTATAATACCCCACAGTCAATACAGTAATGCCCCCTTAACCTCTATGTGGCATAAGAAGAGGGACATAGTGCACTGTGACCATGGTCTATTGTAGTCTAGTCATTCAAATATTTTTAGACCATTAGAAATGGTATACGACCATATATAAATCACTGTAGGCTCTTATGGTTTCATAACACAGTATGAAAGTCTTTGTGCATAATTATTACAATTAGAAACACTGAATAGAAGCTGTTAACAAAAATAGCTGTGAAATCAATGAATGGATTATAAGCTCACGTCATCAACAGGCAACACTGTAAATTTTTCAATAAGCAAATGAAGCACCCACCTGTGATCAACAAAGGATCAACACAATTTAATTTTTAAACTTTTATTCACTTAAATTCTCAAGTGTTAAAGCAACAAGAAAACATTTATAATGTCCTTTGGTGGGATTTTATTACACTTTATTAATACTGTATATGTAAACTGATATTCTTTGATGCCAGCACTTTGCCAATACAAAGGAAAATCAACTGCACAACCCAAAAAAAAAAAAAAAAAAATACCCAAAAACAAATCAACAAATAAAATAAAAAGTGAAGAAGTGATAGAAAATGGGAAAAGAAAGAAAGAAAGAAG
Organism: Myripristis murdjan; assembly: GCF_902150065.1. Classification (NCBI taxonomy): domain Eukaryota; kingdom Metazoa; phylum Chordata; class Actinopteri; order Holocentriformes; family Holocentridae; genus Myripristis; species Myripristis murdjan. The sequence goes on along the minus strand of NC_043999.1, from coordinate 24,106,463 downwards.
GAAACCAATGAAATTAAACAGTTTCATTTGCATTTGGATGTCTTGATTAGATACATTAAAGGTTGCCTTTTTTCAATCACAGTTCGGCAAGGATACAAAAGGACTACATGACTTGTTTTTTTTTTATGTTTGTTTGCGCAGTTGAGAAAAGAACTTGCAAATACATCGATGATTTTCTATGCACTTCTCATCTGCTCTGGTGAAAACTATCCTCTTTGACCATGATCGTAGGGAGCGCCGTGGCTCTAAGATAGAAAATAATCAGACAGCTTATTGGAGTATCTTTTTTTCTTTTTCTGTTTTTTTTTTTTTTGGAGGAGAGATGAGGGGCGGGAGGAGGGGCGGGGGCGGGGACTTCGTACACATGTGCGTCACTAACATCGGACAAAAAATCTTTCAACCGACAAGGGTTACAGAGTAACGTTCACGAAAGCACAGGTCGGTGGCAGCATGGTGAGGAGACCTGGGATGGGAGAGTGAAGCCGTGGAGGAGGGAGGGACGAGATCGGAGGGGATGAGTGGAGGTCGGAGGGGTAGCGCTGGAACGGGAGACAGAAAGCTAGCGAGAAGTCGACATGGGCGAGATTTTCGTGTCACAACGTGGCAGTCCGGGCGAATTTCCTTCTATCCACAATGCACTGACAGCAAAGAATGCTTCCTGTATGCTATATCCTCTTTTCTTTTTTTTTTTTTTTTTTGTATGTCACTTTATGCATGTATACGGTATGTTCTAGAGGCCAGTCTTGCCATTCAGCGGGTACAGTTTCCATGAGATTTCTTCAGCATCAGCCAGCCAACGTCACTCTCATGTAAGCATCCCAGGAGGATCGGCTGCAGCTGTCAGTTTGCGGAAAGGAGCTGATCGGTAGCAGCTGCTGTTGCCGTGGCAATAAGAGAGTCCGTCACCTCCAGTTGTCCCTTCTCAAACCGGAAGGAGCTCATGTACCTGGTATGGCTTTGAGGGAGGGGTGGGAGGGCGGGTCACTGTTCTCTGCTCTTTGATTCATATGAAGCAAATGCTCAATTTAAATCTTTTTTTAAATTTATTTTAAATATCTGGCATTTTTTTCTGAATTATATCTCTTTTTTTGTAAATTTTAATCTCTATATACTCTTTGAAATTTAAATGAAAAGTTTTGCACATTCCCTTTATCGTGAGTGTCCATTGAGTCTGGCGGGGGGTGGACAAGCTCTTACAGTACGGTCCAGAAAGCTCATGGTTGCTCTTGTTCGATGGTTGTTGATTATTTGGGGCGATGTGGAGGAAAGGGGGGGGTTGGGGTTAGGGTTTGGTAGTGGCGGTCCGGGGGGTTGAATCACTCCCGCCAGACCAACGTGTCTACAGTAGGCATGGGTCTCTTAGAGCATGGTGGGCCAGTAGGAGGCCTGTCTCAGCAATGCAGAGCCCAGCAGCAGCAGCAGCAGCAGCCTGGGGGAGGACGGAGGCGACAGGGGGGCCTGGCCTGAATCGGCGCCCCCGCAGCCCCCCAGCTCCGACTCGCAGCGGGGCTTCTCACACAACAGGCCGGTGTAGGCTCTGGGACACTCGCAGCGGAGGTTGTTGAGACACACCCCACCGTTTTGACAGCGCAGGAGTTCGTTGTCGCACACCCGGGCTGTGGTGGAGGCAATATAAGACAGGAGAGAAGAGTGAGAATTGAAGCCACAGAAGATTTTTGGTGACACTTTACTTGGAGGAGCATTATAATATGTTAAAAACAGATCCATTAAAAGCATAGAGGCACATTATTTATAGTATAATTATCACAACAGAAACTTAACAACAGAAAATTAAATTAAATGTAATTATCTAAGCAGCTGCTCCAACTGTAAACCCCTTTTCTGTACATTTATTATTATTTTTTTATACATAAATAAACAACAAATCTTGAATTATCTGAGCCTGGAAATTTGATTTACAAATTTCAATTACCCATATGATGCCTTATAAGCACCACTTCAAGTAAAGTGTTACCATATTTTCTGAACATCTAACATTTCATTATACTGCCTTGGCAATGATGTCTTTTATAGCAGTTATAATTTCATTTATCCCCTGCAGTATAGAGTTAAGGAAATGGACCATTAATACATCAATAAGTGACTTATAAGATCTGTGCATTCATTTAATGCAGAGGATAATTAACAGCTAAAACAACCTTTGCCATACCTGCATCATAATGAATACAGTCAAAATATAAAGATTCAGGTTAGTTATATGTTTCAGCATGTTAGTAAAAGCAGTCTTCCTCGAGTGTTATTATCTTTAATCACACCATAGTTCACTAGCTTAGAGGAATGTCACAGATTTTTAAATCTTCCCCCAAAGAAACTGGAGTTATCTTTGATAAATCCACTATTTTCATGGTGTACACATCTCTCCTCATCTCCTATTAATAATAATCATTTATATCAAGATTAATATCCTTCTATAATAATATAGCATGCAATTAAACATGATGGCACCTGACATTTAAAAGTGACAAAAGTTATTAAAGTTTCAGCTGAAAGCCTAAAAATATCCACAAAACTCTGTGTACCTAACAGAGAGAAACAGTGTCTCCATGCACTTGAAACCCCTTTTAAGATGACTGGCAAACAATCAATTTCAGTGACTCATTTGCATGTAAACTTAATCGTTCCCTCTCCAATCTGGACCAATCCCTTTTTTAATCATTTCTATTTCATCAACTTCCTAAACAGAAGTCATCCCACTTGAATGAAAGCTGCTAAAAGCCCGTCATTTTAACACAAACAGTGAAGAAATCCACAGCCGCCCTCCCCCCCCCCCCGAACACCACTGACTTTAGACAAACTGAGCGTCAGGTGGAAATCGGTGTATATTTAGAGCTGGGACGCCGAGGCCACTCTATTCCCACTGGAGGCAAGCTGTCAAGCAAGCTGGAGGCAAACAAAGCTGCGCCGCCCAAACTAATAAACCAACGGAGACAAATAAACAGTGATAAACACAGGGGCCACTTCTGCCCATTTCAGTCCTTTATGGGAGTGGAAAACAATGCGGCGAGCAATCTCTGAACTCTATAGGACATAAATATCACAATAACAAATATCAGTCCTCTTCCTAATACTAGAGATTGGAGGTATGCTGTCTCCCACGAATAGCCAAATAGAGCTTTGATGGGAGGCTTGTTCAGAGACATTGACTTCCCGGAACCTATTTGTCCATGTCTGTTTTTGTTGGAGACATGGGAGCCGCTATTCGGTTCAACTGTCTTTTCTACAGGATGCAGCTTACCAATTACCATGCACAAGTGGACCCAAATAAGACATGTGAACACTTTGTTTTTTTGAATGACACATCAGTTGTCGTGATGAGTTCGACCAGCTGGCAGAAGTGGAGGTAATGCACCAACATCTGGGACCCCTTCATTGTTTTCCATTGTTCTCCTAGGTCTCCCCTCACAACTAATCTGCAGCTAAACCCAGTAATAAGCAAAGTCTCCCACCAGATGACACAACAGAGCAATTGAGTATGTTAATGAAAGAGTCACGTTTTAATCAAGAGGCCTCCATGATCATGACACAGACAAGAGTCCTTTTATTCAACATCCATCTTGTCCATCAAAACCAATGTGCAGTCCCTCCAGGAATTTGTGATGTCGCGATTGCATTAATTAATGCAAATTAAACCCACCATTCAACACCCAAAACCAGTCCAAAATGCACTAGAATTTTTTGAAAATACTGCCGTGAAATGGACAATTTTATGCTGCAACAATGCCCCCAAAAAGTTTGCAAAATCCTGGAGGGGCTGAATATGGTTCTCTTGCAAACAACCCAGGATCAGCGGGGCTTTAGTAGGGCCTAGGTGTCATTCTCAATCCAATTTGCTCTGTAGGTCCACGATGAGACCCCTGCCTTGAATTCAGTGTTAGGATCTGCCTTGGTGACAGTCACTTTATTAACAAAGTGGCCATGTTAACACATTGGTAATGTTATATTTGTCTACAAACCAACTAGGTTAAGTTGTGTAAGTTGTAACCAGTAACCAGTTTTAACAGTATGCACTTAGTCTTAACCCTTTAAGTTTGGTTAAAGCTGTCATTAGTGCCAGTGACATTAGTGCCATTAGTGACAGCTAAAAGTAGCTAACATTATGGATAGATGTTCCCTTTAGTATTGGTTGAGTTTGCATCTGTTTCCATTTGTTTCACTGTCTTCTAGGTAGTATTCCTCCTCTGAGGATGATATACAGTGTCTCATATGGTGACATGTGAAAGTAGTGAATGCATTTCATAATTGTAAAAAATAGAGGCTCTACGATTGGCCAAGAACTGAGAATTAACCCAGCAGAACTGAAAATTAACTCAGTGATGCTTGGCGTTGTGTAGCCACTTGAGCTGACTTCAGAAGGAGTTCAGGTAATGGCCAGCCTCTGATGGTAGAGCCAGTTCCGTGATTGGCTGCAATGTAGCCTGGTTGTGAAAAAGCTATTTGCTAGAAATTCTTTTTTCAATTGAAAAGAGCCAAGCTTAGGCCAAGAACTAAAGAGAGGTATCGATTTTTTAAAAATGGAAACGTCAATAAGAAGTTTTGTCAAAGATGTAGAGTGGGGTCAGTAAGATTAAAGGTATTGTAGCACTTTGAAGGGATGAGCAAAACCTGAAGGCACATGTCACAGAGCACTAAGTAACGATGGGCATGAATTGATCCTTGCCCCCCCTCACTTTTTCTTTTCCATCAAACCATGGTTTCAGGACATTAAGTCCTAGGCTGATCTCTTCAGCCTAGGATCAACACTTTTGTCCTTTGTGTTGTGAACTACATTTTTTTCCCCCACCCACCCTCCTCTCTTGCCTTTCTTCTCCTGCATTATCTTCTATTGCAGTAAGCTGCAGCACCAAGCCTTATTCATGCTTGATGACAATGCCCTTGGCGTTTCTGAGTCCTTCAAACACAAATATATGAGAAATACACCTGTTTCACTTTCTTTCCCTCTGACACACTAGTATGCTCTCTGTTACAAGAAGAGAGGCTGGAACCTAAAACAACTGTGATAGTGTTACTACGTTTTTAATGGAGCACATTTATCCTGGAAAATCCTCACAAGAGGAATGGTCGTTTAAGGTCATGGAATGATTGTGGTTCCTGCGCACTCATCCACAAAACAATGTGTAATGACGATAAACTGGAAATGTACAATTCTTTGGGTGAGCAAAGAATGGGGGTTGAAAGCAGAGAAACTCATTTGGGGTAGAATGGATTACGCTCCGAACTCTGCACCCATATCTGCCTCCAATCTCTCAGATTTGCCATTTCTCGGCATGTAAACAGAGCTGGCACAGGAAGTAAATCACAAGATTTCTTGCGTTTGCTTTCGATATGAGGAATAATATTTAGAGAGGGGACCGATGAACTAGGTGGGCTGTGTGGGACTGTGATCTATTTGATGAGAGATTTAGGTTTTAATTGCGTGCTCCAGTCTGCATGCAGATATGGTCTTCTCGGTGCACAGAAATGCTGGAGTATCATCCTGAGGAAGGTCAAGACTAAAGTAGTGCACCTTATAATCAATGTTACACTCAAAAGCAACTTGAACAGTCATTCCCTCAAGGAGTTAGTCCATACCTTTACTCAGTGGTCATTTGACAGAAAATAGCAGGGTAACCACAGGTGGTACTAATGACACTAATTCAAGTTCTGTTCCATTTAGGTCTGACAGAGCCACGGTTGTGCACTGTGCATGCTGGCTACCTGGTAAGGCTCTGGTACGTGTCAATAAAACACGACTTTAATAAATGTCATTAGTAACAACTGTGGTTATCCTGCTATTTCAATCAAAATGGCTGCTGTAGAAAAAGGTCCAAAGGGGGGGACCTTTTGCTCTTTCAGATCTATTTAGTGCAGTTACTTAAAAGAAACACTCCCTGAAACACTCAAACAAAACACTTATTTGTAATGTACTTTGAACATTGTGCACTTTTGTAATTCCTGTGGGTAACTGGTCAAATGACATCATGAACCATCAAAATATTTCAGTGCAGCCACATTGAAGCTTGATAGCAGAAATGTATTCAGCTTTCTAAACCATCAATGGTAAATGGCTTTCCTCAGGGAGAAATCAGTTTCTCAACCGTAGCCTCAATAGTCCAGAATGCACTGCAACTTGCATCTGTGTGGATGTGTTGTTGGCCTCTTAAGTGTCTTTTTTTGTGATTTGAACAACTAAACAGCATTTTATCTTTGTTATTGCTCTCTCCATATATACTATACAATACAGAGAGCCTCCTCTGTTGGCTGGTAAAAGGTGTTCTGGGAAATGTAGGAAATCACTAACTGAAGCAGAAGTACATGAGGCAGGTTGTTGGTAAATAGGAACACCAAAAAAGTCATTTACCCTTAATCAAAAAATAAATAAACAAAATAAAATTTAAAAATGGAATGTATAGAATGAAGTGAACATCACAAATTGTTGACGTTCAATGGTGTAGGAGTGTCTAAACATTTTCCTTCATAATTTTCCTTTATAATGTTGCAGTAGTCATTACAGTAATTAATCCTATTGAACCACCATGAGGCCCAGAAGCACAAAAACTTAAAAAGTTTTGATAAAACAAACAATACAAAATGTTGTGTTTGTTTTTCCTAATCAGGGCTTCAAAGCTAATCCAACAAATAGAGCGACTGATCCATTCTTTGGTTTTTGCTCCATGCATTTCATCTCAGTCTCGCTGCACTTTCACATATGCATGCATCATAAAGCTACATAAGGTGAGATGCATACCAGACATATTCCTTCATGGCTGCCTTTTGTGTACATGTGCACGTGCAGTAAACAGCCGCACAGTATGTCAATGTGGATCCACACTACACACACTGAATATATTAGTCTGAAACGGTGCATTTTAATGAGCATCCATCTGTGTCAAGAACAACCAAAATAAACTGAATATATTATTCGTTTTACAGTGCATTTAAATGATCATCCCTCTGAGCAGCATATTAACATTACCTGTTGTAGACTGACAAAGGCATTACAATCACGGTAGTATTCCCAACACTGGACGTCTGCTGCAAGTTGGTAATGGTTGGTCCAGGATCATAGAAGTTTTAGGGCAAAGACATTGTTGGATGCACCAAAACAGAACCGAGTGACAGTTGAAAAATCAGCGCCCTGATACTCTTCCATTATTAGAAACCATCAGTGTGTGATGTTCAATACAGCCTACAGAGTTATTTTTTGATGAGGTGTTGATTACTTTTTTGGTGTAACCACTTTTGCTCAACTGGCCCCATCCACTTCGGTTAGTGATTTCCCACAATTCCCAGAATGACCTTCAGAATCGTCTCATGCAATTTTTGTGCAATGAACACAAACTCTGAAGAAGATTACATTTGGTGGACACTAGTGAAATTAACCTTACGATCCTCTGGATCATAAAGTTATATCAGAATCACAAATTTGAGGCAGTTTCTGCCGTTTGTCGCTGGGTTAGCTCATACTTGAGTTTGGTCAAACAATGTTGGTTAAGGTAAGATTCTTGCCATGGTTGAGTAAAAACAATTATAGCTAAAAATGGAAATTTCACTCAGTGGAAGACTGCTTGGCATGAGTTGGGAGTCAGTCACAGGTAGTTGAAATGGGGCTGAAGGCAGATGTAAACAGCCATCCATCTTCCTGACCAAAATGCTGTTACTTCTCACCACACTATTTTGTTTCAATGTCAAACCACTGCTTGTTTCTAGACAGACCTCTTTCACATAATTCACATAATCCTTTTCAGGGGGAGAACACATTTCATTCACTTTTTGTGCAATCTTTATGTCTCACTTTTTATGCCAGAAGCACTAAATTGGCACTTTAAGGCGTCATGCTCAATTAATGAAATAATCAAAAGGCTCCATGACCCATAAACAAAATGTCCTGTGGCGACAATGTATTCCAGTCTACTGAGGCTCCTGTCAGTGGAGAAAGTGGCATCTCTGCCGCTTCTGCGGTGGATTTCTCCCTGTTTGACTGCTGAACGTCACTGAACTGACTGTAGAAAGAAATCCTTCCTCTTAGGGGCTGATATTTACAGTTGATACTTTGGATGGCTAAAAACTTTTTTTTTTTTCTTGCTATTTACCTCCAATGTACCTGTAGTGGAAGTTTCTTGCTGTAACATTACGTCATCTAGGTTGAGCCACTTTTAAGCATTTATAGGCCAAAAATTGGCCAAGAAGTTAGAGTCCAGTTAGAAAGTTAGTGTTAATTAATGATTCTGATAAATTTAAACTACAGGTGTTATATGTTATAAAATTCATATAATTATATACAATAGTCTGTCACTATTTATTTTTTTCATTTCTGTTCATGTTGGTTTAAAAGTACCATACAAGTGCTATTTTGACTTCTTGTCAAAACTCACATTCTTATCTGTCTGTCACAAAGTTTGTGCAATCTGCTTTGCTTATGCTTTGGCTAACTCAGCCCAGTTCACTCATATTCATGTTCAACAATGTGAGAAAGTGTTCTGTAACACCTGAAAGCTGTAATGCAGGTGATTGTGTCTTGTGAATGGTTGACCACAATGTACCTTTGGTAAAATTACTGTTATCCAAAGTGGAAATGAATGATGTCTGGAACGCTTAAGATTTGGCGTGATATTACTAAACATGTTGGCCAACCTAACTCAAAATAAAGCTTTACGTCCAGCTGTAGGAAAAAAACATTTTTAATGTCTAGTACTTAAAGGAACTAAGATTTTCATGTCATTCACACAACCTCAGAAAAAATACAGAATACCACACATCCACTTTTTTTTGGTTTCCTTCCGGTGAGGCATCTGATCTTACATTCCCCACAGACCAACCAGTTTTCAGCTCAACTGAAAATTTCCTCTTCAACTTCAATTTAACGGCTTTTAAAAACAAAAAAACTGTGGCCAGATGTGTGGTCAGATGCTTTTGAATCTGCTAAGAAAATATTTAGAGAGCAAGTGAGTGCAGCGTATTACACACAGGCTGCAGTGCATTTCTTTCTTTCTCAACAAAAAGGATCCCCACATGTCGCTCCTCTGTGCGACATGTAAAAAAGCAATAGGAAATTGCTATCATTGTATCTGGCAATACTCCTTGATATCCAAGTACTGGAGAAATATTGCCAAGGAGCTGAGCTCAGTTTTCCACAAAACTGTAAAAATGGAATTTGTTTTGTTTCTCCTGAATATACCTACAGGGCAGTTCCCTTTATCTGCTGGGCAGCTGACTTTAAACTTCTGCCTGTAGCGAGGCGATGCATTCCCCAGCCACACAGCGCTACAGAGAAACATTTAAGGTTTTTCCAATGGAGCACCGCAGTGTTACATTTAATAGCCATGACAACTTCTTTCATAATATTTAACGACCTTTAATTTGTTATCTTCCTGGGAATCTTTTTTTTTTTCTTTTACAAATAATTCAAAGACATTGTTTTTTTCTCTTTGGCACTGATAGTAATGTATACAAAAATGCACATAGTCTAATTCATATGTATGTTCAGGCAGCTCCTGTGTGTTAACAAATTTATTCAGTTTTGGTTTGCAATTTGGCAGTATCTGTGCTGTCCAGCTCTTTCCTTGGTTTTGTAAAATCAATACAATATTACTAGAGAATAAAATAAGTGCAAGTCCATTCAAACATGTGCACTTAAAAGGAATGATTTTTTTCCAGGTACAAATTCTGTTCAATTGCTCTCTCCTGGTGGAGGTTAATAATTGGCTGAATGTTGCACCATGGAAGTAAGAATCACATTTCTTACACATAAACCTGGTATGCACTTATGCTCAGCAGCTATAGCTTCAGCTCCACCACTTAGTCTCATCGGAGCAAGCGGGCGTTAACAAGCACACCCAAGAACTCTGAGCACTGAATGTAGAACACGTTTGGATTTTAAAAGAGTAAGACAGCAATTTTAGTAAACATGCATGCCGGGTGTGTATTCACAAGGTAGAGCTACCTTTATGCAGCCACATTCAAGCTTCACTGAGCAGTTTCTCACATTTTTTGAACATGAATGGATGTGAACTGGCATAAGATAGCCATGACTTCGAAACTATCAAAGCATATTGTGCACACACACTTCTGCAACTGATATTTTTGACAGACAGATACTATCAGGACTGTTTATGAGAAGTCAATATTGGGCCAGTATAGTCCTTTAAGTCCTTGCACTTACAGGGTAACACTGCCAGTAGTCTATGTTGACCTTTTCCTTTTCTTGCTAATGTCAATCAGGACTCATTTTCCTACTTTCAGAAGCAACTATTTGCTGCTATTAATTCTACTGCATTATGAAAAATAACACACATTACAGTAAACATGAAGCTTAGTTTTGTCCAAGTTTCTGTTTTGCTCTTGGATGAGAGAGAAGGTCAGGTGCACATATAATTGCAGGTTGTAGACAAAACTCCCCAATCCTTGACATCTTTGTGATTATATTATGCACGGCGTAGTGTCAATCACCTGACATCTGCAGGACGGAGGGGATGCTAGTAAATAATTTCTCAAAACATGTCACCTTCTAAACTGTACTGTCACATCTATGTCTTTTAATTTAAGATGCTCTTGTTAGCCGGCACTGCAGTTAAACCATCAAACTCGATGAGAACTTTGAATAAAATAAAATAAAATAATTAAAATGTAATTAAATTAAACTTAAAAATACCTAGCATGCATTGCAAAATGTTTGGGGTTAGATATAGCTATAAATAAAAGGGCTATAATACAAAATGACTGCTGTTCTCCTTTAAAAAAAAAATGCTAGTTTTGGATTACATTGTCCTATTGTGCACCAGATAAGGTGATGGCTACTCAAACAGATCACAGGCACCCGCTGCCACCAAGCAGTCAATATTGACTCAGCTGTTGTGTTCTTGGTATGCAACATGGCTGAGTAACTGAATCACTAAGCACCATGCACGCTGCCATGCCTTTGCTTTTTCTATGTGCTATAAGCGACGGGGAGCAATCAAATCTGGAGCTGTCCACTTCTTTGTATATTCAAGTGCAGGTGTTAAATGCTCGATTAGTGAAGCAAATAAAATAGCTCACACTGGGTTAATCCATGTTGGGGAGGAGGGGGGTGGTTAGGTTTGGATTTCTCAAGTTAGCCGGGCAGTCAAGCACATAGGCAGCACATGCTTGTACGACCAAGCTTAGGAGTCAAACAGAGGGGAGAGGACACAGAGAGAGAGAGAGAGAGGCAGCAGAGACAGAGCGGAGGGGGGAACAGCGGTCCGGAGCTACAAGGGGATGGTTGTGGTTCTACTTACATTTGCAGCCATTGTCCCACAAATAGCCGGGTAGACACTCCCGACACTTAGGCCCTGTAGTGCCCTCCTTACATTTACAAAATCCTGTGCCATTACAGCGATCACTGACTGAGCCAAAGGGATTACAATTACAGTCTGAAAAAACAAGACACACACACACACACACAGGCTAGAAACAGGGCAGTGCTTTGGCTTCTCAGGACACTTCTAGGACTTGCATAACATGGACCGGAGTCCTTACGCTCACTTATCATCTCTTTCTATCATACAAGCCGCTTGATATCATTTAACTGGAACAATATTTGCACAGAGAAAATGCTACCATTTCAAATGTAATGGAGACAGAATGAGAAAAGAATGACGTTGGTGCTACAGATGCATGAATACCTCCTACATCTTCAAATTCATACTTAATTCATTTATGTCCTGTATGTATATAACATGCAATGAGCAAATATGCAAAGCGTTATCAGTGGCTTTTATTTACGATGGACATTGTAATCAGGTAACTGCACATGCTTTTTTTTGTAACATTTGATTCATTCATACAAGTAGAAACAGGAAAAAGATGGAAAGAGGAGGCAAGGAGGAATGAGCAGGTATCGTAAGAATGATGGCATGAAACAAAGAATGAATGTTTAGAGGAGTGGTACAGTACAGTACATTGAAATGGGCATTGTTGTAATATGTTTTTTTTTTTTTTTTTTGTCTCCAGTCTTCAAACAGAGGTCAACGTAATGTGAACACTTAACCATTAACTATTGAGAGTGGGTCATTAGCCGCAATTGGCATTGAAATCCTTTAGAAAAAGTGTCTGTAAAAAAAAGAAGAAGAAGAAAAAAAAAAAACAACCTGTCAAGTCTCCAGCGGCCTATATGCTCAGCTGACCTTCCTGCTTCCCACTCCTGCTGGAGCACTCTGCAGTCAAAACGAGTTTTATTTTGACAGGCCTGACCATCACATTGCACCTTCTGTGGCTGTGGCGGCTGCACGTGGCTGCACCCGAGTGACAACTGGGGGTCAGGCGAGAGGAGAGAGGTGACGGCAAGTGACAAACAGGGGGGGGAGTCGGCGAGAGAGAGGAGGGGTGACGGCGAGTTTGGCACGAGGTAACGCCTCGGTGACTCTAACGCCTCGTGACGGGTATCAGCTGCTACTCCCGAGGCCATTCCGTGTATATGACATATGCACTTGGGTGGCACCTCTGACTGTTGGTGTGACTTCCCTGCGACATTCCTTTCAGGACTTCCTGGTGCTTGTCAGACTCCCCCTCTGGGCTCAAAAACGCACCTGGCAGTGAGCACTCGGCACTCACTCTCCACATCCTCTCTAAAGGAACCAGCAGGGAACAAAACAACTGCCTCGGGACTTATGGGTAATGCAGAATTTCACGCATTTTCAGAAGAAGAACAGATGACGCAACATACGGATGCCTAAATAAAAACTGGTGGACGAAATAACAGAAACACCATATGAAAAATGTCTGAAGTCACAAAGACGAGTGTAAAGGCTTCACAGGTGGGTCAAATTGAACTGAACGCTTATTAGCAGTACGTGTCTTTAAAAGACACAAAGCAACTAAGTTACAAACAAACAAGAAGAGTGATTGCATATTCAACTGGACATGATGCACCACAAAACTACACGGCTCCAGACTGGGATGACAACATTCAAGGATCTCATTACTGTAGGTGTTGATACTGTTTGGTGTTTCCATTATTTTGTCCAGTCTGTACAGTACTATAGGCCTATAGCAAATCAGATCATTCACTCTCTCACCTCTATGCCTACAAGCCTTAAATGACATTTAGGCCTAAGAAGCCATGTCATCATTTATTAGCATTTTTGGAAGTTGCCGATCCAAAAACAACAACAACAACAACAACAACCATGGGAGAAATTAATAGGGTTTTCCTAATCCCTTCAAAATGTTTTGTTTATATTTCGGTATTTGTTTTTATATTATAAAAGAGAGAGAGAGCAAAAAACTCACACTTTTCTATAACTGTAATAACATATTATATATCAACATAGGCTTAAAAGAAAAAAAAAATGCTAATGGCTAAGAGGTTAGCCACCCACGCTGACACAATTTTGAGTTTTAATGATTCTCCTCCTCTGAATACTTTTTCATCATTAAACAAAGAGAATATATCGATTAAAGTAATAGACAAGGTAGCTAGCTAACCAGGTATTAGCGAGCTAGGATGATTCTAGCTGTAAATTTAATAGGCAAAGCTAGCCACAGAGCAGCTAGCTACGTATTTAATGTGTTGGTTTTAATTATTTCCACTGGAAAGCGGCCAAATTCAGGAACTAGATTTTAAACACCAGCTAAAATCACAGTGAAAGGGATGATTATATGAAAACCCCATGACTTTTCCCATAAAGAAAATGCATTAGCTCTGGAATTCCATATCTGGGTTTATAGTCGATGTTATGTGAGACTTCTGAGGCCTATTTATGACGCCGGTTTGGCCGTACTCTTCTTAAACCCAAGCTGGCGTCCACAAATCAAGTATGCCACAGGCTGCCGCGTCAACCCCAAATCAGTCTGCAAGTATTCATACCATGGCAAAAGGGAATGACTGAAAATCAGCTGGGCAAGTTGAAAGACCTCTGAGTCTTTTGTGAAACGCTCATTCCGGGAGGTCAATGAGCGGCATCGTTGTGTGAAAGCAAAAGAAGCAAAGAAAGAAGAAGTGGAGACCTGCGGAAGACATGGAGGCGGGAGGGGGGGTGAAGCGGTGAAGGATGAAAGGTGACATTTGCTCTGGTGACGAGTCAAAGACAGGAGGAGATGAAGCAAGAAGTGTTCATGTATATGAAAGCAGGGCTCGGGTGGTGATGAGTGGGGGGGAACTAACCTATGCACACATTTTCATCGTCCAGTTCTGCCGAGGCATTGCGGTAGTAGCCCAGCTTGCAGAGCTGGCAGTGCTGGCCCCTAGTGTTGTGCTTACAGCTCACGCAAATGACGGTGTTTAGCAGCTCGATGTAGCTGCATCGGTTGGAGTGGCCGAAGCATTCGCAGTCTTGCGAAGAGACAGAGAGAGAGAGAGAGAGAGAGGGAGAGAGAGAGAGAGAGACGCGGTAGGTTGTGTAGGGCTGGTGGTTGTTCCGAGTTGGCACGGCGGCGGAGTTAAGCAAAAAAATTTGAGCGAGGCACCACGGCATGCGAGACTGAGCATGGAGAGAATGTGTTAAGTCATGGAGGAGGAGAAGGAGATGTCGGGGAGGTGATGGAAGGGACGGTAAATCATGATTAGTCTGGCGGGGGGCACAGCCAGAGTTAGAAAAGACATCACACAAGAAAGCACGGCGTTAGTAGGGCTCAGAGAGATCACACCACTTCAGGCACACCACAACAGACGATGAGGAAGGCGCTGGAGATGATGGGCACAAACAGAGACACCGTCACGTCAGGACCACCACACAGCGAAAGACAGGGCATACCATGGCTGAAATGCATCTTTCAACCCGAGGGAATGGTTTAGGGGAGTTTTGGAATTGACACCTAGCTGATCTGTGATGTCTTACGTCTCATGGTTGATCTAGTTTGAAGTAAAGGGAAGAAAGGATGAGATGGAACTTTTCGTGGCACTTCTGCAGTCCACACCCCTCTGTAATGAAACGCAGCGCAGAATCCTAAACCCTCGTGCTCATACGCCAAATATTTCTGATGGATTGAGCTTATTGAATTACAGAGTTCCAGCCCATTTTCAGAGAAGACACTGCCCTTGCTAAAAGCTCTGCCATGCAATCAATACACGGCAAGTGAGCGTATGGCGAATTGCAGCTGGGAGAGAGTGTGTCATGGCCTGCAAAGCTGTGTTATTTCATGTTAAATTAGACACTCAGAGTTGTACTCGGAGACGGGATTGCAAAACCCGACACAATTTGCGATGACACGTCTTGGCTGTCCTGCCCTAAGGGGCAGGGGACGGGGTGGCGGGGGTGTCAAAGGCGGCGCGGCCCCAGTTCCAGAGTGGGGATCAATCTGCCCCGCTGAGCAACCACTGACACCATGTGTCACAACGCCTACAGATGTGACCCTTAAGCCTCACTGACAGCCGCCTGGACTGAAAGCCCACTCAGAGAGCGAGGATTGGAGTGGGGTGGCGGAGGGATAGGGGGGGTGGGGGCGTCTTTGTCCAAGAGATTGCGGTTATTAAGGCTCTGTATTGAGGTTAGGTCTCTCTGTCCGGCCACTAACCGCTAGACGCGGCTTGGAAACGAAGGAGCGGCCGTCTAGTCCACTCCACCTTTTGCCTAAAGCAGAGACGCCTGCCCAAGTGTGAGCTAAGCTCCTCCACATTAGGTGGCTCGCTCTCACAGACATCCTCTCAGAAGACAAATAATCTCTTCTTTCCAGAAATAGGCTAAGGTCATAAATCATGCACGCATGGGGAATAAAAGTCTCGAGTCCCCGAAACACATTCCCCAAAAATAGTTGTAGTTCGCAACACCCACTTTATTTGCACTGAAAAAGATACGATTCCAAGGGACTTTTATAGTGTTTACCAGTAATTCCACAGACCGATGAATTCTGAATGTTTCCTGTACAGTAAGAGCCATCGATCCAACGCTGCGTTGGAGACAATGGACACAGAGTTGCTCGGTGGCTGGTTCTGCAGGGTTAGAGGGCCTACGTTTGCACAGACACTACTCATTTTCAATTCATACAGTGAGATGGCTTGGGTGACATCTGGGAGCAGTGTATGAATTCCAGAGCTCCTACCTCGCTTGCTGTTTGCAACGTGGATGGAGGGGGCAGTGGACAATGCAACTTGAGGAGCTACTAGACAAATTCAAAAGAAAAAAAGCAAAAACAAAAACAAAAAAAAAACATGATATTGCTGTTAAACGTTAAGACAAATGTAATGCCAAAAGATTAAGAATATTGAACATCAGCCGTAACCATATAAATAGAATTATAAAGAAACATACATATATAAAAATGAAGAATGATGGCACTGGGAAATAAAATAGTGACATTACCAAGTGAGGTTGGCTGCACGTTGCAGCATCTATTACACATGCCAAACGCTAATCAATTCCTGCATTATGTCCCTCTTTTATGCTTCATTTAATTAAGAGGTGTGAGGTGGAACTAAAAAGCCTCTGTGTCTGTTTGTGCAGATAGAAACTATTCCCTGATAAACTACTCTTCACCTCAGTGGAGGCCAGAATTTTCCCCCTATAAATCTGTGCACAGAAGCATGGGTTAGGAAACAAGCTAGCAGAGCACACAGCAATCCCTGGATTCCTTTCCGGTCAAAAAACAAACACTGAGAAAAAGAAATAATAGGCCCAACATCTACCATTGCACTGGGTGACATAAGCCCCTGACACATACACTGTGTGCGCTTCACTGCAGTGGCGGAGGCACAGAGAGCAGAGTGGCTGTTTGCTAGTTGTTTTGCGAGGTGGCTGCACATCACATCTGCACGATGGATTAAGCTGAGATGAGCCTGACATCAATCTGCATAAAACCGCCGTGAAACCTCTCCTGCTTTTCTTCCTGCCGAGCCGAGATGGGACTGAGAATCCCTGGAAGCTCTACACCTAATTAAAACTGAGTGGGATAATCAAACTCTATCCAAATGCCCGGGTATGTGTGTGCATGTGCGTTTGTATGTGTATGTGTGTGTGTGTGTGTGTGTGTGTGTTTGCACATATAGTGCACACATTGTGCGTTTGAGAGGATAATGCACAGCACTGCAGCGTGTTGCAACACGAGTGCCCCCTGAATACACAAGTCTCCAGTGAAGGAGCCAAAACCCTTTATCATGAACAAAAGATCGGAGCAGAAAAAGGATGCTTTTTTTTTTTGGTTTGTTTGTTCAGGAAAATGCCAAGATTGAGAAGGGAAGGGGAGATATTAACAACCTGCCAACAAGTGCTCTTGGCTACCAAAGAATCATTTAGTGCTCACTACACAAACAGCACGAGGTATGTGAATCTGTGAAAAGATATGGTTGTTGCATAATCTCAGTTGCCTACCTTCTTTTCGGTTAGCGACACCTAGGGACGAGACATTCGGCCGAACTGCATGCAATTGAGAGAAACCAGGAGTTATTCATGTGCATCGGGCTGGTGGACAACGTTATGCACTTAACAAAGAGTCTAGAGGGGGGACTACGTGGCAGTGGACACAGACAACTGGAGACACGAACATGTCCAGCATGGCTCAAATCAGTAAATTCAGGAAACAACAAATATGATGGGGCAGGCCTGACATGGACGAGCAAAGAGAATGCACCCCGAGACCCATCGAGGACGTTGGAGAGACGTTGTATGTAATTCGTGTGACACCCATGGCTGCATGTTGATGTCAGTGGTAATGATGAGTAACGCAAAACTGACAAAAAAAAAAGATAATGCCCTCCTCCCTATTATATGCACTGAACTCATCATTTATGCAATCTAGCCGAAGCTATGTATAGAAAACTAAGACGTTGGGGGGCATTTTGTTTAATTCATCACATTGACTATTTAATCGATATCTAATTACAGTGTATTTCTGGTGGAGGAATAACAATGAATAAATAATGGCAAGTGTTGGGAGTTGGAATGACGGACTGCTGTGGGTAGCATAACCTCATAATTACATACAAGTCGGTATTTCCGTGTCAGGGAAATACTGTGTGGTTGGAAATGGAGAGGGCTCAAGCAGAGGGAGTGATGCAGATACGATTCCTCATTGCGCTCCTTCATCGCCTCACTTCGTCTTTTGTGTGTCCTTTTGCTACCGACTCGAGTGAATCATGCAGTCCTGGGTGATTAGTGGCCGGCGCTGTCTTGGCAAGCGGCCCGCTACCCTCAGCGTGTGTGTGAACAGGGAACGTGACGGTTGTTCATAAGGCCAAATCATTTTTTGAAATGTGTTTGGCATGTGGGCTAATTGTCCTGAACGTTTTCGCCTGCATTTTACTGTGACTTAAATAAATAACTTAAATGAGTTTGGTACATCTACTCACTTTTCCATAGCAAAACTATTCAGTAGTTTCACAACTTCATTAACAAAACATAACCATACGTCATGTCCTATCCATATTATATATTTACTTATATTCTACTGTGTGCCCGTTATGTTTTATACGTGACCCTAGATCGGGGTTTTGGAGTTGGTGATGACTGCTTAATTATGAATGAATACAATTATGAATGTATTAATGCTGAGTCGTGATCACTGAATCGCCTGTTGAGAGGCTCTTTTCAAACGACAGAACAACAAATAAGGAGCCGCAGAGAAAGGCCGCGTCACCACTCAAGCTCTGGTCTCATCTTAACATTTGTGAAGTGGCTGCTCTTTGTTGTTTTTATCCGCATTTTGTGTCCTCTGTTGCTCTTTTAAAGCACTTTGCGGCGAACTTGCTTGTTAAGGACTTCACACATAGAATTAACTCGAGAACATCAAGAATTACGGTGTGATGAACAACAGCAACAACAACAACAACAAAAAAAAAAAGAAACACATGCATTATTTGATCAAAAATAAAACAGACATGAACAAACCACAGTGTCCTGATCTATACTGTCTAATTGGTAAAATAACTTCATGTTTAATTATTCAGTGTTAGCAATTGATTGGATGTAATACACATCGCATCTGGGTTCCATTAATTATTTTGTTATGGGGAATATTCAGGTAAGGGGAGCTAAATGAGTAGTGACGGCTTTTAATCAATGCCATACCCATAATGAAATGCAGTCTTGCAGAGCCAGAATTGTTTTTTGAAATATTAATTTCGCTTTAATGGTCCGCATTAGGCAATTCTGCCTGGCTTAATAAACTTGAAATAGAATTGAGAAAAGTCAATAAGGGATTCAATTACCTTCAAACAACAACATGAAAAGTGCCGCGCTTTCTTTTCGCCCTTTCTTTTAGCTCCTAGTTACATCTGACATCCTCAAGGACATCCTAACATTTTGGTGTCCACTCGCTGTTTACCTTATTATAGGCACAGATAGGATGCCGGTTCATGTTTGCACAGAGAACGGACTCATCCTCTTCGGTGTGTTTTACAAAAAGGGCCGAGTGTTTAGTGTTGTGCCGGCTCTGTGGGACGCTGCTGTTTGTGCTGCGAGGAGACGGCTACTCGTGAGAACTGCAAATCCCTGCAGGCCAATCTAGATGAGACGTGAAGACTCTGGCTTGTCATTGTGTCCTTTCTCTATCGCCCACCCCCCCAAAAACACACACACACCCACCCACACACACATCACATGTACATACTCTCCCCATAAAGGATCTGAGGTGTTGGACATGGTCTGGCCTGGCGTTTGGATGGGGCGGAAAGAACGGATGTGCACCAGTATACATGTATATTGATATATATATATACAACATGTATGGACAGCATGCACACACGCTGAGCTCTATCCAGGCCATGCATGGGGTGGAGAGTGGACAACACTGAATAGTCTCCCAGGTGGGAGGTCAGGGTGTAGGGCAGGTGGTGAAGGAGGTGGGCAGTGGATGGTTGGTGAGGTTGATTGAGTCCTCTTGGCCCCATGTTCATTTCTGACATCAAAGCAGAATTAGACATTACAGTTCCTCGCAAAATAACATCCCTAAAATACAGACCTACAGCGGCTACCTCTATAATGCCTGACTGACAGCCAATCTGTTTCCTCCTGGCACCTCTCAATGGGATAGGTCGTAGGGACAATAGGATAGGTCATGACCATTAGGAATAAAGAAGACTGTCCCATTGATCAACTTACCTGATAAGCAATGAGAACACTGATGCCAAAATCCTCCATACTCCCTGAGTAGATCACCGGCTCTCAAACACTGTTGAGGGTAGCAAACCACGCCAACACTTTTGCATGTACAATATTGACTGATAGTACACTACATGCTTTTAATGTCCACTAAACTGACTAACATCAGCATCATCTCTAATTGAGAATGTGTAGCACCTCTGAGCCAAAACTGTAAATAATTTTAATGATAATTGGCTAAATGTGGCAGTTTTGTGTCAGAGAATGATAAAGTTTGCATGAAATGTAGGACGGCAGTAACCTGTTTTGAATTACCAAGATCTACTTTCCTTGCTTCTACAGGTTGTGCATGTGGGTGGTGATGGGCAACTGTGTGCTGCCCATCACCACCACGGCTAAAAAAAACACTGCACAGCAGATCAATACATGGCTGCTCACCTTAAATAAATCCTAAAATAAACAACATCAGAAAGGCTGAGTTAAGGATGTTTCATTTTTGCAATGGGCAGATCCACAGGCCTTGCAATAAACAACCACTGACAACTTTTTAGCATGAAAAACACACACTATCAGTCAATATAGTTAATGCTAAATTGTTAGCATGTAGCACAGGAGCTAATGATCTACCAGGGATGTATGGATGAATTTGGCATGTATGTTGACCACTAGGCCAGTCTCCCATCAACTTGCTGTATACCTCCGAGCACCTGGCAGTCCATACAGATTTTATGATCAGAGGGGAAGGAGGGCAGCTTTCTGATCAGTCTGCTGCCCTGTTAAAGAGGCTTCTCACCAAGAGAAGGGCAAGGAGAGAACAGATTGAGGAGAACTGAGCCAGACCGTGAATGCACTTTGACTTGTTCAATACAGTCCTATGGCTCCTGTATCACACAGCCTTCCAGGCAGCGGTAACTTGAGACATGGCACCTCTCCTCTTCCTCCTCCTCCTGAGGGGCTACTGGTTGACGAAGATAATACCAGCCCAGGCGCTTGCGGCTTATATTAAAATGACCTCCTGTGACATTATGCCGCCAGAGAGGTCTTGGCACTTTAATAAAGTCTAGATGCCATTTATTTATAATGCATGGGGGAGAGAAAAAAAACAAATGGCATTTGGCATGCAGAGCCAGGGAAATGTTATCTGGTTGAGTCTGGATAAGGTAAATTAATATGCCTACATCATGACAATATTCCCCCCAGCTATGACTTATCGCTCTTAAAAAAAAAAAGTGGTAAGTCAGTAATTGTTGAGTGATCCTTTATGGGAAGATTGGTGTCAGAAATGTACGTTTGGCACCAAGTGGACTTTGGGGGTTCTGTGGTGAAGGGTGCCACGATAGGCGAAGCAAAGCATCAAGCATTCTCATAGTTTTGCTCCTTTGAAACTGTTTACTTACTAACTGGACCAATGTTATTAGGAATACCTGAAAGAGAGAGAGAGAGAGAGAAAGAGAGAAGAAGGTAAAAATTAATTTAGGAATAACAATGACTGACATATAGCACATAAAGCTCAACTCCACGGCATAGAGGGTGCTGGACGTGGCAATATGCAACCTTTTAACCCTTTGAAACCTGGGCAAATTCACTTGATTTCTTTTGAAAACATGGAGAAAATGTGGGGTCAGTTGGGAAGAAATGATGCAGCAATTAGCAGGAAATTAATCAAACGTTACAGGACAAATACCAGAAAATGGTCAGAAAATTACAAAAAAAGAAATACATTTTCCAAGCTCAACAACTTGATGAGCTCTCTGCCTTGAAATGGCATCTCAGCTGGCTCCATGGTGCAGTGGAGTTTATGTGCTGGTGTACAGAATTATATTCATCTGCTTTTCTGGCAAATTAGAGTGTACCCACACATCAGTCTATACACCCACGTCCTCCTCAGAAATCTTCCCTCCTACTTGGGAATATACCCACCTAATTAACTTTCTCTACAGGCCTGAACTGACGAAGGTGTTGAAGAAGCAGCCAAAAAAAAAAAAAAAAAAAAAAAAAAAAAAATCTGCCACTTCATTCGTGTGTTTCTTATTGCTTTTTTGTCATGGCTGTGACCTCCCTGCACAGTCTTGCACACAACAGCAGATGCATACCAAAACACCCTCAGCATCACTGAAAAGCCAATTTCATGCAAGTGGCTTGATTAAGTTATTTTAATGTAAAATGTTGTGTATTGTTTGCTTTAAGATCTTTTTCAACATCTCTCTCTTTGGAAAAAATTGTGCTGTCACTGACTTGACAACACACACATGCACACAAAAAAATATCAAATCGCATCATAGATGTAAAAACTCTGCCTCTGAGGCAAAGGGAGGACATGTCTTATCCTGCTCTCTGCCTGTCTGTCCCTCCATCAGCCAATCCCCTGTGCCAGACAGCCACTGAGCAGATAATGCAGTCTGTCTCATCCCCATGGTGACCAGATCTCCCCACACCAGGACACTGGCTGGCCATGGATCTGAGGAGATTGAGCCGTTCACAGGCGTCTCGCACTAATCATTTTGCCATCTGAACTGAACAGCAGCACCTTGGCTTGGGTAATAAGGGCGACAGTACGAGTCGCGTTCAAATTCACGTCAGCGGGGGCTTCAGGTGGCGTCGAGCACGGAATGCATGTGATCTGTTTGCGAGATGTTTTTAACAAGCAGTTTGGCAGTTTGCGCTGTTTGAATCACCGCTCCTCAAAGCCGTGAGAACACAGAGCCGCCGGCGGTGTATTTTTGGCCGGCGTTCCTGTTTCACAGGAACGCTTTGCTTTAAGGGCGTTGACGCCAGCTCCAGCTTTGCTAATTGTCCGTTTGAACTGGAGCCCTCCCTCCCGTTGCTTCTACCTCCTCCCTCCGATGAGGAAATCTGCGCATGAAAACAAACAAGCCCCTCGACACAGGAAGGGGGAAGCATGCTGGGCACTAAGAGAAATGAAAACAAGCAAAGGGGGAGAAGAAGAAATTAATAAAAAGTGGTGCTTTCTTCCTCTGCAGCTCACATCTCTGTTGCCATCCGCTCACCAACACACCTCAGGCTGACAGCGGCTGAGGAGATGCAGAGGCATCTGTGCAGGATTTCATGTGGGCCCTTTCATCAAATGGAGCCGTCACGATGTCCCTCAAACTACTCAAGGGAAACGGGAGGATTTCCTGAGTGTGTGCATGTTTCTCTGTGTGTGTGTGTGTGTGCGTGTGTGGACTTTGATCAAACTCCTCTTGTTTATCCACTCTTCCTCTGATTGCTACCTGGCATCCATCGTTAGGAGCCAAATCTGTGACCTGTCTCAGAGCCGCGGGGTGGACGGAGCTGATGCTGACATATGGAGGCGGAGCTTAATGGCTGTCAAACCTCAGGGGGTGGGGTGGGCGGACGCCAACCAGGAGACAGGAAGGACAAGGCAAGGGCAATTGGAATTAGAATCACCCCTAATCACCAAGTACTGTTTGATTTGACATTTATTTCCCAGTACTCACACACACATGACTCAAAAACAGCAAGTCCTCCAATGCCATGCAAAGAGACAAACCATTCTGGACAGTGCAAACATATAACTCAACAAATAAGCCTGTGTTCACATGTTCACATGTATTCATATGCTAGGACTCGACCTGATGTCTGTCACTGGTATATATATGTATATATATATATATATATATATATATACATATATATAAGATTACAAGAAAAACTTTATTTCTAATTATTAAAATATTATCAAAATTACATAATTAAATGTCATATCAGTGATATCATATCAGTGTCAGATTTCTGGTTGTTATGCACTCAGATGCCTCTCACAAGCATTTAAAAAGTGGGGTGGACAAATGGTCCTTTCCAAATATGATTTGTTAGCTACTCATAAAACTGCCTATGACTGATACTGCATTTTCAGATAATATCTGATATGTGTCCATTATCATATCAACAACTTTTTAGTTTTTTTGCAGGTATCCCAAAATGTTATTGTTTGGACAGTGGAAAAGTTTTTGAAACAGCATTTAGATCATGTGATCCCTCACTGAAACCTGACACAGCACAAACATTAATATTAATAGGGGTACAAATAAGAATAATAATCATTCATTCATGGAATCTGATCAATATACGTTTTTAAAAAACAGCCCTTATAGACTATCTCTCTATCTCTATCTATCTATCTATCTATCTGTCTGTCTGTCTGTCTGTCTGTCTGTCTGTCTGTCTGTATTCCTATACTGTCACTTAGCCAGACATAGGATATATGAATGGGTCCTTTTGGTTTTTCTAATAAACCCAGTTCACAAAGGAGAAAAATGTGACTGTGGAAGAAAATTCACTCTGTAACTGAACAATTGAAAGGGGGAAAAAAAGCAATGCAGTGCTAAAAAGGGCCTCCTTAAGTAGCTGACAATGCAATAATACACGGGCCCTATCTACATCTAGTTTGGGAGATTAGCAGGGGGACTCACGATATAAAATAGAGAGAGAAATAAAACCAGGTCGAGAGAGAGGGAGACAGAGGAAGGCGCACTGCTTCTTGCTATTGTAGTACAGACTTGTGGTAGTTTACATCACCATTTTCGACGTCCACATTTTGAACCGACAGGACACAAAACATTAGTCATACACAGGAAATATTCACGCTGCATCGTAGCTACATTACTTCCTCACTGAATTGGTTTGTTCGCTACATGAACACGATCAGCGCATTACTCTGACATCATGACAAGATGTCATAACACACTATAATGCATCTTCACATGTGAGCATCTTACGAGGCTGTTCCAAGTAATCAAATTCTGACTAAAAACAATGCATTTCATGTGTTTATTTGTCAATAAATAATTTATGAGATATGTAATTCCCATTAGTGTGCCACAATGCCATATCAATAAACCTTGAGCTCATACTATCTAAAGTGAAATCAGATGAAAGCATGAGACATATTTCTTTTTATTATAATAAGCTGTAATTGTTTTGTTAGTATGGGATATGAATACCCTCTTCATAAACACGAGGGGAGATCACCTACATCCTTATAAATGAGGTATAACTTTGTTATACGTCATTATATATAATGAGGTATAACATTATTTAAGATTATACATATGAAGAGCTCATTTGCAAAAACAGATGTCTCCATTTGAATTTATTAAACCTTTTTAAATTTTTTGAATTTTATTAAAATTTACTTTATATTTATTTCTATTTTTTAATGTTTATTTAGCCTGGCATAATGTTTATTATCCTAAATCATGCTTTGTGTGTGTGTGTGTGTGTGTGTGTGTGTGTGTGTGTGTATGTGTGTGTGTACTCCAAGCAGTATCAGTGAAAAAGGTGTATTCATTTTAAGAATGGCTTTTATCTGTTTTTGCAAATGACCTCTTCATATGTAATTTAAAATGAAATGTTTGCATATTATGTTAGAAATAAATAAACATATTGCTACGAATGGTAAAAATCATACTTATAACAGCCTCAAATTTACTCATGTCAGATTCATCATTGCATTCTAGTGTATTATAACATTATCACATGTGGTTATGATGTAACTATAATGTCTTTATGATTTTATGTTTAAACCCAGTAAGTTGAATGAATGAGGTATTATCAGAAAGACTATTCATGTGACAAATTAAAGCTTGTCAATTCAAACATAAGAGGTCATTCCTCATGTTCGGAAAGGGCAGGCCAACCGCTTTTCTCCCGGGTCACGATCCCTAACACCAGTGGCCTGTCAGTGCAATTATTTCCTGTTTTATGAGCAACCTGCAGGGTCCGAGCAGATGTCCAGGATCCCATGTCGGGTCATTCGATTAATTTTCAATCACCGTCATTTCCAATCCCCTTCACCTGCCCGGCCCACCATTACGGGCCACGGCTACAATCTAATTTTGTCCTATCGCACAGGAAGAGCATTAGGAGCTGCTTATGTTGACGGTGAGCTCCATTGATTTTTATTGAGCGGTGTGTCGTCGGGCGGCGGACATGATCTCTTAGGGGTGGGCCGATCGCCGAACACGATCTCTGCGCGCGAGTGTGGTCGGCGCGTACGGAAAACACACACACACACACAACGGAGAGCCTGAGTCATGTGGAGCATCAACTGATCTCAGATAAATCTCACTTCGCAGCACACCTCCAGCTTGGTGATGAGTCCTTGTGATGTTCATCCTTCATTGATTCTGGTTGTTACGCTGTCATCCATCCAGGACGTTCGCTATAACCTCACGCCGTGGTGACACTCCATCTCGGCAGTCCGTGCCTTCACTAATGGATTATCATTAACCCATGGTAAACATGTTCTCCCTTTGGATCTATGGGGCTTTACATCTTAGGCACACATCCAAGTTTCAGTCTGTCATCGACTCGCCAGTCTGTCAGCGTGCGCACATGTGCACAAACAAAAGACGCCTTTGTGAAATTAGCCATATGGTATCTTTTACCTGCCTAGACGCTACTGTCAAGAACACACTTGCTCGCTGGAGCGG
This sequence comes from Myripristis murdjan, assembly GCF_902150065.1. Lineage (NCBI taxonomy): Eukaryota > Metazoa > Chordata > Actinopteri > Holocentriformes > Holocentridae > Myripristis > Myripristis murdjan. The sequence continues at coordinate 24,080,017 of NC_043999.1, read as the reverse complement.
AAGTAAACGAGTGAGTGTGTGTACGTGTGAGACACGGGAGCGTCGCGGCATTGTTTCTGTCAGCTTCCATCCAGCTTTGACCTTGGGCGCGTCTCACCTGTTTGCCTCGTGGCTACGTGGACGATCCTGCAGGGAGGGAGGGGCAAAGCTGGTAATTACTTTCCCTGGTTGCTGTCATTTATAGCAATCCATCATCATCTGAGGCTCTTTAGCTATACAGGGCTTGGTGATGGTGACAGGGATTGGTCACTGGTTAACAGAAAGAAAGAAAAACACCTCCCAAAAAACAGCAAAACAGAGCCATGCAACTTGATTGAATTCCTCAGGAGCAAAATTACAGTTCGCCCTTGCCAGTGCGGCCGGCTCCCTCGCTCAATCTCAACGTGTAGATCTGGATTGAAGGTGGCAAGTCTTAAAGCGCCCGGGAGCCGAGTTGGAGGAAGCACAGTTTAAGATTTCGTGGGATGGAATGAGGTATGTGGTGGCAGGCGGCGGCGGCGGCGGCGGCAGGGAAGGGAGGCGAGGGGAGGAGGGGGAGGGGGAAGGGAAAAAAAAAAAAATCTGGAGATGGAAGAAACAAATATTTGAAAGAAAGATTACCGTCGCAGCTGCACAGAGCCGAGATGTGGAAAAGGCAGAGTAAACAAGCTCGGTCTCTGGGGGTGTGGGGGAGTGGCGGAGTGAGAAAGAGTGCATGAAACAAAAGCGAGAGATGGTGCGAGAACAGACGGAGGCAGAGAAGGAGAAGAAAAGAGGAAGAAGTAGAAGGGGGGGTAAAGAGGCGTGGGGTAGGGAAGAAGGGCAGAAGGAGCAAAGGAATGGGAGGATGTGAAGAGAACAAGGCAATGAGTCTTAGAGAGAGAAAGATGGAATAAAGGTAAAATGCAAATGCAAATAGTGGCGGAAAATGAACAAAAAACACATAAACAGATGTGTGTGTTTGTGTGTGAGAGGGAGAAGGTGGGTGTGAAGGTGTGTGTGCAGCTAATTGAATGCACAGCAGAGGAACCTCACATTACACCACAGCTTAGGTCCAGTCTCACTCAATAGACTCCCTGCTCTCTGTGGTGACATGTAAAGGGGAATACCACTTAATTTAAAATCCTCGAGATCCCCGTTTTGGTTCTATTATGTCTTTCTGTGCTGAACGTCCCGTGTTGACTTCACTTGTCAATCAATTTTCTGTTCATAAAGTCTGAATTTTTCATGCCAGCAGTTCTTCTTCTGCTCGTTCCAAACAATCCAGGAAAATAAAAAACTTCACTTTCTGGGTGTTGGAGGAGTTTTACTTGGAGAGCAACTCTATACTCCAAGTATTTAAAACACCAAATGTTAAAGAGTGCATATAGGTTGAATCGCTGTCATGTTAGTGATGATACAGACAAGCAAAAATTCATTAGTTAAATAAAAAAATTGGAATATTACCTTAAGAAAGCATATTCCACAACGGAAAAATCGTAAAACTTTAGTGATTTTCATGTTGTTCCCTAAATCAAATCTTTACATTATTCTTCAGATTTATAACCCCAGAGCCAATGACACCTTTTCAACAACTATGATAACATTTCAAAGCATCATCAAACTGGAATTTGAAAATTTTATTCCTAAAAAAAAATTGCAAATTGTTTTAGCAATCAGGAGGCCGTCTTTTAAATATATGCAAATCTCAAAACCAGAGATTTCTGTAAAATCCTCCACTGACATTATATGGGGAACAGCGGACCCACATAATGTTTATTTGTGTTTATTCCCATGAGAACGTGCTTTGTGCTATAGTAGTATTATTAGTTCCAGTGGGATTTGATCCAGCCATTGAAGAACGTATATGAACTGATAATTTATCTACCCATGAAGGAAGCAAAACAAGAAGGTTTGCATGATTGCAAATGTGTGTGAGGCACATGTGCACATGCGAGCTCATATTACCATGATCAACATCTCCCGGTTGGACTGGTGAACCAGTAATAAGACGGTAGCATCTGGTGGCTCTGCATTAATGTACACTAATTAGTGTACAACAGCAGAAAAATGTAATTTGCGAGTCATAGGGACAATAATTTGTTGTTATTGCGACTGTCACTTCCAGATGTGTTGGTGCTTCTTTTCATAATAATCCGGTGCACAGGCTTTTAGAAATGCAGGTTTTCCAGAAGGACGGTGTAGCCGACTACATGTCGATCCTCTCTCCATAAAGGGCAGAGGGTGAATCGTTACGGTGGAATCCACTGCATGTCCAAGCCTTTTACTGCTTTGATCAAAGAGGATCCATAAACTCTGAGCTTAGGTTCAGTTAAAGCTGTACAAGTGTCTCCTAATCTTGCCCTGACAAGGAAAACCACTGATGTTCTCGAGCCCCTGACAGAGCAAATGAAGAGTTCAGTTCCAAAATACGATGGATCTCCGAGGGAAAAAAAACAAACAAACAATACCTTAAAATTATTATTCATTACCTGAAAAATATGAAAGATCCAATCTGTTTGAATTAGTGATGAAAAGGTCTTGGTGGAAATCTCATTTTTGGAGGAAAAAAAATGCTCCCGTCCAGTCCTAATGTGAGCCATGCATAGTAAAAATTACATTCTTATACAAGTAAACTGCATTCTCCACTGCATTTTGAGTGGAATGTATTTTGTAATTAAGTTCACGCTTGAAGTCTGACAGGGTGGCGGATGGGTCAATCAGCTTTCCTCCAGACGTCCCAAATTCTGGTTGCAGCATTGTTTGATGTATAAGGTGTATGAGAACATTATTTTTAGGGGACAGGGTTGCTCATGTGGGACTGTTCAGTTTATATGGTATTTTATTTGCTACTGATATGTCACCAGGAAATCAATTAAACTACATAAAGCATAAAACTAGCAACATACATCACACTGATTGTACATTGATATGGTATCTGCTGACCTCAAGACTTTGTTATAGTTGAATGGGTGTTGTGTTAAAGTAATCAGTGTACAGGGAAGCAAACCAGATTGATTTATTCACACTGAAATGTTCACTAAAAGGCCTGATGAACAGGTAGATGCATGACCTTAAAGACCTGCCAAACACACCTCGTATGGGCCTTTAAGAAATCCAAATCGGCAGGGTGCCTCCTATTGTTGCCATAACAACAGCGATCATCCAACTTGACACCTGAATGCTCACAAGGCTGTCACCATGCGACAAGGCCATGTTCCCCTTTTGTAACTTAACTGTTTATGTCAGAACTGACTTTTAGAAGCGGCTCTGGATCTTCAAGAGGTCTTTCTTCCCCTTCAGTGACAGCATCTGCTTTTTTTTTTTTTTTTTGCTGGCTTCAAGGCGAGGCACCACAGGTGAATATGAAAAAGAAATTAAAAAAAACAACAACAAAGAAAAAAAAACAAGGTCCTTTCATCCCCTTTGCATGAAATTGTATTATGTTGAATACAGACACAAATGCAGAAACTTAATGAATTAGGATTTCGTCACCTTGGAATTACAAGGTTCTGTCTGACATTTCTGAATTGAGTTATTCACATATTCTTATTCTGTGACAACTCCTAAAAATGATCTGTGGTGTTATTTTACATTTTATGCATTTTGGGACCTTTTATTTGGAGAGAATCGCCCGGCGTATCAATTTTGCTGTATGGGATTTGGAAACTTTGAGGCTCAATATCTAAAAAAACTACTCAGACTGCAGACGGAGCCTTATAATCCCTAGGTGTCGATTTGTTATTAATGCACTCAAATAAGCCAATATTTCATTATAATGCCCTCATTTGCATATCACAACACTTTCCTTGGGGAATAAAATCAGATCAGATTTTTCTGTTTTATCCTCACGGAGAATTAAATAGCTGCTCATTTGCAGAGAGATTTCATGTAAAATACCTCATAAAATAAAAATGACAAAGCATAAAAGCAGTCTCACAAAATAAACAGCTTATAATAATAATCATAATAGCAATTATTATTATTTATTAATTATTTATTTGGGTAAGAGGTGAAACATCTTTTAGACATATAACTAAGTCCAGTTGACCTGATTCAATTTCTTTGAGATGCCTGTGACGTGGACGAATGAGAATATGCACAGACTTATTATTATTATTATTATTATTATTATTATTATTATCCTAATATATTAGTAGTAGTAATAGTAGTAGTATTGGTATTATTATTATCAATATTATTATTAGCATTATTATTAGTAGTAGTAGTAGTATGCAAATGTGGTGGCCATATCTGCAACATGAGCTGAACATCTGAGGAAATGGATTTGCAAAGCTTTTTTTTAAAAAAATTGTTGCTGGTTTAAAATGTTATGAACTATTTATGACTTGTTTGGATGATTGTTTCGTGCATTTCATTAAAGCACAGTACTAACAGAAGCAGTGTGACCCATCATTACTGACCCATTAAAACCTGGGATTGAGTAGTTATGCAAAGAGAAAGCTACACCTGACAACCGAGAGGCTCCACATACACACTATGCACATCAAGAGAAGGCTTTTCCATTAATATGACTCTCAGCTGTAATAAATATTTTGACTACCTGAAGCCAACTTTTCAGAGGCTTTACAGTGCTGCACCCCCCCCCCCCCCCCCCCCTGCTATCGGCCTCCATCTTCCTCAGCATCCTCAGCCCTACAGTGAAATGAACTGCCATGGGTAATTCTAAAACTGATCCCTCTCCTTCTGTCTCCACAGAGGGAGAAAGAGAGAATGAGTGAGGCTGAGAGACGTTGGGGTGGGGGATGGGGGGTAGAGACAGACAGAGCCACCCCAGAAGGCTGAGTTATCCGTGACAGAGAGTGATGCCCACTACCCCTCCTTCTATCCCTGCCATCCCTTTCTTCTTCTTTCTTCATCACTTTTTAAAGCTCGCTCTTCTGTTTCTTCTTCCCTCTCTTCCTCGACAGTGTGACGTCGTAGGATGACCCCCCCCCTTCTACCACTCCCCACCCCCGCCGCCCAATCCTCCCACCCCCTTTCTCTTCCCTCCAGGATGATGATTCATCGACCTCCTTACCACATCAGACGACTTGATGGGCATAGTAAAAAGAAATTAAACCGTAATTAAATTTTCATCTTTGACAAATTTGTCTCCGCAGAGCTGCCATATGCGCGTCGGGTTCAGGGGAAAACGTTGACAGAGAGAGAGAGAGACAGAAAGAACGAGAGAGAGAGACTGGTGGAACTGGTGGTGAATGGGCTTGAAAATTACAAAACAGTGCAAGGAGCATTTTTCTGTCAGCCGCGTGCATTTTTTCTATTCAGGGGGGACAGCCTTGCATTCCTATAGATTTTTCACAGTGTTATTACATTATGGATTTTTCCCCTCCCAGACAAAGTATAATAATGCACTTTATACTAAGACTGTTTTTCATCACTTGCAGTGCAAAGGGAGTGTGTGTGTGTGTTTTGTGTGTGTGCGCGCGTGTGCGTGTGTTCTTGTGCATAATAGCTAGGAATGTGTGTACGTGCACATGTGTGTATGTGAATGTGTTAAGGAAGTTGTGGATGTGTGTGCAAGTCTGGATGAGCACCTGCATGTGTGTGTGTGTGTGTCACCTTTTTTAATAATGTGCTGTCAATCTGGGCTCTGGGAATGGCCATTTCACTAACCGTCCCTAAGTCTCATAACGCTGAGCCTCTGGGAGGGAGAATAAGTCATTGGCTGTTGGCCCACGGTCCTCTAGCACCGCCGAGGAGGGCAGAAACCACAATGGATGCAATAAGAAAACAGAGTGGGATGAAACCTGGCCGTCCAAATGCCAGCACTCTCCTGCTAATAGCACTGCCCCTCAACACTCTCATGTTTAAGCTGATGTATGGCCGACAATCTGGCAGCTGTGTGTGTGTGTGTGTGTGTGTGTGTGTGTGTGTAATGGTCACCAGAGCAGTGGGAGAATGGGATGACATGTTGTTGCTTCATATGTGTATATCCAAAATGGCCATCTTAATAGTCTAGATACGTTATTTTAAAATAAACCACAAACTGTAACACATATTGTTCACTGCTTCTATTGCTTATCAATTCCTTTATTCCTATCTCGTCATGATGCTGTAAGAATACACAATTACAACTGTCACACACGAGAGAAAAGTTACACCTAAAGCCCAATCTGATGTGGTTGTGGTTTGAAAACCTTGTAATTCAAGTTCTGGTGAAGGTCAAGCTAAAAACAAGGCTCTTTTTCTTAGTTGCTGCCAAGGTGATGTCTTGGAGACACAAGGTATCTAACTAAACTTTTCAACCTCTGGACTGTGTGCTGATTGTTAGTCTGCAGCACACAACTTGCAGCTGTTTATGACGCTAAATAATATGAGCACTGATCTAGGATCTTTTTTAATGCATGATAAATGAGACAAACCTTCACCAGACTAGGGTTACGTCTCAGATTACATGATATATCCTCCCCCGCTGAGAATCCAGATCCTTTGACAACATAATAAAGAGCAGGAGCTGGCACAGTTTGCTGGTTTCTGGATGATCTTGAATAATCTCCCTGACAATCCACTCACTTCTGTCACCGCGTGTTCCTCAGGAGTGAATCGACCCAACCTGCTGCATTAGACTATATCAACACAAGCTGGCCAGAGTGGATTGATCCCTTTAGATTGACTAATGTGGTTTTTCCACATGTTAAATTTGCCATTGCGCACCTGTAGCCTTGCACTTAAGCATCACAAGTAATGAGAATTTTGACATAAAGGTTATGTACGAAAACGGAATCCCTTATATTCCATGGCTACTGGGAAAAGTGATCTAACAGTAATCTGAGTGAAAGTAATCTATTTACTCCCAACAAGGCTGGCCAATAATGCTTTCAAATGGCAGTGGTTTGGGATTTTATGCTCATCATAATGTGTTTGAGTTACTGCTGTTGGGCCAACATTTTCACCTGCACACTGCACCCCGCCACTGCTCAACTTGCATAACTCCAGCCCATGCTTTAAGTTTCCATCAAGGTTTATTTCACGGGGTCTTTATGTGAGATGTCTGGTTAAATGAAGGTTAAATAAAAATAACTTGTGATGAACGGTAAAGCGAACTGAAACCCTAACCCTGCGCAGCGGGTTCATCCACATACAGAGGAGAGAGCGCGGTCTTTTCAGTCAAAGCGCTGCCTGGATGTCGTAGGTGTTGTGCAAAGGATGGACAGACCGGAGTGAACGGCGAAGTCAGACACGGGGCGTCTGCTGCTGCTGCCAGGCGGCCATTCTTCCTCTTCTGTTGACATGGAGGTCAGGAAGAGGCGCTCAGTGCCTTACAGATTAGCATACTGCTGTACTGCTTACACCCCACAGGGCGACAAACAGCAGCAAAAATAATGGCAATGGCTACAACTGTGGATATCAGGCAGCGAGTAAAAAGAGGAGCTGCTCTTTTCCTTCAGAGCAGCTCAAATCCTCTTAGAGCGCTGCATTACACGTCCTTAGCTGTGTGTATTTGTTTTAAGGCTGTACGTTTGTGGTGTTTAGTGACTATCCTGTTACACGTCCGTCTGTCCCTGTTGCTCAGCTTCAACTCATGACGACTGTGCCAATGCCTTGGTCTTGCTTTAGGCAAGATTTTTATGTGAAAATATCCAGTGCCTGTTTTAAAGGGATAGTTTTTTTTTTTTTTTTCATTTTGAAAAATGGAATATTACTTCACTTTCCCCCCCAGCTGTTCTGTAGGACAGTAGTGGTGCTATCTTCCTCTCATTGTTACTGAGTGCTGGCTGGATGCTCCACATGCTAACTGGTAGCCTCCTGCCATTCAGGTGGACTTCCCCCCAGCTAACACTCTAAAAAATAACCGAGGAAATATAGGGGATGGCATGCAGCAAAGGACCCAGGCTGGATTCAAACCCAGGCCGCTGCAGTAAGGACCTAGCCTTGGTGTGTGCTACATGCACCAGTGCGCCCCCTTGTGTCTGGTATTTTGTCCTTACCTATACCAATACCTGCTCTTTTATGTGGATGTGTTAAGAGCGGCCCATTCAGCCATATGCATGCATGTGTGCATGTTTGTGTATGTGTGTGTGTGTGTGTGCGCATGTGTGTGTACTCACAGATATTAGCTGTGCCCTTGGGAATTGGCAGATAGGAGCCGGCGCTCCACGCTCGCCCCTGGTAATTTCTCTTACAGCGGCCACAGTCAGGCCCGGTAGTGTTGTGTTCGCACTCGCAACTCAGCTTCTCTTTGTCAAATACACAGCTGTTGGCGTGAAGGTTGCACTTGCACCTGTCAAAGCGGGTGGTTTGGGGGTGGGGGTTTTGGGGGGAATGGGGACGAAGAGAGGGTAGGGGTGAAAGACAAAAAAACAAACAAACAAAAAAAAAAACATCAGTGACTTTTTAGTTGGCAAATGAAAAACAGACGGCTTTTATTTCCCGGGCCGAAGCTGCTGAAGGGTAGTGTGTCCTTGAGTAGAAGTGGCGTTGGAACACAGTCAAAACAGGTAAAACAGTTGCTTCTTCAACTTCAAGAGTAACTAGTTCAAAGGAAGGGGATGATTCCACGAACAATCCTGGCATCATTATTTTCCCGCTCCCTTTCTCTCCTCTCCACCTGGGAAGATAACTCAGTTTTAATTGTCCCACTGGAGGATGCATAATTGCAGTAAGGTCACATTCAATGGGCGAGGAAAGATCAGGATGGAGAGGATGAGAGGGAAAGAGAGGTGGAAGGGGAGGCTGAGTAAAACAAGCTGAGCTGAATTGTGGAACAAGGACTGGAAGAACGGAGGCAATGGGCTTTTTTGAATTTTTTTTTTTTTTATGTATATGGATATAACTTACCCAGAAGGTGCAAGGGGGGCAAGCGCGTCGCCATGTTTGTTAGGACAAATTAATATGCAATGATATCTCAGAAGCACTTATTCAGTATGGAAGGAGGGACTCCACCGAGGCACGCCGAAGTCTCCCTCACATCCTGCTCACCAGGATCCCAAGGTAACAATAAAGTCAGCAAATTCATTATCTGCTGTGGCTAGATCAGTATTGAGTGGACATGATTGAATATATGATGATGTATTCATACAGCGAGATGCATTTTGAAGAATCGAGAGCTTTGCTTAAAGCTGCACTAGGCGGGGTTTTAAACAAAGAAAAATGTCTCATCAGCCCAAATTAGAAAGTGAGGCAGCCGCAGAGGACAGCATCCTGCCCCCTCTAATTGAGACGGTGTAGATCTGCCTATTTGCCATGCATGAATTTCTCACTGAGCAGCGGCGTATGATCGCTTGATTTGTCCAGTAACAATGGCTGAGCCTCATTCACTGAATTCACACAGCATGACTTCTAGGTGTTTAAGCCCTCACAATTCAAACACTCACCGCTATTTGAGGCGGCCAACATGCAAAAGTGCCTATTGCAGCTTGCAGGGGAAAATAGCACCTAACGGCAGTAGTGCCTATGAAGAGCCATGCTTGCCAATCTACTGCTGCCTGTTCCGCTGCAGGTTTGCCTCAAATCTTTGAAGTCCAAAGGCTCCAACTGATTTCAAAATCAATTTGAAAACGGCTCACAGAGACATATCACTGCACTGACGAACGTAATCCATCATTTTGAATTAGACAAGTTCTATGAGTCTATAACATCACAATCAGTGCGCTTACAATCCTGTCAGAAGTAGTTCCATTCTGCCAGAATCGAATGTGAGGAGCGCTAAAGTCCCACTCAATCTTAAGTTTCGTTTTACATCCTCACTGCCTCCACAGAGAAGTAAAAGTAATGGAAAAAGACAAAATAGTCCCATTAAAATTATGTTCTATCTCATATACATAATGTTACGGTGCTGGATATTCCATTTAAATGTGGCCAGAGTTTCAAATAATAAGGTAAACATGTAAAAGTAATCCCTTCTTTCTACTTCTGAGGATTTCTTTATGTGGTCATCTGCTCCAGACACAACATGCGAGTGAGATGAGACCACTAGTGAGGGCAGCAAGATTTCAAATTGACTTGCACTCATTCTCTGCATCATTCCCTAATGTTAGCCATAATATTATACCCAATCCTAACCTTAACTTAACACTAACCCTAACCTTAACCAATGAGCCAAAATGACCATTAATAATGTAAAAAGTTTAGTCGTACACCGAGGGGAAGAAAAACGGCAGTTTTCTGGAAGTCGGCCAATCAGAAGACAGTTTGCTTGGGAGGGGAGGGGCTCAAACACACAGGAGCTAAAACAGCTTGTTTCAGACAGAGGATGAACTGTGGGGCTGCATAAAGGGCCACAGTAAGATAAATATGGATTTTTTTAAAACTGTGTATCATGCAAAGCTTCTCTAGTGGAGTCCCAGAGTAAAAATATAGAGCTGGAAATGAGCATAATACAAAGAAATATGAGGAAATATGATAAGAGTCGTCTAATTTAGGCAACCCTGCAGAGGAACTCTTTTGCGAATTACGACTCTTCATACACTCCTGATCAAAATTTTAAGACCAGTTCAGAAATTGCAAGAATTTACATTTGCACTGTGCCATCAGGAGGTCATGACATTGTGGATACCTGACAGAAAATTACACTGAATCCGCATTTTTGCGAAGATTTGGGATTTTTAAAGGCCGTGGTCTTAAACCTTTGATCAGCTGATGAACAGCCTATTTCAGAGTAATGGTTGTTTGCAATAAATTGCTTACTCTTTTTTTTTTTCTCACTCCCATTTCTTCTTTTTGCATTTTGAAGCTCTACTTAGAACCTCCTTAAGATCCAACAGTGCAAAATGTAAATTCTTGCAATTTTTCAACTGGTCTTAAAATTTTGATCAGGAGTGTATAGTCAAACATACAACTGCACTGGTATTTAGGGATCAGCAATATATCAACATTATATCGATATCATGATATCATCTGGGATTTTGGATATCATAAGATCGTGATATGATCATAAGTGTAGTCTTTTCCAGTTTTGTGTTATGTTATTTTCTGAACTTGTTTGACTGTTCTAGCTGCTCTATTATTTGCCTCTACCTGCTTAGTCATCATATCCACATTATTAATGAAAGTTTTTCAAAATCTCCTGTGTCAAAGATCTTATGAATGAACCAGCAGTCATCCATGCCATATCATCACAATATTGGTATCAAGGTGTTTGGTGAAAAACATGGTGATATTAGATTTTGTCCATATCACGCAGCCCAAGTTTTGGAAACCCATTCATCTCCAAAATTGAAATCAATTGCGATCATTGTGCAGGTTTTGTGATTTTCTCTCTTTACAAGACAAACACAGCCTCTTTGGGACTGCCTCATTTTGCTTTGAAAACCCACACGTAAAAGTGATGATTGTCAGAGCTCCTTTAAAGCTGACACATACTGCTAATTGGCATTCAGCTAAGTATGAGCTGCCTGATTTCTGCCTTTGTAGTTGCGATTTGGTTTACTTCAAAGTCCATTTTCATGTGCTCCATTATTTTGTCCCTCCCTGTTTGTTCCTCTGTTGGACGCGGTGTCCCCGTCTTTGTGCAGGAGTCCGTGAAATTCCCCTTTTAGTGATGGAGTGATGACAGCATCCGGGATGGAATCACGCACCGTTTGATGTCTCACGCTAAAGAATAGGACCTGCTCTCAAACCATCAGCCTGAGAATCGTTCATTTTCTGAGATTTCCTTGTTTTCAAAGCATATGAGTCATGACCGAGCACCGCTGACAACGCCGGCTGTAACCTCCAAAGAGTATGAATCTTAAAATGGGCATGACTCATCACAGATTAATGATGTGGTGGCTGTGTTTGTTTATTTTGGGGAATAAAATACTGAGAGGCAGACAAAATGCTCGTATTCAAGCCTATCTCCCTCTTTTGCCAGTGCCCTTTCATTCAGCTATTTTTACTGGGAGCCAGGTGAAAGGCATCTCTCCGTTTACTCCCGAGGCATAAAGAGGGAGAGAGAGGTGTTGAGGATAGAGATGACACAGATAGCCCCACAGTTGTGTTCACTAACGTCTTAGTGACAAACAGTGGTGACAGCTGGCCTCTCTCCCCGGCTCCGCTCCGCCCCACCCCCCTCCACCACAGCTTAGCTTGATCCTCAGATAAATGTAACAATTTGGAGGAACAACAGGCTCCTAAACCAATCACCGCTCTTTGATCCTGACGCTCAACTTATCTGCTCTTGGCCCCGAATTCAAAGGCTGCTTGGACCAGGATTTGACCGAAATGGGCTATGAGAAAGGTGGCACGGTGTTGACAGCTTCTGCTTTCACGCTGCTGCTTGCCCAGTGTTATGTGTGAATGTTCAATATCTATAAATTTGACAATTTACACGCCACAAAATACCCCACAATTAAAAGTATTCAGTCTTTCCCCTTGAATTTCAACACTGAAATAGTGGAAAGCCTGTAAAACAGCATCCATATCTTTCTGAAAACACAGGATGTGCAATCAAACTGCATCGCTGACTAGACCACATCTCATATTTCTTAAATTTTGAATATCAGCCCAATATATCTGTGTATCCCCAAAGTAGGGCAATTGTTGGAATTGAGGGACCGTTTAATATTTCTTTTTCTCTCGCAAAAGGCCTCAGTGATTATTAAACCTCTTAGGGCATCACTGGGAACTGATACTTGTGATGAGCAGAACAGGGTTCCTCCAAGACAAAAGGACACTGGCGTAACTGTAGGCACAGACTTGGCACATGAATGATGGGTAATTTTCTCCCCCACAGGACCTTTTAATTTGCATGTAATTACCCAGCCGGGATCAGGTGTGTCAGACATCAAATACATAGGTGTACATGAAAAGATTCACAAAAGTACTCGCACCTCATATGCTGTCTCTCAGTGAACCACTGTCACCACAGATTGGGTGTAGTCTTGAGTGTGTATGATGATGAGAGATACATTTACAGATCTAAAAGTTCCTCATAGCAAAGAACTCGAAATAGGTATCTAGGTAGAGTAGCTGATTTCACCAGATTTACATGGTTACACATTATGAAGTTGAGGCTATTCTCTCCATTCATGTTTAAAAAAATGTGAAAAACTACTGTGAAACTTGAAAGCTGCTAAATCTTGAAATATCCGGCCATCATGTGCATTCACTGAAATTACTGTTTTACTCCATGACTTAAAAAAGCATGCATCAACACTAAATGTGTTAATGCACCAATAAGGTCTTTTCAGTTCATATTCAGTCTTAAAATCTTGTTTTTCGAACAAGGTAAAAAAAAAAAAAAAAAAAAAAAAAAAATCTGCCTGTGGGATGAGATAATCCCACTTGTTTCCAATGCAGTTTCACTTGATTCAGGATTTTTTTTTTTTTTTTTTTTTTTTTTTTTTGGTATTAATATGTTGAAAAAAGGCAGAATGAAAGAGGATCAAGAATCTGACACTTGATTCAAGAAAATTCTGGAAACAAGTTGATTAGAGTTGGAAACAATGAGAAACATCCCACCGACAAATGTTACTTTGTTTTAGAAAAGCAAGAATTGAACATTGAATTATTGCATATGAAACTGTAGTTGTGTAGTGAGCGAATGGGATGCAGTTGGCCTTCACTGCTAAGCTGCCGAAGCATACTCTGCATACTTGCAAATGATTTTTGTGACAGACTGATAGGATCATGACTATTGCTGAAGTCAAAACAGGACTGATATGGTCCTTTAAGGAGGAATGAAGATGAGCTCTATCTGCAGGAGCTCTCCACCAGACCATTCAACATCAAACTAATCAATGCATAGGAATAGTTAAGTGATTGACTGACACACACAGATTTCTGAAAGCGAATTATATCCTTGGAATGACAACGTGTGGGGGACAAAACTCAAATACAATTTATCTGTTATGCATATTTATGACCCCTAAGGCATGGACCCTATTGGTTTTGGTGACCCTCCTCCTTCCTGTCGTGCCACAGTCAGGCCAAGCTATCAATTTGTGAACACAACAACTCAAATAATTCTTATTTTAATCTTCATGTTCCCTTGAGGAAGATCCCCACTGATCTTGGTGACCGCATGACTTTACTCCTAGCACCACTGGCAACCCAAACTTTTTGGGGGATAGACACTGCTGCTGTTCACCGACAGTATGTCTACTTTATTTATTGTGTTTGGGAGGGAAAAACAAAAAAAAAACAAGCATCAATACCAAGACACCTTATTTTTATATTTTGGATAGGCAGGAAAGAGTCGAGTCAAAATTTCATAGTGGTGGAAGCCAAGTCTGACATGACAAAAAAGTGCTCAAGATCGACATCAGATTCAAGTGCTGCAGCCCTGCAGCTCCTACCTCCTCTCCTCTCTCTTCACTATTTCCCTATTTAAAAAAAAAAAAAAAAAAAGCTCTGATTGAGGGGTGAGTGAGGAGGGGGGCGGTGGAGGTGGTGATTTCACATGCAGCCCTTTGTGGTTTAACCTTCAGCTACTTTTAACGCTGTCAATGTTTTAATCAGCAGCCACAAATGATAGCGCCGCCAGCATAATGATGGAAACCGCCGGTGAGGCCCGAGGGTCTCATACCCATCGGCCCTGATGTGCCACTAATCAGAAGTGGCTCCTGGATGTGGATACCAGGGGAGGCTCCCTCACTGCTGCTGTAGCAACAACAGCTCATGATGATGAACATGGAAAAATGTGTATTTAATAGAAATTTAATAGCAAATCTCCTCACGCGGTCCCCTTGCCCACAGAGCCGGGTGTTCATTTCACATTGGGCCCACTTTGCTCTGGAAAGTCTGACACGATTGTGGCCAAGTCTTTGTGTGCCCAGTGCCTTTTGTGAGTGTTGTTTTGCTATTATGGCTAATGGAAATCACCATCATCTGAAACCAGACACCAGATAAACAGGAGGGTATAGAAAAAGAGGAAAGAGTGCACAGATGAGAATTTAGATTTTGTCCTACATCACTCAAAAATACCATCTTGATGTTTTTTTCCAGTCAAACTTTTTCCCCTCTGGTGATTTATGGCATGTGATCTATGCAAGGACAAACCAAAATGTATGTGTTAGTGCAGCATGCAATTCTTAATACAGGAGAGAGACAAACCGAGAGAGAAAAGTGGACAAGTGAGAGTCGTGACTGTGGTGACTTGTAATGTGATGCAAAAGTGTACAGGAAAATCTTCTTATTCAGCCAGTTTGTAATGGGATGAAACATGGACGGAATCATGGAATGAAAAGCGGAATGAGTGATGTAAGGAATCACAGCCTTTTGACCCACAAGGAACTGGTTCTGTTCCAGTTCACGAACCTAATTTGAACGAGTCTGAGCATGTGACTAAAAGTAAATTGGTTTGGAACCTGAAAAGTTGGTTCCCAGCTGGAACCGAAAGACCCGAGGTGGGAACTGTGACGACAAGAGAGTGCATGAGTTATTCTACAGGCAGAGCTGGAAATGATGAAGAAATCGCAGAGCGTGCAGTGGTCCTCTGAAGAGGCAAAACTATTGTGTTTAATTTGGGCATCGGCTGAATTTCAGGAAAAGATGGAAGGGAGTACTAGAGAAAGTAAATTCTATCTTGAAATTGCTGAAGAGTTGGTGGAGGCTGGGTTCACTATAAGCCAGAATCAAATGATCAACAATTAAAAAAAAAAAAAAAAATAATAATAATAATAATAATAATAATAATAAGGAATACAGACATCCCTCCAAAAAAAAAAAAAAAAAATAGTGAAAAAGTATTGCTGGATGGGGTAAAATGGGGGGTATTAGGAACTCCTCAACGGCATGCAGGGGCATAGAACTAGGATTGCACGATGTGATAAGAAAATCTTTTGCAGTTATTTTGACAGATATTGCAATTGTGGTAAGATTTATGAATTTATTGAGAATGATCAGTTTTGTATCTTAATTTTAAAAACTGGTCAAACACATTAGAATCATCTTTGTCATTCCACTAGCTGCAACAAATTTGGTGGGAAACTCTTTAATGGGTGCAAAAAATAGAATTTCACTAAAAATTTCTGCTGGGGTCTGCACCAAACCATCATGCTTTTTTACATCTTCTATGTCTGTTGCATTTAGCCTTCATCAAAAAAAAAAAAAAAAAAAAAAAAAAAAAAAAACTGCAGCTGCTGTGATTTGGATGTTGCACTTATCCATATTGTGATTTTGATTCATTCTGCAGCTATACATAGACCAGCAAACCAGCAGACTGGTGCTGAATTCAGCCACAGCAAAGCTGGAGTCAGTGACCAGTGACCCACCAACACCTTCATTGCAAAGGTTCTCCTCCAAGTGAATGCAAACGTGGGCCAGTTTGCTGGTTAGCACCTCGGTCACAAGAAAGCTGAACAGAAACGGTTCGAGAACCACAGCTGTTTGGTCGAAAAAAGAGGTAGGACCAAATTCTGCAAAGCTTCCAATAAATGGAGGCAAATGTAACTTATGATGAAGTTGTATAAATCCCCCAATCTGGAACACCTCAGCATTGCCATGTGACCTGTGACTATGAAGAAACCTTGTGAGGCAGCTGGATTTACGAGATCATGATCGTTGAGAATCCATCTCACCAGGCTTCAAGTGATAGGCTTGTGGCTGAACCAAGTGGTTTGGACCAATCAGCATCCAACACGCAGCTATGGACATGCTTTATACGTGGCGATGGCAAGAAGTGACTACTATTTCAACTCCTAAAGAGGTTAGCAGGTAGCCTGTGATAAACAGTGACACACAAATGGTCCATCCAATCAAAAAACGTATCAGGTTAGTGATTATCATGAATGTCTGAATACTGTGATTGGGCAAATTATCTGCTATTCAGACATTATTTTCAAAAGATTACGTGGGTAGAAACTAACCAATGGCACAACCTGCATTATTACCAACAGCAGTCACCTAAAAATTAACACTACAGGCATCTTTGACCCAACTTAAAGCAGCATGACTCATCCTGCATACCTTAGTCATTTTATTTCTCTGATTTCTTGCATATTTCAAGGATATAGTTTCTCAGATAGCTATTTAGAAACCGAAAAACTAAAAATGCTCTCCTGAGAGAAGACACCTCTGTACCTCGGCACAAGGGTTATGTTACTATCTCTGGGCTAAACCATTGATGTACTATAAGTCTAGTAATGCTCCTGTCTGAGTCTGACTTTCTATCCATCTATTTATCCCTTTCTTTATATCTCTCCTCCTCCATCTACCTATTACTGTGTCATTTCTGACTCTGCTCCTGTATCTTCCATTAATATATATTCATGGAGTTAAGGCATCTTTGTTTTGGTGTGGTGCTCTCAAAGTGATATTGCTCAAGGCATTATTGAGTGTGCCAACCACTGCCTGTGAGCTAAAGGTCCTGATATGTATTCATAAAATTACCCATGAGGCTCTGTGCTCAAATTGCTAGACTGCAAAGAGAGAGCGGGAGGAAGAAAGAAAAAAAAAAAAATCCTCCACTCAAGTTTTTATTCCATTTTGTCTGCTGAGAGACAGCATCGCAGATATTCTTATATCTGACAAGAGTTTAAAGTTCTCCTTGAAATGTGGAAGACAGAAAATATTGTTAGGTGCAAATTTATTTCTTTATTCCGGTGAAAATAGAAGCACAGTGGCCCGGCGAGACTTGAGCTCAGCTTGCCTGGAGCAGAGCGTCTATGACCTCCGCAGTAATGGGATTCTGATTGACACCGAGGGGGCAGACGGCATATTGCGCTTTCCCCACTGATGATCCTATTAGCGACAAACAAAAACAAGGCAACACAAAGCCTCGCTTCTGGGGGAAATTGCCCTCTTCCTTCGCACCACTTCAGCCATTATCTCATTCCGTTCAGCCGAGTTCATTCGCTGACATCCCTCCTCGTTTCTCGCCGCGGCTTCGAAAGCCAAAAGTATCAGCCGCTAATTAATAGTAATTATCCACAATCCGAGCCTACAACATCCCCGACGCACATAGCTGCTGATCCTAACAAATTGAGCAGACCAAACTCAACATGGTCCTTAAGTGGGTTAACTAAGTGAAGCAATTAAATTTCAATCTAACGCCCAGGTGTTTTCATACACAAGCCAACTGGGTCAAATACCCGGCTAATAAAGGTTTTTTTTTCCACACTTTTTGCCCATGTATGCGTGCAGTGTCTGCTGTAAATGAGTGACAATACACGGGGGCGGAGGGGGCGGGCGGGGTGCAGGGTGGGGGGCGTCAGAGCACAGTCTGGCTTAATTACGTGTGATGAAAATGAAACAGAAACACAGCAGCGGCTATTAAAAAGGCCTTGAGGTGTGCGCAGGTAATTCGTTGTGGGTGTGCGGAATATGGAATGAATAATTACACCACACACAGAAGGAAATATCAGCGCTATAATATTTTTGTTCCACCTGTTCCAATATACCCCCACCACATACACACACACACATGCACGCACCTCCCTTAACACACCACTGTGTTCAGCTGCAGACTGCGCTGGCTCAAAGCAGATCGGCCCGCTTGCTAACGTGTTAACCACTAATTGCTTCCTGAGAATGCCTCTTCCCCCGTTGGCCTGCAGTGCATTGTGGGAAGTGTGGGGAGCAGAAGGAGGGGGATCTCAGTAGGGTTCTCCCGGGACAGACCTCACCACCTGACCTCTCCCCGTCTCCATCCTTCTTCCTCGATTTCCTCCATCTGCTCGCACTAGGGAAGATGTGGCCAGAGCAAACTGGGAGCTATGGGGGACAATCCACAGCCAATCCACTTACCTGTAGAATTCCCTCTCTCAAACCCCAATTTTCAATTCACTTCAATTCAAAAGCCGCTTCACTGGGATGGGAGAACACATTTCTATCACCAAAATGTGACCGAGACCATAAATACATAGATATATAACCCACATCTCACTAAAAAGACAGATATTAACACAAAACAATTCTGCACTAATCTGAATCTCGTTCCACACAAACTTCATGAATAATTGCATGTTTATTTAAATTGTAAGGTAGCTTGTAAAAGCCTGATTTGAGTGTGAGGTCATGCTTAAGGTCACAGAATAAGCAGCAAAGATCACCAGGTTGTACTGATTTGTTAGAGATAGACAGACAAATAAACGTTTTATTTACACTTGACATTTTACTTCTAACAGTTCCGTAGCTATTCCTCTCACCTTTGATATTTGTATTTATTTAAACAGTTAGCAGAGAAGGAGACACGGAGGAGAGAGGGACTGATGTGTCGGGATGTGGCCACAGAGGTTTAGTGAACAATAATTTTAATAAAATCAGAGAAGGGGCCACTGAATCATGTTTAACAGACAGTGGCATAACTTCCATGGCAGTGGGCGTGGTGTATCATAATAAGGCTCATCACTTCAGATTGAACAGATTAGCGTAGCACCACAAAATTTTGACGGAAAGTTTGTCCTGGAATGAGAACTAGGTTAGGTCAGATCTAGGTTAGATCAACATATTAACTCCTTATATTGATGAGGCCAAGCCCATGTCTGTTTTTTGTAGTTTTTCCTCTGACTCAGCATTTACCTGCATCAAACTGGCTGACACACAGTCATGCCTCTTCTCTTGTTAAACTCTTTTTCAGATTCTGAACCAGAGCTCTCAGTCTACTGACTTTCATTCATTCATTTGTTTCTCTGGTCACCATCATAGCTATTTAAGAGTACATAAAGGGCAATAATTTAAATTCCCTAATACATTCCTACTGCATGATATATGACACAACTATCACATTGGACAGAAGGCTTCATATCCCATGAGGTATCATGTTGTGTTTTAACAGTTTACTACTTCCACAGTGTTGCTTGTTGGTCTGATCCAAAATCTACTCATTGGAGTGCAACCAAGCTGTTCTCCCCACTCATTATCCATCACCACATTTCAGCTGTTAGTACTGATCAAAGCAGTATTGAGGGGGGACAACATGCTTACTTGTTACAGTTTATAAAGATGCAACACAGACTGAAATGTGGACAAACCCCTTCAAGTGGCACAATCTTTAAAAATGCTCCAGTCATGAATAGTCGGTTGCACGGTGTGGGTATCCGTTCATGCAGAACATTACATTCTCTTTGTTGGAAATGTTGTACGCTCCTCAAAATCCTGACATAACATTTCACATTTTGCGGCCCTTTGTTGTCACCCCATGAGCTGAAAGCTACTCCCCCCCCACTTCCCTGAATTGCGGTAAATGTGCCAACTGTCTGCATCAATCCGTCCGGCCCATCCATCTATCGAATCCTCGGCATTACTAATGTATGGAGTTGGACATGCTATCCAAGCAGGAGTCAATCAAGAGGTCTTTACTCCCTGTGACATGCCAAGCCGGCTCAATAGAATCGACGAGCTAGGCCTCACTGATACTGCTCTCAGCTAAAGACTATTGGCGGCCGACGCTGTGACAGAAAGTGCAGAGAGGGCTGATAGAGCTCCATCGGCGGCACGGTGTGGTTTCCGGGAGAGCCTGGATGGACAAGTGACGTTAACCAGCCTTGTCATTTCATAAGTAACATCAGTGATCGGCGCCCTTAAAGGAGCAAATTCCCCAAAGATCCCGGAGCATTGATCAGTTTGGGTCGGTGGTTACTCCACAGAGTGCCACAGGTTAGCCTGCACTCTGCACACTTGACCTCTGTGTGTGTGTGTTTGTGTCTGTGTGTGTGTGACTTACAGCACACAGACATAGCACTATGGCTCTCTGGCTTTATTATAAAACAACAGGGATTCAGCCTATATCCAGTTCATGAAGGATTTTACATTGGCTTTTCTAAGCACCCGGTGTTATGGGAAAAAATCCTCTTCTGCAAATGAAGTGATGCATTTTAGTTTTCTAGTTTATTGAGCATGAATAGAAAAAGAACTAGGTGACGGTGGTGGAGAGAGTACTAGAAATTGCTGCTCAGGTATAAGTGCAACAAAAAATGCATGGATGGAAGAAAAGAAAAAGTCTCATTGCTGCACTAACCGAGATTAAATATAGTACATAAACACCACAGAAAAAAAAAAAAAAAAAACACAAGGAGTGAATGATTACCGCTTAAACTACTTTCCTTTTTTGCTTTTGCTTTTCAAGACTATCACTGTGGCTTCCTGCTAATGTCAAAGGCCATAAAACTTTGGCTGCAGCCTCGCTGTTACTTAATACCCACATCTGAAGCAGACAATTCCCTTGGCTACGCCCACTGCGGGCCATAATCTGAAACCTCGGTAGGACCCAAAGAGCAGGTATAATTACCGAGAAAGTGGGCAGTTTCCCAGCTAGCAGAGGGGCTAACTCTTAGCACTATTAGCATCTCTTTTCCCTCTTAAACCCCAGGCGAGGGTCATTAATGGCTCTGGTGGTTATGGTGCTCACTGTTGTGTTGGAAACGAGAGCCCCTGATTGACCAGGGGGCAGCGTTTCCACTGAATTAAGTGAGAGGCTGCCCTCCCCGTGACATGATTAATGAGAACGGCATGAGATGTAAAGAATTGCTTGGAGGGGAGTGCTGAGTTTTTAGTGTGTGTGTGTGTGTGTGTGTGTGTGTGCATGCGTGCGAGCACGTGTGTGTGCGTGCGAGAGATGGAAAGACAGGGAGAGGAAAAGGGGGAGACAGATTGCGAGGGAAAAACCTGGGTTCATGTGTGCCAGCTGGCATGTTTGTATCAAGGCAATAGGATTTTATTTGTGCAACTCACAAGTGTAAACTGATTCAGAGTATGCTATGGTACTTTAATCAGCATCATAATCATCATCATCATCATCATCATCTTACTCCAGGAAGTTACACTATCCTGCCAAAGGAGAAAAGGTCTAGTGAATTCAATGCCGCATTTTTTCTTTGTGTGATTGTTATTCTTCCCCCCTTTGTCAGCTCCAGCCCCATTGTATACTCCTGTTCTGCTTGAAGGCTGGAGCACCGTTGGATGGCCATACATAATGAGCGCCTGCATTCGTTGGCCTCTCACAAAAGATAACTCGCTCAAACTCGCTTTTCATGACTCAATGATCCCATTATCAAGCCGTTTTTATTCATCACTCCCGGTTGTCTTCAGATCAGAATCAAATATCTCACTTGGGGAGGTTTAGGATTGTATCATATCAGTGCTGTCGATGTGTGTGTGTGTGTGTGTGTGTGTGTGTGTGTGTGTGTGTGTACACTAGGCGAATTAGACAAACAGAAACACACACACACGCAGACACATGCATTACCTCTACTACCCCTGTTAGAACTACTGTATCTGGCTGTATCTGAGGAAACGGTGCCATATGGTGCTTTCTTCTCTGACATCCAAAGAGGCTCATATATCTGCGTGCATGCGTCCAGCTCAGGGGAGTAGGGGTCTGGCTGTTGGGAGGATGGCCAGCTCTTTCTGGATTTGCTGATGATGAAATACTTGAGAAACCATCAATATTTTCTTGAAGGAAGGTCAGGCTGAGCCTCAGAGTGACCGCTACGGTTCTGAGACATTACTGCCCAAGTTTAAAGGTGCTGCGAGTCCGTTTGCCACAATCATTTTGAGACATTAGTATAATTACCATAAACAAATGAGATCAGCACAGAGCATACTGGCAGCTCTTTAGATCTCTATAGTGTATTTTACATTGTGTGCCACCAGGTTAGCCAGGCACAGCCGGCTGGTTTCACAAGATCAAATTAATTTCAATCTTAAAACCAGCCTGGCCACCCTTCAGCCGACACATCAAAAAATAGTTGGACTAATCAGAGCCCCCTGAGGGACTACAGGCGTGGTTTGGGTGATGAGTATGTGAGCAGTGAACTGAACTGGAGCACAGAAACAACACAGGATATCAATGTAGATTTTTCATACAAAAACAGTACAAATCATTTACCAGCATGCTAACAAGCCAGCAGTATGCTAACCAAGAGGTTTGCTCATTTTTGCCACATCAGTTTAGCTCCAGAGTTGTTGCCATATGCCGCTGGATTTGATTTGACTGGACAGTGAGACTGATGACTGACTGATTGACAGATGATCAAATGACCTGCTTTGTATTTCTGTGAATGCCCATTGCTGTGACTTCCTCTCCAGTCTCAACAGTGCTGAGACTGTGTTTTGTGTAAACAACAACAACATCAATGACATCACAGTTTGGCTGGACATCTGCTGGATTGCTTTACAGTACCAAAACAAACCAGATGGGGTGCTGTTGTTCCAGAGGAAACTAAACTTCTGATTGAGAAACTGATTGACTTTCTTTCAAATGTGAAAGGACCGAAAGACTGATTGAAAAATTATTTCCGATATGTGAACACAGGATAGATCAGAAAATTGTCTTTTACATCACAAAGCAACAGGAATTACGGGAAACATGGATGTAATTTTGTGAAACCGTAATACTGACATTACCATTGCTAAGAGATAAAGACTACAATTCATCTCACCGTCATATCAGTCATAAACTGATGTTTAAAAATGCTTTTCATTGCCACTTTAAAATCAATCATGAGTCCATACTAACTAAAACCGTATTTACATGCACACATAATTACAGAACGATATGCAAGACTGGTTAAATTGTCTCTGCGTGATTGGTTCGTTTGTCCACTTGCAATTTACATGCAGTTTAAGTGTTTCCAATGCCCAACCACAAATCCACCACAAACACACATGCATGCACACACGCCCTCGACTGGCTGCCTAATCGGTAGTGTGGTGGTGGGGGCTGCAAGTGAAGGAGAGGTCAATGAGGGGATTAGTCATGAGACCCTGACAGGAGGGCCCATTATATGGACGGCCTCAGCCGATGAAGACGAGGGGAAGACACGTCGAAAAAGGCCTCTCCATTAATGAAATGGGTCACCACATGAATGTTGAATGTGCTCCGTCGACAGTGAGGAATAGAAAAATGCCTCTGATATGGCCAGCTTCTGCTCCACATACCCCTTGCCGGCACAATTGAGGAAATTGACTACCCTAATGTGCAGATAAAGAGAGTTTATGAGAAATCGGATAAGGAAATGGCTCGGTGCATCCACTGAGATTCCCCCGGCATAAAACAGAGCCGATCATTCTCATGCAAGTGCACAGTAAACACTTAATAGTTAATCATTTTATTTGCAACACGGAATGAATGTATGATCATGTTGGGATTTGTGGACGCAGCCATGTATGAACTGTGCGTGTGCATGAGTGACAGTTTTTGGATTAAACAGTTGAAGCTGAACTAGATTTGGAGGTATGGAGGAAAATATGGGATACAGATATTGCCTGCAGGAGAATTTTCAGGGATGCACGCAAACATGGGAATCCGCAGGCCTATTCACACACACACACACACACACACACACATACACACCGCCTCAGTTGTGAGAATCTATGGTGCCAACACCCCCCGTGAAGTGTGAGTTATCTTGTCATGCAGGGCACATCAACAGGGGAGTCTCCACGTCCAAGACATAAATTCAATTTTGTTGTCTGTGCCGGCTGCTAATAATGGTGAATTCCACAGAGGAGAAATCAATGAAAAAAAAAGAAGAAAAAAAAAAATCTCAAACCACATCGTTGGCAATATTCAATCAACTTGACTTCAGTTTTTGCGGTGATAAATCCCTTGCTTTATCCCCTGAGAACAGGGAGAGGATTTGTTGAGGTGACACTCCTTCCTGTCCTCTGCTATGGTGATATGATCTTCATGTGAATTGCAGCTTTGGTTCTCATATCTCGGGCCTCGGTCGATTCCTCCGGCCTGTGGTAGATAGTGCGGGAACAGCTTCCACACTTTCTCTGGGAGTTGGGACTCACTGACATGGGCGCTTATCACTTGATTTTTATTTGTAGGTAAAGCTGCACTTTCAAAGTTCCTGATTTTATCTCACAATTTCTCCTGTACTCTTCACACTTGTTCCCAGATTTCATTTCATTTATTTATTTATTTTTTTGTTGCTCCTCGGAATTGGGAAACGTTGACCTCAGTTGCCTTTTCTGGGGTGAGGCGGCACGAGGGAGCGGGGGAATAAAAAAGTGCAGTTTTACTTGTTGAAAGTGGACACAAACACTTTTTGTATTATGAATTTCACAACTTTTGGCAGAAAATATCCAATGAAAAAGATATGACTTGAGATATTTGAAGAGTAAATTGCCCGCTGTTTTTGCAAAGAAGCTGCGAGTCAAATATGGTGGCCATATCTGAAAATAAAACATTGGCATTCAGGTAATATGCCATTTTTAGAAAATAACTTTTAGCCTGCAGGATGCTTCAGAGCCTATTTACAATCCGGAAACCTTGTGTTCTTTGTGGAGACTTTTTCAGACATAATGATATAAACCGATACTAAACTCCTGCAGACGAGCCATGGTGCTGTTTTCAGCCCTTTTCTCCTCCTCTCTAAAGTTTGTGGCCAAAATCTATAGAGGATTCAAACTCCTCCCGCTGCTTCCCCCTCTGTTTAAAAGAATTCCCATTCCTGAAATTCACAATTGTGGAAGCACAGCAATTGAGGCAAATGGTGGCCGTGAGCTGAAAGGTCAAAAAGATAACATGAAGAAGTGACAGTTCAGGCTCTTACCCATATAGTGGTATTTGATACTCCACAGAGCTTTTTCACAGCAGCCATTTTGACATTTTGATGAAAACACATGTGTTACTAATGACATTAATTAAAGGTTTCACATCGTTTCAGTGGAGCAGAGCCTTTCCATTCAGCCAGCATCGACAATAGCAGCACCCTGGCTGTGTCAGAGCTAAATGAAACAGAAAAAAATATTTAATATCATGACTAACACCTGTGTTTACCCTGCTATTTTCATGTCAAAATGGCTGTTGAGAAAAAAGCCCCCCAGTTGACCAGTTAGCTCCTTCCCTGTCGAGAACAAACGATTGTGGGCAGTGACCCGGTGCTGAAAAAAACATTTTAAAGAATGTACAACACACCAGGCGCGAGCGGTCATAATAAGCTATAAATGCAGCGCATGCCCAAGCCCTTCAATTAAAATCTTTAAAATGTTAGTCTCCTAGTGTGTCCTTTTATAATATACCTTATTTCTATCATTTTGGTTGCAAACCGCTGCCTATATACACATATCTATCTCAATTTGCTAGCAAAATGCTGGAAAGTTGACAGCTTGACGCGTGCATGTGCTCTGTGATACCGAGGATTTACAGTAGTTGTGTAGCCGGTGTTTCCTGTACGTGGGCGTTTTGAATGGAAAATAAGCTGTCTGCCAATCAGCTTTTCAGAAGACGCATGTGCAACACGAGCAGCTACGTAGCAAGCTCGCTTGAAATGTTCAGCGGCAACTGCAAGTCATTCACTTCAATCAATCAATCAATCAAATTTTATTTATATAGCACCTTTCAAACAAATGCATGATATTCAAGGTACTTTACATCTTGATTGACAAATAAGTATAAAATAAGAAGTGAAAAGACAAGGAGACTGATGCACGCTCATAAAATAGGGTTTAAAAAAAAGTGAATAAATAGATTTAAAAACAATAAAAACAAAAACAAAAAACTCAAGAATAAGATACTGTATAAAATATAAAAACAATATGAAACGATTTAAAACAATAAAGACACAGCAATAATAAAATAACTCAAGAATAAGATACCGAATAAAATATAAAAAACAATATGAAACGATTGACTTGACAGCTAGCTACCGTTAACGTCGTTAGCTGGCTAGCTAGCACGGGAACGTCAACATTAGTTTGTTCTTTCATCTGCATCGTGCCAATCAAAATGGATGAAAATACAACTTCAATTGAGTAACCTGGCATGTTTCATCGATTTAGGCTATAGGTGTTATGAAAAAGAGGTGTTCTCTGACGTTTATCACTTTGGTGGGCAGTTGGGCATGTGTGTGTGTCATTTCATTGACCATGTAGGCTAGCTGGTGACGTTGCTGTGTGTTTGCATCACCCCGTGGCACGTCCCAACATTGTTGTTGGTAACATTGGGGCAAAATGCGCACGCGTGTCTATCAAAATCGAGTCTTCGAGTTGATATAATATAGTTAAAAACCATATTATGTGTTTTTATTAATAAATAAATGCCCATTTTCGAGCTCACGCCCTCGTGGGCACTCGCATGAAATTGGGACCACAACATGACTACACAAAAATGTCACCGCTCGCCACTGCAACACACATTTGCTTGGGATTCATTTTGGACGCTTTGTTCCAGCCCTCTTGCTTAGAGAAGAAGAATGACTTTGTTTTGTACATACAGCACTGAGGGGAGCTCTGATATAGGTATAGCAGTAAAATATTATATCAAAAATCTGACTGTTCCAGCCAAAGTTGTTATTTCACCTTAAATGACCTGGGCAAACTGAAGTGTCTAGAGCGGACCCATTTGTAAACACTGCTGCTTGTTGGTTTATGCGTTGCATATTTTTTTTCTGCACATTGCAGGGTAGCGAAGTGAAACTGTAGTGTGATAAAATATTCTTGAAGCTGCAACAGCCTCATTTAAGCAGGGACCTACTGTAAGCGGTGCTTTGCTGTTTGTCTGTGTCCCAGTCTAAATAAAAATTGAGTAAATCAAATATCTGGTGAAAGTACGATGGATTTCAGCTGGATTGTCTACGGGAAAGGGGGGGGTGGGAGGGGGGCAATGCAGCAAACAGAGACTAAGCAGTCAAAATCCATCCCGCTTTCATCCCCTGTCATTTGTATGTGAGAGTGGTAGGCAGCCTGGGAAAGCAGAGAGGCGGGTTTACAAGGCAGTGAGGAGAATCTACGCTTGGAAAAAGGACATCCACCCAAAGTATCTTGTACCTGGAAGGAGTCTGGTGCTTAAAACTCAACTTTAGCCTCGCAACTATATTCAGCCCCCCCCCTACTCTGGGAAAGTCACAAAGGATGAGATTTGTCGCACTGAAAAATGTTCCTGGAACACTGAGTGGAAAGTTTTCATTTGCGGTATCAAAAACATATTGCAACACAGGACAGGCTATTTTCTTGTAACTGCACAGAAGCGCCGAGACTTAAGTGTGTCTGAGAGCTGCACAACTTTGCTTTGCCTCACAAAGGGCTTTTCATGCACTGAACGGGGGGCCTTGGACACTTCTTTTTCACTGCAAAAATTTCCAGACACTTTTATAGCCATGTTTTTACCAGGTCTGAGTGATGCATGCAAACAGATCTGACGGCGTACAGCATACCAACTCCAACTTTGCATGTCTAAAGCACATTCACTATGACAATCACAACATACTGTCAATTATCTTTGTTTTATTTTCCTTTTGCAAGTATTTCAGTAATGCTTGATTATTTGTGAAATATATGAGTATGTAATGTCACACTAACATGACGCCCAGTCTTTCCAGTTGTAGTTTTAATTGCATGAGAACAGCAGTGTGACAGGTGATGACTGATCAAAACACAGAGAGTAAATAGTGTGCAGTGTCTGTGTGACAGTTGTTGCGGCGACCCTTTCTTCCATTGCTGTTTTCTGTAATGCATTTTTGCCAAACTCTCCCGTGTGTCTTCTGGTAATGAGCCAGAGCCCCCCCCTCCCTCCCTCCCCCCGTGGGCTTTCAACACTCCAAATTCTCCAAATTAATAGGATTGCAGCACTTACTGCGAGTGCCGTCCGATAGAAACAGGCGCTTATGTCCAATTTAGCTGAAAATTATTTAGAGAGAAAATACTTAAAATTCTGTGAGGCATGGCATTTTCTTGGGATAAGACGAAATTGAAATGCCCGTGTTTGGTTCTACAGTGATTAACTTCATTTACTGTGCTTAACTCTCTTTACTGTGTTTAACTCTTTACTCAGGCAAGATTAACTGCAGGGACCCTAATGGTACTTTATTTTCACTGAGTAGCTTAGAAAATGACAGACCACCTC
Organism: Myripristis murdjan; assembly: GCF_902150065.1. Classification (NCBI taxonomy): domain Eukaryota; kingdom Metazoa; phylum Chordata; class Actinopteri; order Holocentriformes; family Holocentridae; genus Myripristis; species Myripristis murdjan. The sequence continues at coordinate 24,051,381 of NC_043999.1, read as the reverse complement.
AGGATCACTCTTCTTTGATCGGTGTGGACGTCACACCAAAATGTGATGGCTATGTTGAGAGTCATATATCGTATTGAACTAGGAGAGTGCAGTCAGTCGAGTGCAGGTCTCCAGCAGGTGTGTCGTCCCTTTGCCAGAACACAGGCTGCTCTATGTGCTGAGCTGACAGACAAAAAGAGCACCAATTAGAATAGCAAAATTCAAAATGACTATTAAAAGGTTTCTCACTTTCTCTCCTTCTCCCTCTTAAACACACACGCACACACACACACACACACACACTAAAGAGCCATAAAGATGAGGCAGTGACAGCGGCTTTACACGTCATTTTTTTTTTTTTTTTTTACAAGATTCAAGATTTCTCTTAAGTGACACGTCAATGTGCCTTTGCATACATGTAGAGAACGAAATACTGTTTCTCAATCAGTGTCGGCAGTGAATAAAAAAGACATTGATAAATAATTAAAAAAGAAAAAAATGCAAAAATCTTAAAATAAATACTGCTAAATTAAAATAAGTACAATTCATCCTCTAAAAGACTTAAAAAAAAAAAAAAAAAAAAAAAAAAAAGAACAGCAACAGACCACTCTTCCTCAGACTGCAAGACACTGCCCTGAAGCATCAGGTTATGTAATTAATTTTTAACGTCCCACTCTGACACATTTTACAGTGTTTTAGTTTTTCCTGTGTGTATGGGAAGAGAGAGAGAGAGAGAGAGGACGAGAGCAGCGGTGGTCAAGTGAGCGAGACAGTGAATTTATGTATCGCCTTTATTTCAACTCAGAAATCATTGAGGGCTGGCCTTGATTTACAATATCGAGCGATAGACCTTGTAAAGACGGAGCAACGGTGGTCGAGTGAGCTCGACAGTGAATGAAGAGAAAATACTGAAGTAGGTTTAGCAAATGTTTTGAATCACGCGCAACCATGACACACACACACACACACGCACACACGCAAACACACAGGACCAAACACACGATCCCCTACCACCGAGCACAGATTACCAGTGATTTTGAACGTTTGGCCCATTTCACTACAATTTACCCACAGATTACATTGCAACAAACTATTTTGCAAATTCTACTAAAGATTTCACAACATATAATCAAAATCCCTCCATTTTCAGATATGAAGTTTTGGTTGAATCACTCTATAACATTACTGATAGTAATTCTACATAGATGAGGGATTCTGGTGCAGTTGTCTGGCAGTGGAGGTGAGAAAAAAAAATGACACTGAATTTCCCCTACCCTAATTGGACTAGACCAATGCATAGGGGATAGGTAAACAAGAGAGGCAAATCCCCACTGAGGCCCGGTCCAAACAAGAGCATAACAAACATTTAAATACCAACAATATTTTAAGGGGAGCAACTCATAATTAACTCTTCCCCCTAGGATGAATTTACACTCTCCCACCCTTAATTAATCAACCGTGTCTGGTCACACAGAGAGAGGAAGAGACTGCTGGGCCCCTCCCCTCTCTCCGGCCCAGATTACCAATGACCACAATGACACCAGAGGGAAAATGGGACAATCACAATTAGCAAACACCAATGTTCACACACACACACACACACACACACACACACACACACTGCTCAGGCAAGCACATAAACCTGGTTAAAGAAAACCTGTTTCATTCCATTTCTTATTGATTAAAGTAATTCATGGCTCCTAATGACAGTGATGGCTGTAGGGAATGCAGGAATTCTGCACATGTGAAAAGGCATTGAGGGAACCTTTCCATACAGCCACCTTTTAATGTTCTGCAAAGTCTTCACCATTTATAAACCACTGAACTGATAACTGATTGTATAAAAGAAAAAAAAAAAAAAAAAACATTCCCCGCGGACTATTTTCCCTGGCGGAGGGACCGCATACACTCCTCCCAATTTCAAGTCATCAAAACACAACAGTGCTGCTGCTTTTAGGAAAACTGATGTGGACGGGTTTACTGACATGAAAAAAGTTTGAAGTCTCTGAAAGTTCATTTTCATATCATTGTGGAATGAATGGAAAACAATGGCTGGAGAAAAAGGAGGAAAAATTATATCTGAATTCAGAAAAAGATAGCAAAAATATATAGTATATAGATTTTGTAGATACTATATTATATATGCAGAGTCACTGGTATGGTCCTTTAAATCATATTCAACGGCTGATTTGGCATGCAGATGCAAAATAATAGGGTTCTTCATGCCACCAAGGTGATGAGTTACTATTTGTCTGATGCTAAATTAGTTCAAAATCAGTAGTGCACTGATTCAACCTTATGAAAATTCAACAGATGAATAGGCACAGAAGTGCAAATTGTCTTTCACAGACAAAAGCCCTTCTCTGAGAAAACTGAGCACCTTGTGAAATGAGTAACAAACTTCATTCATACTTGAAGGAAGCTCCGATTTTGCCTATAGCCTTACCCTTTGCTTGACCCTTACTGCCTTTTGTTATATACGATGTTTTCTCTATAAAGGGCACATCAATATGCCTCGGCGGCTTTACTATTACAAGACTTAAGAGGAAAACAAAGGGAAAAAGCTGCTCTGCTTAATGAGAACTAATTAACCATCTGAACTGGGCTTGATTGGCAGGAAACACATCGCCATGTGGCATATTTTCGTCCCGTCATGCAGGAATAGGCTCTGCTTCGTCCATTCCCATAGAGGACACAAATGTGTAGCAAAGATGGTCCAATGTTGCCGGCAGCCATATGCAGATGACTCTGAACAGGCAGCTGTGGCCTCTAGATATGGTGCGCTACGCTCTGCTGCTGCCAAAGCAATAGACCTCATATTCTGCCTCCACCTCCTCACTATCGCTTTTTTTTTTTTCAATCCCCTCGTCTCTCTCATTCTTTTTTTTTTTTTTTTTTTTTTTTACCTTCACGGTTCACATGTGTATTGCTTGGGGAGGTTTCTGCAGCTGGGAATATCCAATTAGTTGGATAGGAGGATGTTGGATGCCAGCTTCGCTATTAAAGCTGCCTAGCACAGATACACACCCGCTACTGCTCGCTTTATCTGGGTATGTATGTGAGAAAATGGTACAGAATGGTAAATGCCCAAGGTAACAGCTGCGGTGCTCTTAGTAAACCAGTGGAAAACAAATGCTCCATTATTGCACAAAGGAGAAGGAAGAAGAAGAGGCAAAACACAGAGGGGAAATGATTCTAACAAGTGTTCAGACTGTGGGAGGGGAGCGCAGGAGAGGCATGAGATGACAGAGGGGACTTGGATCTGTGTTGACACGACTTAATAAACCTTTTAGGATGGATGGTTACAGGACCAATAAATCACATATTAGGATCTTTTTTTCGCACAGGGATGTCCTCTGTTTGCCGGCCTCTCTCTGCTTTTCAGAGGCTGCCGGCTGCCCTGAAAAAGTTAGAATGCAATGTTGTCAAAGAAACATTTCTCACGTCCACTTTTCAAAAGAATGGATGGCCTTATCGCACAGACGCTGCCATAGAAATAAGGTGAACAAAAAGTTTCCACCCTGGCTGATAAAAAAGAAAGAAAGAAAGAAAGAAAGCGGAAAAAAAAAAATCTTTTGAGTTCCTCAACCTGGCAGAGCCAAACAGTGAAGGTGTCAGCTCCAGCAGGGCTGTGGGAAGAGATCAAAGGCAAGGGGGAGGAGAAATGGTCTGGTCAGAAGTCAGAAGCGACAGCTAAAGTTGCAGTAGGTGTGATTCTAGATGCCGATGGTGGAAGAGAGAGAGGAAGGGAATAGGGAGGCAGGCAGGGTTGAGATTTGCGGCGTCTGAGGAAGGTCAGATTGACTGGCTATCAATAACAAAGGACAGGAGGAGATATTAATACACCACGCTCTGCTCTATGCCCCATCGGACGCACAGGTGTGCGAAGGAAACTTCTTCAAACCTTCCACAAAAAAAAAAAAAAAAAAAAAAAAAAAAAACAGCGGAGATAAACAACAGACAGATTTCAATGCACACTTTGAAGTGAGAGGAATGGTGAATAGACTGGAGGTTTGGGGGCGAAGGCGAGCGGGGTACCAGGGATGGATTCAGGTCATGGAGCAGAGCCCTGTCATGCTGGGCACTTGTGCTACTGTCCAAGCCCCCAAAACACACCACACACACCACACACCACACTCACAGAATGACAATATCACAGTCATATTACTCTTTAAAGCTGCTCTGTGTATCATTTTAACATCAGTAAATAATAAATAGAACTATAAATAAATGAGACAATCACTGTCAGCCTTTGCATGCCTCAGCAGTCACGTTGTCATTTGTCTCTGATTTGAGACTCCCAGATCAAAAAATATATCATCCACAGGAGAAATGAAGGTGTTTCCCTAATTCCTTCAAAATTCTTAATGATATTTCAGTATTTGTTTGTATATGACAAGAGAAGCAAATCTGTACATTACGCATAACCTGAACACGATTGGTCTAATTTTAACGACACATTGCTAATGGCTAAGTGCCATCATGATGACCCATTGCACGATTACAAATTGTAGTGTTATTCCCCTCTTAATACTTTTGTCATCCTTAAATACAGATTGAAAAAAAATGCATATAACGAGCTAACCAGCTATTTATGATGATTTATGATGATTGTATTTGTAAATCTGTCGGGCTAAGCCACGCTAGCTGCTTTTTAATGGAAAGCAGCGTCAGAATTCAGTGGATCCAGTTTCATGCAAGAGAGAGAGACATCAAATCAAGTTTGAAGTTGGATCTGAATTTCCATATTTTGGCAAGGGTTTTAGTCAACAATACGGCAGACTTCTGGGGCTTGTTGTGCGTCACCGGGTCGGGTTTGGCAGGAAATCAGATGGATTGCTTTGCGGCACAAAAGAGGAGGAGGCTGACGCTCTTCCAGCAAAGGCTTTCTTGCAGTGGCAACATTTTTGAGAAACAGGGTTTACGGGAAATGGGATCTTAATTTTGAGAGAGTAACACCTATTATCATCATCATCATCATCATCATTATTATTATGTGCTTGCCTTGAAAAGGCAACACATCTTAAAGTCTTGCATATTTAATCTTTTTATTATTTTTATTATTCCACCTTTTTTTCGGCACGCTACTCCTCCTACAGCTTTGGTTTTAGGCCCACATAATGAATTGGGAAAATGTGCGGCCCCATTGGGAGAAGTGTGCTATTACTTTTATAAGGAATCCGACCCACGGAATTCTCAAAATTCCAATTTTCCTGAAAATTTCGGCCATCCGAAATGAATGGCCAAAACTTTGGAAGGCTCCAGAGCCCAGAGCTTTGAACCTGCGTCCACGCACCAAATACAAAAAATGTGCGTCTTGTGGAGAAGAATCGGTGTGTCAATTTTCAAACCGATCAGACTTTGCGATTTCTCATAATTCATGATTTAAATCACGATTTTGCCCTCATAGAAAAAGAATGGGAAATCGGCAGACAATCATGCATTTTCAAAGCCTCACAGCTCCTTCATTCTTTGGCCCACAGACTCCATTCAAAGCTTAAATGACTCAGCAGACCTTCAACTTTATGTGTGTCATCTTCAATTTTTCATGTCTGCTTTAGTTTGCCATAAAACACAGTTTAAGTTTGGAGTTATTTTTGAGCCGCCTCTGACTTTTGAATGAGTGTGTATTGCGTGAGCTAGAGTGGCATTCCTGAGGGCTAGAGTGGAGCAGCCCTTAAAATTCGCCTAAAACTTTTGTCTTTTACTTGCTCTCCTGGCCACAATTTTCACTCCACATGCATAATTTTTTGGAAAGTAGTAGGAAAACTAGTTGTGCTTTGAAAAATGCAAATACAAAAGCAAAGTAGCTTCAACTTTTTAAACTGTGACCCTTAACGAGGCAGGAGTGCCAGCTCTCTCCCCCATAGACTCCCATTATATCTGAAATGCAAAGTCTCGGGAGAGAAGCAGAAAGACACACTTTTTCAACTCGCTCTAGGGGGGGGAATTTTTGGGAGTTGGGAAATAATTTTGACACTGTTTGAAAGCCCAAAGCCTTGCCTTTCTCATGGTACATTTTATTTTCTGCTCGGACTTACTATTATTGAGAAGAAAGCATTTGTTTGACCACTACTTTTAGGTGATTTTTCACAGAAGCAGCACTATCACTCATGCTGTGTGTTTCATAGAGCCTCATTTCTGGCTCCGCCCACACAAGCCCCAGTAGCACAGTGGATAGTGTCTCTGCCTGCCATGCAGGAGACCAGGGTTCAACTCCCCACCTGGGCAAGAGCAACAACACTACACAACCCACAAACAGCATAGGGCTGGCGGTTTACACATGTCTAGGCGCTCGCAAGGCAAGCACATCAAAGTTTCTTCAGAAACTTTATATCCTCTAGTTATCATTATCATTGTTCAAATTAAACTGCTGCATGTGTGCGGCAAGCATCAAGTGATTGCGTTAGTGAGGATGGCAGTGACAGAATGATAAATAGAGGCGCAGAGTGAATTGGGTGTATGATTACGAGGCCGTTTACACCCCCATCCTTTGCCATCATTTGCTCCACCATCACTATCATTCTAAATATGACAGTGGAGCGCATATAGTAGACACCGTGACTCGCTGCCTCGCAAACTCCCCCAAGAGCCTTCCATGATTCATCAGTTTTGGATGAAAACATGTTGTCGAGGATTTGCGGGTCTACCATGTGGTATGACGACGCGGTGAGAGCGGACAGTTAGTCCCAGTTATCTGGACCGATAGCCGATCCCACAGACATGGCGTTCTCCCACACAGTGACTAATGCAAACTGCTGATTCCAAAAAAAGGCTGAAATGCACAGCACAGCACAAGGTAAATAGATGCTCGTGGTGGCTTAGAGGGAGAGAGTGTGGAGAGACAGAGACTAAGGAGAGAAGACAAGTGGAATGACTTATTCAAGGGGGAAGTGGACAGGAAGAAACATGAAATTAGCACAAATGGATTATCTGTCGAGTACAGGCAGGCCTAAGAGCAAGCCAAGCACTGTGCAGGGAGAAAGGGAGGGAGGGAAAAAAAAAAAAAAAGCAGATTGACTTCTTGTTTGTTCCTCCCTTAGGGAAGATCCAATAGAGTCATCACTCACCAAATTGCTGATCTGTAGTTGAAACAGCTGTATCCAAAGCACACATCCACTGGACTATATAGCAATTAGAATGCGCCAACAGCATAACCCATACACAGCGGGATTAAGAGAGTGTCTGCTCCCTTACAGATGTTCAGTTGTGCGTTTCAAATGGAAGCTTTTCATTATGCATATCAGCACGTCACGCTAGTGTAGATTTGTAACAAAGCTAGAGTAAAACAGAACAATTAATCAATAAATTAAAACGTGTAAGGAAATGTGAGAAAGCGACACCGTGGCAACATATGGTGATAAACAAAGGAACCATACGAGTCAAAACAGAGAGACCAGAGTAGAGTGCGCAATAAATATGTATTTAAATCAAATCTGAATAAACACATAAATATATTTTCCCCTACAAAGGCATACAGCGAGCGCCAGTGGTTTTAAAAATTTTACCAACCCCTCCAACACCCGACCTGAGAGGTTACAGGGATGCACAGACTTGTGGAAAATAAGCTCTTTGATCTAAGGAGCAGGCAAAAAGTGGCTGCAGGAAAAGAAAAAGCGTATGTCATATATCCTATGTGGAGGCTATGATTTCCCACATCAAGGGCGTGACATAGACCTTGTTTTGTGAAAAAAAAAAAAAAAAAAAAAAAAAAAAAGGTGTGATTTATGTCAAACAAATTAACACATGCCAATGATTAAACAGTGTTTTGAAGGATGGGCTTGATTATGTCACACAAGCAAGTTTCACACTGATTTCATCGATTTGCAGTAATTAGTTGAATTCACCAGCTGACACCACTACAACTACAAGAAGGGCTTACAAGGTTGCAACTGGCTATATGTTTCACCTTATTACAACATTAGGATTATTAAATCTATTCACATGCTTTTACCTTTTATGCATGCTTATACAACTTCAGTCTATATTTCATACTGTATATTATTCTTGCATGGTAGTATATCATGAACAAAATGCATTTTCCCCAATCATGGTGGCTACTGGGCTCCATTTTGATCAATTTCCTGCCCCAAAAGACTGATAAAATCTTATGACTAATGCTTATGAGTTACTAATGGTAAAATTGGATCAGTGTGTATGTGCAGTAGCTAGAGGAAGCGTGCTGTGTTGCACTGTACAGTGGACACACTGAGGTAAAACAGCACTTTGCTCATTATTTTATCATAGAGTGGGTGGGGGGTTCTGTTTTGTCTTTTCTCTTATTATGTTATATAACTGTTGTTTATTTATCATAGATGAACTAATGACATGCAAATAGATTAATCTGATGTGTTTATTTTTATTTATTATTTAGATGTAAGGGGGGGACCCTCCCCTGGCCCCTGTTAAAAAAATGAAGCCCTTGAATTTTACTCATTCAAATGATTAGGCATGATAACCACAGAGTTAAGGTATTGTAATATATTTTATACACTGTGGGCACTGGTCAATTATTTTTATTGCTTATGAACACAGTTAATCCGTGTTTGAGCACATTTTTCTTGGAATTAATTTACATATACGTCACATATATGGAACACGTTTCATTTCAGCAGTCCAAACAGTGTTTCAGAAATCAACAACACAGTTTAGTGTCTGCAATACTAGAACAATTTTCCTTCCCAAGGGGTTTGGACTGATGAAATCATGCTGTATGCCAACTCAAGAGCATAACAGACACAGAGAGAAGTAAAAGCAGACTTCAGATCTCGGGGTTCACTGTCAACGTGGGGTTCACAGCAACCAAACGCAACTTCCCTTCCATGAGGCCTAGACTGTCGACCAGAAAAGGTTGTGCATCTAATAACCAGTTCGCCCCTTCAAGTGAATTACCTGTCTACCCTGCAGTCAAAGTGACTGTGAACCCTTGAGGTTGTTTCTGACCTTCCCTGATAATGCCCAGCGGCACATGTCTGCTTGAGAAATTGAATCACAACTCCCACTGGCAAGAAGGCAAATTGGTGAAACAAACTTTCCATCCCTATCTCCCGTTTTCACTGCTGTGGCGATGAGCAAACAGGGTGGGAACAAACTGGAAAGTTAGTTCACAGTCAGAGCTAACATTATTATTTTGCACTGACAGCGAGTGTAAGGCATGGACCGAGGTCGAAATACATATTCAAGAGCAGTGACAAAAACAAAAGTTGCCTGATTTGGAACGTATTTAAAATTCCGCCAGGTAAAAAGGACTGTCCTGGCTGAATTTGGCAATGATAGGCCTTAACCATGCCAGGGTAGAAAATCAGTGCCAAAAAAGCCCTCCTACAGCTCTTGATAATAGTTAGTAGGTGTGTTCTGTAATTTGTGGTGGCTTGTGGTTTTTGGTAGGATAAGGGGTATGGGGTGTTTATCCACCGGAGAGCTGGTATAGGAATGGGACGGGGCTCGGTCTCCATATATAATTCAGGGCAGGGACCCAGAGCCCCCTTCAGAGACAGACCACTCTGCAGTGGAGAGATAGAGCGAGACAGAGGGAGGGAAAGAGATGGAAAGAGAGGGAAACAGAGAGGCAGAGAGAGATCCTTTAGGAGCCTGAATCTTCTCCAGCTTTAATTACACTGTATTGATCACAGAGGGGAGGGAGAGAGGGGGAAGGAAGGAATGGGGGGGTGGGGGGTGGAGGGACGAGAGAGAGGGGCAGTCAGCCAAATTGCAGGCTGTACTTACTGTAAAGCATGTAAAAAAAGAGAGAGGCAGAGCTATTATGCTAAAGTCATACAGTAGATAATTAGAAAATCCTCCCAACTCTCCACGCTGTCTCTCTCGCCACGCCACCCATTTAGTACTGCTGATACAGTAAAATAGTGAGGGTGACAAATCCATTTAAGTCACTGGGCAGTATGCATTATTCACACCCATCTCAAGGCTCCATGCTTGTTTGATTTTTAATCCTTTGCATCGATCCTTCCCCCCCAGTGCCTTTGGTTCAGTCCTTCCTTGTAATCAACTGTAATGGAAGGGTCCTGCGTGATGCCACTGGCCTCCCCGTGACAGCCATGACTGCGTGTCAGAGAGGAGGGAAAAAGAGGTCTACTTCTGCAAAGTTGTGCCCCTTTCCCTAATCGTTCCCTCTCTTTCTCTCTCCCCCTCGATCTTTTCTAGGCTGACCTACTTTGGCACAGTGCTTAGGCTCCTTTCTTTGTTTCTTACACTGTTGTGGCAAAGGGAGAAAATCTGAGAGCTCGCCTACTGTATTCTCCTGCGCACACACACACACACACACACACACCCCTCCCGCTTCTGATCCAGGCGGATGGCAGCGGAGTCCAGCACAGTGAAATATGCCAGATTCAACCTCACTGCCCCTGCAAAATCGCTCCCGCCGAGTCTCACAGAACTGCATTTCGGGGGTTAAGGAGCTTATGTCTTGTGTACGACGCATGGAGAAAGGGGCTGAGCTGTGATTCGCCATGGGGAGGAGGACAGGGAGTGCAAAACCTCTCTATGTAGAGTGTATTTCATTATGGCTGAACTGCGTGTTACCTTTGGTAAACAGTGGGGAACATTTCTCAGGCGAGCGTTACTCTAAAATCAGCGGGCTGGTGAGCGACCGCGGCCCTACGGTGGCACACAGCCATCGCTCAAATCTACGGCCCCACAGGGATGTATGAGTTCGGATATGATCAGACGCATAGAATAAATAATCAGTGCTTACCGCAGCCCGCTTCATCTCAGCGAGTGTTCAATGGACGCCCCATCCGGCTCTTTTGTGTTAGTAAATTCCCTCCAGTTATTTTTGCTGAATGACCCTCTCAATCACGGAAAAAGTCAAAAATTCAATTTCTGAGCTCGGCGTTCATTATCATGGCCCCTTGTGCTCAAGGGTACCTGTCCATTTACATTAGAATGATGTGCACTATACTGCAGTCCATTTTAATGGCATATTACGGAAATCCAGAACAAATTAAGGGTTCATTAAATTGCTCGAAGGCATTTAATGGTATCAATGCAAGTACTGTTACAGTGGCAAACATATTATTAGACTGCAAATATGTATGAACCGGCGCAATTACACTGCACCATGAGAACAGCACCACTTGAAGGCACAGTTTCATTTAAAATCATCGCAGATATTGATGACGCCGCCTCTTGTATTCAGCTCAGACTGCATCGATTGGCTGTTTAATATTTTACACACCTTGGTCAGCGCGCATGATGTGTGTAGCTGTGGCTGAGCAGGACTCCACTGATATCTGTAGTCATCTTATCATGTCTGTCTTCAGGCATACCGTGCCACAACAACTGTTGGGAGCCACAGGCAGGCTGCCCAAGTTCACCACTTACACCCATCTCCCAGAACTGTTGTGATGTTCCACCGCTCTGCACTTCTGTACTGTGATCCTCCCATGTGTGAAGAGCAAAACAAGAGTAATTAAATCTTCATTTCCTCACCCCTACAACCATATTCACGTCTGTTAAATTGAAAAATCACACACTGTAAAACAGATCCACTTAAGTCTGTGCCCCAGTGACTCTTGTAGTAGCATCGGGGTGGGGGGGTCTTTTGTCGGCCTGTGTAATGGCGTCTTGTTTTCATGTTATATGACCCTCTGGGGACGCCATAAATCAAACACTAATTAGAACGCGCAGTGACCTGACGGCTGAAATGCTACCTTTAATGTCTTCCACGGGCTAACAGACAGCTGAGTGAATTTGGCGTCCAAAATAGAGTGCTTCAGCAAGCCCTGAGCAACTTGGTTAATTAAGACATGCTGACAACTGGTGAACTCTGCACATCATTACGGAGCCGCTTGCCTAATTGGAAAGAATGGTTGCGGTAAACACATTTCTCTTCACTATTGGTTAGCTGTATTTGCAATAAAAACGCCAATAAAAACCACAGACATGACATTATCAATCCTGACGGACAAGCCTGCCTTCCAAAAGAGCTTACATTTTTTTTTTTGCAGCAGCAGCAAAGAATCAGCCTCACACAAAGCAAGCGTAAATATCAGTTACAGGTCCATGCAAGCGATTTTGAATGTTTGGCCCATTTGCGACGATTTCCCCACATTTTACACCGCTACAAACCATTTTGCAAATCATGCCAGAGCGCTGAAGATTTCACAGCATTTAATTAAAATGACTCGATTTTCAAATGTGAATTTTTCTGGTTGAGACATCCACCCACAGAAACTGAATGGGAGTAGAGCGGACGTTGAACTGTTTGCTGTGGTCATCTGACAGGTTCAAAAGAAAATGCTGATTGTTGTTGGTCTTATGGTGACAACATACGTCAGTGGGGCTGTAAAAGTCCTCCAGATAATCCATACATGAAGCTCGTGCATGCTGTGTGCTGTTCCACTGCTCGTTCGGTCATTACTGCAAAACCTGACCTCAGCTACAATAGTCACAGGTCTTTCCGGCGGTTCAAATACAAACGACTGCTGTTCTGACCATCCTGCCATGTTGATTTGAATGAGAATGTCTGTTCTACTCCCATTCAGTTTCTATGCGCCCGCGTCATAATATTCTGCTTCTGTGGCTAACAAAGTTGTCACCATTCATAAACAACAGAACTGATAATTGGCTGTGTAAAGCAAAAACGATTTCCTCAGGGACCGTTGTCAGGTGGAGGTACCATTTCACTCTGCCCAATTTCAAGTCATCAAAACACAACAGTGCTGCTATTTTTAGGCAAACTAATGTGGACAATTTTATTACAGTGATGGAATATTGGTGTGAGGAAAGTTTGAAGTCTGAATGAATGGAAAACAATGGCTGGATGAATAGGAAAAATGATATAAGATTAGCAGAAACATGAAGTATATACATTTTGTAGATATTACACTAAACATGAAGAGAACTTGTATGGTTCTTTCAAGTCTTACCTGCCCTGGACTTTGATGTCGGAGATGGCGTAGAAGTATCTGGACAGGTTGTTCTCGTCCACCATAGTGGCTCCAGTGGCGGGCCGTAGCAGGCGCACCCTCAGGTCTGTGATGGTAAAGAAGTCCCTCAGGTTCTTGGTGGTGTCCAGCTGGCCATAAAGCGATGCCATGTTATGCAGCCGCGGCCCAGCAAACAGCGCAAAGCGGTCCTTGATCTCAAAGCGCACCGTTTTGTCGTACTTCCACACGTAGCCCCGCGAGTACTCCTCAGTGCAGATGATGTCCAGCAGGGTGTGCTGGGTCAGGTCCTGCACCGTCTTGGGCTCCATGGTGAAGGCGTCCAGGCAGTCAGTGGCATAGAACTGATAGGGCTGCCAGGTTCGTCCGTAGTCCAGTGACTTTTCTAGCACCATCTGTTCAGGCCGACCTGACTCGAAGGTGAGAATGATGTCGTCGGTCAGCTCGATGGTCTTGTTCCAGGACAAAGTGATGTTGACCAGTAGAGCCTTGGGGTACTTTTTCCAGGACGTGGACTGCCAGAAGGTTGTGGGGTTGCGGCCCTCAATGTCAAACATGAGCTCTGGGGGATGGGCAAGCTCCTCGGTGCTTGCGTCACATTCATTGTTGCACATGTATGGGTTCTCCTGAAAGATTAAAGAGTCGAGAAGCAGACACAGAGGGAGAGAGACAGACAGGAAGAGAGAGAAACAGAGAGTAATGAAAAGTTGTTAGTCGCGGTGAGCCATAACAAGGACAAAGCTCAAGTAATTTTCAGAGCTGATTGAAGAAATAGACTTTATTCAAGGGACTCCTCACGATGTCCTATCTCTCGCATGATACCATGCAATCAGGGGAGTAATTTATGTGCTTGTTGAGCCTTCAGCTCCTGATGAAACAGTGGCTGAATCCAGATGAGGGTGTCTGTATGGGTGCATAAACACAAAGGTACGTGTGAAACTGTGTTGTGAATAGGTGGGCGCACGTGGTTCTGTGTGGCACATTCATCTTTTATGGAGCAGCTCCGCTCATTCATGTCATCACACCACCTTTCCCCCTCTGCTGTGCACGGTCACACCCTGCAACTACAAACAGGCACCACCTCAAATCAGCTCTGTGATTTATGACATTAAGATTTTTGATTTCTCCTCCCTATTATGGACACGTACAGGATGGCTTGAGGGTGAAATAGCCAACCAGAGAGAGGAACCAGGGCTATTAAGTTCATTTGTGGCAGGTATAAACTGAAGGTCATTTTAACAAGGAGTGAATAATTATGTCTCTTTGCAGTCATATTTCTGCATAAAGTAGGCTCTCTGGGTGTGCATTTCACAACTTAGAGAAACCTAAGACTGCTCCTGTCATCTGGCGCATTCAGACAAAGAGCAATATAAGTCCATTTTAAGTGTCAGGTTGGTCCTCTTATTACAAATTCATTCATTAACTCTGAGTTCAAGTGTTCACTTTCATAGACAGGTAGCAGTTGCACATATGACTTTGCTTAAATCACTTGGAGCAAGAATTTTTTAAATTATGTTTTAAATAGAGGGATTTATATGTGGCGTTTTTTTTCCTCCCTCTAATCTGGATTTGGCGTATGCTGCGGTTTCAGAGTTGCAAGCTGTAAATTCATCAAGCCCCTTGCTTGAAAGAGGTCCTATCCAAAACATTTGTCTGCTTTTCCACAAATCATTACCGGGCGATGTTCTCTCCTTGCTCCCTGGGGGCTTGATCTAGCTGTCAGGGGGGGAGAAGGCACTCCTCCAAGAAGACCTTTCAAGTGCTACAAGCTCCAATTTATCAGGACAAGATAATCCGCTACTTGATTAGGTAGGAGATGTCACCCCGTGTGTGTGTGTGTCTGTCTGCGCGTTGTGCACGTGTGTGCCGAAGAAACCGGGAGGAAGCGCAAACCTGTGATGTAAGACACACAAACGAGGCAGAGAGACAGAGATGGAGTAAGTTAGAGGAAGAAAAGGGGAGGAGGGGGGGAAATGGCTCAGTCCGGCTAATAAGCTTTGCACGTTTTTCCTCGTCCTCCAAGGCAAGGTGACAATGAAACAGGGCTCTGTCAGGCCTTCTAACTGTTGGAGAGCCCCATTAATATCCTGTCTGGACAATCCCCTACAGGCCTCACCCAGCACTGGACAGTAGTAGCTGCGAAGAGATGGAGGAGGAGGAGGGCTGGCTGACCGGCTGGCAGTGGAAAATTCCGCTCGGATTTCAGTAGAGCATCATGGTGGGAGGTTAGGTGTGCCATTAACTGTAGCATCTGGTGCACCATGTATCCATAGACAGATGTGTAATAAGTCATATGCGACAGTTATGCCTGCTTAGGGGATATGGACAGTCTGTAAAAACATACTTGGTGTGCAGGAAGGCTGACTGTGTTGTTTGGGCTACATCATACCTGCGACTATCAGGGGACACCTAAAATTCTTCTTCAGTGATATTTGCTATGTGTTTTATCACTGCATGTTTTTAGATGCACAGCTGAGTTTTACGTTTCGTGATCGGCATAGGCCCCCAACTCCAACTCTTCTTCCCTTTTAAACATGGAGCCCTTCACCTGGTCGCCTTATAAAGCGTGTGAGGGGATCTTTGAAGAGTAGGCAGCATGACATCTGAAATTTGAGCGCCCACCTGAGATTCAGCGCCTCCTCCAAGTCCCTCCCACCTTCACACATGTCTGCGTGTGCGTGTGTGGCTCTGATGCCAATGCAATGGGCGAATACAAATTCGCGAGCCAAATTCCCTCTCTGTCATCCTGTAGGTACGGAAAGCTAAGCCGAGGCACCGCAGCAACCGTTGGCTGAGATAAGTTTGTTTGCAGAGGAGAAGCGAATGTGCACAGCAGCAGAACACGAAGCGTGTGCACAAGACATGATTGGCACTGATGTCGCGATGCCTCCTTCAGGCAACTGATTGTTTTATTTGCACAAATGGACTTTAACAAATGAGATTACAGCTCCACAAGTAGCCCGGAGGACTGGAGCTTTTGCATTTAGGTTGGCTGATGCCCTCTGTGTTTAATGACGATTTGTCAAAACTTTAAAGAAAAAAGTTACCAACACAAGCTTCAAAGGACCATACCAGTGATTTTTAATCTCTGGTCCTTTTTACGGCATTTTATCCACATTTTAAACTGCAACAAGCCATTCTGCAAATCAAGCAGGGATATTAAAGATTTCACAACATATAATCAAAATCTCTTGATTTTCTAATTTTTCATAGAAACAGCCACTTCATAATGTTCTGCTTCTACAGCTCAGAAAGTCGTCACCATTCATAAATCACAGAACTGATAACTGACTGTGTAAAACAAAGGTCTGCCATCAAAACACAACAGTGCCGCTGCTTTTAGGAAAACTCATGTGGATGATTTTATTACAGTGATGGAATACTGGTGTGAAGAAAGTCTGAAGTCTCTGAAAGACTATCATAGTGGAATGAATGGAAACGAATGGCTGGAAAAAAAGGGAAGAAAATGTTATCAGAGTTCTAAAATGTGACTGCTTGCTTTGGGCAAAGATTAGCAGAAATGTGAACTTTATAGATTTTATAGATATTAGGCTAATCATGCAGAACACTGGGATGGTCCTCTAATACTTAGGCATTTTAACAAGATGTTTGAATGTCTTACTGTATATCGCATCATCCAATAACTCATGCTGCCACACTTTTCTCACTCAAATACATCTGTTGTTGCACTCTTTGCTGATGAAATGAGAGAGGCTGCAGTTGCACTTAGGCTACACATGCCAATACGGCAGCAGTGTGATGTGGGTTTGATCGCCCGACTTTGCTGAAGCCTGCATTTCTGGCTCCGAGTACAAGACTGAGCTATAAGAGATCTTCAGGGAAGCTTTCTGTGAGGTATGAGCAGCTATATCAAGTCAGAGGTCAGAATTTGTGTTCTTTTACTGGTCAACCTGACAGATCAAATGATCAGCTATTACTGTAACACACACACACACCCACACACACACTGCTATCCACACCAGCACATCTCTGTAATCAGACAAAGATGTATCCCTATCGATCTCTTTGGCCAAGGGGCTGAAAATCTGCTGTGTGTAGCACCTGGCAACCTTGGCCAGCCGTCCAGAGCTCCCCCCGAACACGCAGGTTAAAAACCTTTCATTACTGTCTCCTCCGGTTCTCGCCTAACGACAAAATACCGCCTTTATGAAGATCAATAACCTCACCAGTCAGCCGGAGCAGAGAAAGGGGATAAAATGCTGAGTCCGAGCCCATGAAAATCAATGGCAGACTTGTGTGTTTTACTTTCGGGCGCTGCTGAGGGCTCTATTAGCTGATTAATGGTTTGGCACACATTAAAATAATTGACAGCAGCCGCCCTACAACACAGCATTCCTGTAATTACAAGAGATGTTTCTATTAATCCCAATCTGATGATAAGTGGCTGGGATGGGGGACAGCCGTCGCAGATTACAAAGCCGAGGCTGAGGTCGCCGGAGCGGATAGGTCACACTAAATTGGCGCTAATAGAGATGCGCTCGACGCACCCAAAACACACCGGCTTAATCCGATTATTAGCACTGCGATGGAGTGAGATACTGTGTGTGTCTGCGCGTGCTGGTGTGTGTATGTGTGCATGCATGCAGGCATATGTGTATGTGTGTGTGTGTCTTTCACAAATCATCATCAAGCTGCTCTAATCCCTTTCTCATTGTCCCCATTACAGTCAAATTGCTCAGGCTAATTTCACTAACTGACTAAAGAAAGAAAGAAAAAAAAAAAGTCATAACGATGCAGAAATGTGGAGGAAAATGAATTAGACCAATTCCACTCCGCTGCTTTCCACAGACCAGTGTTATTTGTGCTGCCGAGGTAACAGGCAAGTGTTTTTCTCATGGATGGCCGACCAGGGGTTTTCCAAACAGACACTTAACAGATAGAGCAATTTGCCTGATCCACTCCTGAAACACTTTAGCTGTCTAACATTTGTCTCCAGAAAATACTGATTACCAGGAAGTGTTTAGCATTACTATTTGCTGTTCTTAAGGCAAGGCAGCATATGTAAAAAATGGTCATTTTGACTGCACTGGTCCCTTTTTAGGTATTTTTGCCCCCACCTCTTTAAATGCTGTTTGATAAAATAAATAAAATAACTCTCCAAAAATTTGCAACCACTTAATTCATCAATCATATGTTTTTTTTTAAGTACATAAATTACAAAATGAAAAAAAGAAACAGTTTTAGCTTTAATTTTATATCCGTTATACTAACCAGGTGAAGAACAAACCTTTATAAACAAGGCTGCTCGGACAAAATGCTTCAAAATAGGCCAAAGAGCGGCTTATTACCGTCTAACTGCTACTGTAAAATATGAGTTTATGTATATTTGGACGTACAAAATGTAGTAAAAATAAATAAGTTCCTGACCCTTGCCTCAGTCAATGGGCTGCCATTTTGACCAAGGCTGGTTTTTAAATAAGATGTGACTGTGGTGGCTGACTGCCGGCGCGTACACACTGTAACCGCTGATAGAGGATGGGACTTCTGGGAATATAAATTTACTAGCTGCCGACAGGCCGTCTAGATAGATGGGCCCCGACCAATCAAACCAATCCGTTTGTGTGACAGATGTCTTGGACTTGTAACCCAGATAGCAGATTGAATCCACCCTCCATCCTTTCCCCCTTACCCTCTCTACCTCGCCGCGCTCTCCCCCTGTCCCTCCTGATCTGAGCCGTCACGTGGGCTTTTAGAAGAAGTGTCAGCGGCGCGCGAGACCACCGCAAAAATACCTGTCGAAACAGGGAAACTGGTCTTTAGGTCAGAATTGTTTTAAAAACTGAGAACAATATGCCAATGGGGTGATATCTTTGGGAAGGAGATATATATTTTTTATTGTTGTTGTTGTTTTTAGCTGTATAGTGTCACTCCAATACATGTTTTTTTCCCTCTGTGTATGTGCTGCAAAAATATGCACATACAAAATACATACAGTAGATTTTGGATGATAAATAAATACATGAAAAAAAAAATGTATAAGTAAACAAACAAGTAAATAAATGAATAAAACTGTTCACTGACCATGGACTGAGTATCTAGCAGTCAGTTTGCTGCCACAGCTCAGGTGGTCACTGCTGAGCCCACAGGTGTCATGCTTTAAACCTGCACTCCATGCTTCTTTTGTGCCTGTAATGTGATTGACTACTTTCATTTCTCCTCGGTCTGTGGCTTGTTAGCTGCAGGGATGAATGGGTCTTGAAGCATTAATTTAGGGCTCTAGCATTCCCACAGTGCAAACCAGGCACACAGGTCACCCTGCACTGCGTGACCTGCACTGTTAGGGTCAAGACGTTTTATGGGTCAAATGTTGTTTTCGTAACAAGTCCTCCGACAATAAAACCACACAGGTCATTTGTTCCAACCCTCTAACACAAACTTTTTTCAATAATGTAGCCCTTTTGATTTTTTTTTTTCCAGCCAAGTACCGCCTGACCAGTGCAAAAACAAAATGGTAGAGAAAAAAGCCCAAACAAAGAAGTACAATCCAGCGCCATCAGAATCTGAAACAAAAACCTGATACTGAGGATATTTTATTTCAGTTTTTGCTTCTTTTCCCCTACTTTCTCCTTGTTTTCTGCTGTATGGCTGCTATGTTTCAGCCAGAAAACCATTTTCTGGATCGTCTGACTTCCTGGTAATGGTGAACATTTTTGACTTCAATTTAAACTAAAAACACAAACTTTTAACACCTTTGGGAAAGCCAAGAGGGGTACTGAATATAAAATATGGTTTATCAATGTTGCATTTATATATTTTTTTTTAAGAGTTTTTTTTTTTTTTTTTGGCATCTCTGATTTATTTGGTAGTGGCAGTAGAGAGAGAAACAGGAACAACAGGGCAGAGAGAGAACGACCTGGGCTTGAATTTGAACCCAGGACAAGTCTAAGCTTTAACAAGTGGTACCAGCGAGCTACTGCAATGCCCACCATGTTCACATTTTTTTTATTCAACTTATTATTGTGTAGGCTAATTATTTTAGCAATTATGCATGACTGATATTTTTTAAATTTACTTTTTTAAAGAAAATCTCACATACCCCCTGCAATACTCCCTAGGGTTCTGCGCATCCCCATTTGAAAACCACTGCTCCAATACGTCTCTAATATGATCCACAGGCCCATTTCATAGGCAAGGTGATCCCTAGGTGTTCCCTAACAAACACTACCTCACTAGCATCTTAAAATACTTTTTAAAACATTTAACTGTGCAATAACTGATACCTGTAGGACTTGACAACAATTCAACAGTGCAATATCCCTGTATATTTGTATATAAGTATAGTTTTTTCTTTTTTACATATGCTCAATTTCTTAATGCACATAATGCAGATACTTCTGATACAACTTTATACATAATGCACATCCTTTTTTTTTTTTTTTTTTTTTTTTACAAATTTCTAAGCCACATATTTTTATGTTTCTTTTAGAATTGAGCAACTGCAACTGACCCAGTGTCCCCACAGGGATCAATAAAGTATTTGTGATGCTGTACAAACAACCTGTAGGGCTCGGTTTGGACCAGAGGGCAGTCTCTGTGTTAAGGTTACCCATCGCTTTAAATTATTTGTAGTGAACACAATATTAGCAAATGAACAACAAACACATTTTCCCAGTGACTAATTGCAGGGGTGGCTTCAGCACTGTGCTGCAGACATGGCAAATGTGAATGACAACAGCGGTTTGGGTGATATCAGGTTTTGTTTATTCCGATGCAATTCAACCCATGTACTGAAATGTAAGGCACACCACCGTCCACCCAGAGCCAATACACAAATACATCCCTGCCATTCACTCCCTATCTAGCCCAGGAGAGAGACAAAGACGGATAGAGCGAGAGATGGGAGTTTATCAGTAAACATATATCGATTCTGCAGCCAAGGAACTCCCAATGAGAACAAGAAATTGCCTCTCGCCACATGCTCCAGTTTTTTCAGGTGCGGTAAGAAATCCCCTCCACATGATAATTTATTAGAAACACTCCAAAAAAAAATTTTCAAAGTCACCCTCCTGCTCTCCCCATCTGTACCTGTATCTTTAACTCTGACTGGAATTACATCCTTTGTGGAGGAACATTTCTTCATTGCCACAGATTATTAACAATATTGTCAAAAGCATCAAGATTAAAGCTGTAGCATTTTATCATCAATGATTTATCTCATTAATTTTGAGATATTAGTGTAATTACTGTAAACAAATGAGACCATCACTAATGAGATTGGCAGCCGCTATAAACCTGTAAAAGCCATTTTACAGTGTGAGGCATCAGATCAGACTTGGAGGGAAATTTGCCCGATTGCTTTACAGCACAAAAAAAAAAAAAAAAAAAAAAAAGGAAAGAAAAAAGAAAAGAAAAAGAGTCAAGGTCGATGCTAAAAATTAGAGACCAGGAGGTGAAACGTGCAACAGAAAGAAATCTGGATTTACTCATTTTTAACCCAGTTTTGCTAAAATCTGATTAGATAAAATTAATCCTTGTTGGTGCAACCCCAGTTTCACCGATGTGATATAGAGGCTAACAGGGGTCTCAATTTCTTTACATTGATTAAACCAACATCCTATTAATCAGGCAATGATATACTGATATTAAAAAAAATCAATACCTTCAAAATCAACCTCGGTTTTACACCAGTTTATGCATTTAATCCCGTTTTCCAGTGCAAGATCTGGGTTTCTGCACATCTGGCTGCCGTGCCCACAGCTTCCATTACAGTCGTCTTTCTCTTCCTATTCCTCCTCATCGCAGCCCTCCTCACCCCTCAACTCTCCCCCCCCGAAATGCACGCGCTCTCATCCTCCCTAAATCTACCCATTTCTTCTCCATCTCTTTATATGTACCTCTCTCATTCCGCAGCTAGGTGTTTATGTGTGGGGGTGGGGGCGGGGTGGAGGAGTTAAAGCTATCCCCGCTGCATTAATGAGACCTTGTGTTCCACGATAGATTTCTTCACCCCAACCCAGAGGCCTGATTGAAGCAGTGCTCTCTCATTTTCAAAACCTCTCTCTCTCTCTCTCTCTCTCTTTCCTTTCCCCAGTCATCCTAACACCTTTGTGGGATCCTCTCTCTCTCTCTCCCTCTCTCTCCCTCCCGTGGTGATGGGTGGTGCAGACAGGAAGAGGGGCTTAACCTGGATGTGAAATGAATATTGGATGCCAGTGTGACAGATTACAGTGGTAATAGACACCCAGGCCAAATCCTCTCAAGGATTACAATCATATTTTCAAATGGCTCAGGGTCGGCCGGAGGTCAACCAGGCTGGACCGTGGTCAACAAAGCGGCAGGGGGCCTGAAATCACACACACACAGACACATGCACCCACACACACATACACACACCAAAGCCTGTTTGCCACATGTGTCTAGGAATGATATTAGACAGAATTTGGCATGAAATTTAAGCAATGTGTTACGTTTTAGGTCAAAAGAATCACACAGCATCATACACATATTTGACATTGATCAAAGACAGATCAATGGAAGTTGAAGCAGCAAACACCACGCACGCACACACACACGCACACACACACACTCATGCATACATGCACAAAGAGCATCTATGAATGCAGATGAATGAAGACTATGAATGATATTACAGCATAAATGCTTTTTCATGGAGTTCCATTCATATTTGACATTAACACATTATGTCAAAATGGTCACACACCATTGTACTTGTATTGAGAAAAATGAACAGATCTATGGAAGCTGAAGCTACAATGTTGAGCTCAGTACACACACACAGACTGACACACACACACACACACGCACACAGCGACACCCCACCAAACCTGAACAGCTTCTTGTGGACCGCTAGACAAAAAAAAAAAAAAAAAAGAAGAAGAAGAAAGAGACAGCAGAAATGGTGAACAGATTAAATGTGCCGCTTTGTGGCACCAATGGGGAAAATCCAATAGTGATCTAACGCATCGTGCTGCAGCATTCAGCCACCTTAACCACTGCAGTGCAGGTCGGCCGGTCGGCTGAGGGGAGGTTATGAGGCGAGACGGTGTGTAAATGTCCCTCCGTTGTGTTTATCGCGATCGGTATAGCCGTGATTTAGGAAATTCATGAGCCTTAAAACAATTGCCGGGAAAGCCGCGAGCGCACCCCCTCGATGCATTCACAGGATATAAAAACAGTTTTACATTCTTTGATCTTTTATATGACACTGCTGGCCCTGCTGGGTGCCATTGCGATATGGATCGGAGCACAGGACGGCATCCCCTGCTTAAGAGATGGTATATTTCCGAGGGCAAGACGGAAGCACCCATCAAGAGCAACAGCCGAATTCTGTTTCAGCGCTATCCACTTACCTGGCCCACCTTCAGCACAGAGCAGTAAATGGGACGGGATAATGGTGCGTGACATGGCAACAGTTGCATTAGCTCGCAGTTAAGGCTGAAGTTAATTCTTGTGGAAAGGAAGCACACAATTCAGTTCACTGCATCTTTATCTGTGCATGCTGTTTTGTCTAGGGAAAAAATGCTTTGGCATATGGTTTGAGTAGACACCTAAGACACAGATTTCACTCATATGGTGAGGAGGAGAAAATTAATTTTATTTGGCAGGCAGACCAAAAACAATAACTCTCAAATCAACTCTTTCCACTTCCACGTTAAACTTCACTAAAGAGCGTTAAGAGTGGTGATAGGCATCAATCAGGGGATGTGGTGGAAAGCAAACTAGGCTGACATAAATTTTTATCCATTAAAATCAGAGCATAAAGCAGTGTAAGTCAAAATGATGTAGCACAAGGCCAATTCTCACACTTTCTAAGACACACTTTCTAAAGTAATTTCAGGTGTTTTGGTGCAGCAGTTGCAATCAGTTCTGTGCAAAAAGGCAAGGGACATAAATTTAAATAAATTTGGGAAGCTGAATATCAAATTTCATTCATATCTATTGACATTTTACATAAAAAAAAAAAAATAAGTCATGAACTTGGACATGAACAAAAACTGCAAAAACTAGCATTTTGGGTGGATCCACAGCTAAAAGTAATGAAGATACTGGAGCAGAGCTTTTAAAACCAAAACCTAGTGGCTCATAATGACCAAGCCTATAATTCCAGCAGGCATCTGTCACATTGTGAAAGTATAGAAAGGACAACATTAAAGCCATCCTGGACCAAATTACGTGTGAATCGAAATGGATATGTCTTCTGCTTTGCAAAGCTGTAGTAAAAGCAGATAATATGTGAGAAACTGCAATCAAAAAAAGTATAGGACAAATTAGATTATGGCTAATACATTTTTGGTTGAATGCTGTCTGATGCTGGCCACTGGCAATAAATTATATTCCGATCAAGATTAAGTGAGGGCAGGGAGTCAGTACTGACTTTCCCTGGATAAATAAAGGTTGGGGGGAAAAGCACCTAAATAAAAAAGCTCCCCACAAAATATGAATGGATCACTGCCGTGTCCCGCCATTTTTGAGAGCAGAGTCATTTATTCCTTTTAAAGATGACATTCCTACAGCGAGCTGATACACCAGGGCATAATCGATCTGGTGAGCACTGCCACAGTGGATCTCTCAATCAAAATGCCCCTGCCAGATAGCAGAGAGACTTGGGAATATTTCACTATATATCTCGACGTCAAGACAGCAGCACTAGCCTATAACCATGATCACCCCTTATCTCTCGGTTGAGAAATCCCTCAGGATTTGACACTGTAAAGCCGAGGCTACAGGAGGCTCTCGCTGCCGCTCCTTCAATCTCGCCGTTTCCTTCCCTCTTATCCACTGGTATATATAATGGTATAATGACGCTACATGTCATATAGAGAAGCCCTCCAGGAAGACATGGATCACTGTCACCTTGACCGAGCTAAGAGGATAACCCCAGCACAGGGAGCTGCCCCGGCTGCCTCCCCACGGGCACACGCCCCGTCCCGCCTGCGACAGGAAGGCTTCCTTACAAATTAGCGCCACATTGTTTGCTGTCCTGGGGAGACATGGAGAGCAGTGAGGAACACCTGAGCAAGAACAAAGTCAGTTACTGTAGGTACGACAAGGTGTGGCGCCGGCCATACCTAATCATGAGTGACTCCAAATTTATTCATATAGTTTTTACTCGAGCGTTGTAGCCAAAGTGCTGTGGTTTTCAAGAGTCATATTCAGTCAGTGCGGTCAAAACAGAGACACTGCCTTGCTCAGAGGCTTGGGACCCTGCAACTGCATCATGCTGTTGTGAGAAAAATTACTTTAACTGTAAAGCTGCGCCAATTAGGCTAGCTGTGGTTTTAATCTCCCGTTATACTCATATGCAAATCAACTGCAATGATTTCATATAGCAAGATAACACACCTCTGGCTAGGCTGTACTGTGATAACCCAAGCTAAGCTAAGATAAGCTACGCTAAGCTAAGATAAACTAAGCTAAAATAAGCTATGCTAAGCTAAGCTAAGCTACGAACTTAATTGAAAAATTAAATTCTGGAACTTGCAGCACCAAAAACTTTTAAAAATTAATACATGAGTAAATAAGTTTTAAAACATAACAGAGATAATTAAATAATAACAGTAGAAAAAAAAGAATATAAACAATTGTGGGGTTTTGCCAAGATATGTTTCAGCTGGAAACAAAAACGGTAAAAGAACGCAGCAGAAGGGAAAGAAATGGAATGCTAACATTTATGGATTAATTCCCAGTTTTTACTATTGTTATTACTAGCAAAGTCATTTGCTGACATATAAATATGGATTAATTAATGTAACAAGTAGGCCTAATCTATCATTTAACACAATGAGCTTTTTATATGTCATCACCACAAATGAGCTATTCCGCTGTGGAGAATTTGTACTTTTAAAAGAAATCACATCCGAGGAGCATTCAGGATTGATGCTCCCTCTCAGCTGTCGTTCTCATGAGAGCTATTCAATTATTACAGTGAGTGAATAATATCTTGTCACCGATCGGTTATTGCTCCAGAACTTAAGAGTACATAATGGCAGATTTGGACGATATTAGATGCAGAGGCTTTGCAGAGATGCTCCGTGGTTTGCTGGCCCTGATGAGGGAGGGCATGCGAGGCCCTGGGTGGCTTCAGTGACGGTAAGGCAAGGCCCATTGACTCTTTGGCTTGAACCGATATTTGACTCCGCTGTAAATTGGCTGCTTCCTCCGACCTTCAGTGTCACCTGGAGGTATTGGGTTTGGACGGACGCCACGCATTTTAGCTGGTGATTCTGAAGCGTCCTGAGTAACAGATACAGTTTTTCCCCCCCGTCGATAGCGACTTCTGAATTACACAAGCGCGGAAAAGACGGCGACCAAAATGAAACGTCGGACCCAAATTACCGGCTCTCTGACCTCCGGGAAGGAATTACTGCTCATTGCACTCGGCGGCTTCACACTTGCCGTCGTTGTGAGCCAAACAGCATAGTAATGAGTCCAGCAGATGTTTTTTTTTTTTTTTTTTTTTTTTTTTTTCCTTTGAAAGCCCTCACAGCCATAGACGTGCCATCACATTTCACACCTAGTGAGGCCTTTTCAATCAAGCAGCCATCATGGAGCTTCGACCCTCATTAGTGGCTCAACAAACCACCACAAGTACACGGAGATTCTATTGCCGTTAATGAGCTCTTGTGTGGCTCGGTCAGCAGCGGCCGGAGCACAGGGGTAAATTTAGCACCTTTTAATTATCTCAAAGGGTGCTGCAGGATGAAGGTGGGTGAGGAGGATAAGGGTGAGGTGGGTGGGTGTCAGAAATGTCATAAAAATCCAATCAACTGTCATCTGTCGTCATTGGCAAAATTTCTATTTTTTGACTTGAGGTGTCTCCGGTCTTTTTTTTTTTTTTTTTTTTTTTTTTTTTTATTTCTTTTTGAAAAGTCGAGGCTTTTAAGAGATGATTAAAATCAATAGTGTGGTAAAGCTAGGCATTCCCAATGTGGATATTTAACTGCGCTGGGTGTAGTTGGGATTCAGCTCCAGGCCTCTCTGTCAGATCACTGAAGGTCTATTTAGCCATTCTACAGGGAGGCTTTCTTCCTTTTCTTTCCCCTTTATTCTTCTTTCTCTTTCTCCTTCCCTCCCTCAGCTTTTTTTTTTTTTTTTTAACCACTGAATTGGAGAAAATGATTGGCAGATGACTCTTGGGAAAAAGAGCTCAGTCCTTTTCCTCTCTCCGAGCTCACAGGATCACGACACTCAAACGCACTGACAGGCAAAGTGGGCTCGCACACACACACACACTACACACACACACACTCACACAGACATACACACAAATACATTTTAAAGGCAAGACACATAACCACTGAGGCAAAAATAAGGACAAACACATTTTCACCCACTCACACACATGCGCACACATGCACACACACACACACACACACACACAGGAATTGATTCGATGCTATTCCTATGATCCTTGACACAGTGAGGCAAAAATAAGGACACACACCAACTTGCACGCACACACACACGCAAAGGAGCTGTCTCGATGCTACTGCTAAGATCCCTGACAGCTCAGTTTACATTTGCAGAAATGAACGAGCCCCTCCTAAACTCCATGAGGAACGGGGCATCACGGACACGGTTTGCTCCCCATTTTCCATCCAAACAAGCTTAATTTCTCGGTGCTAACATGCAGCCGCGGCCACGGAGAGTCATCGCGCGTCCTCTCCTCAGTCACCTCTTCAAACTTTGCAGGGCGATTCTGAAACGAGCCGACGTGACACGTAGTAGTGACTGCAGCGTAAAGGGCCATGACAAATTCTTTCTCTGGTTTCGAGCTGTGTAAAACGCGAGTGAATAATCACGGATACAAAGGCGGCTGACACAAATCCTATGAATAACATATTGAGTTCTGAAATATGCAATTCCCCTTCATCGTACATCAGTAAAACCAAACTAAAGGAACTCCACAAAGGCAGACAGCCAGCAACAATGTAACAACATGAGAGGATACACTTGATTCCACAACAAAAACGCTAATCCTCTGAACGCACGCCACACTCTTCCCCTTTATCACCCATCAGCCTAAAAAGACAGCAGTCTGTAAAATAGAAACTAGAGGGAGCCTATAATAGCAGGCACCCCGCAACAGTGAAACACAAGAGGATCCACTTGATTCCACAACAATAACGTTAAGCATCTGCCGCCGCCGTAATCACAACCCTCAAAAAAGAGTCAAGGGTGCTTCGCGGGCTGATTGTCTCTGAGCTCTTGATGAGCCTCCATTAAAGAGATGAGAGAGAAGGAAGGGGAAAAAAAAAAAAAAAACTGAAAAGGAAATCAAAAACTTTAACAGGGCCAGAGGGAAGTGCTACACTAATCAACTCCACTCTGCCGAAATTATAGATGAATTAAGCACTCTGTTAGTGATTAATTAAACCAAGAGATTCAAACTAATGAGACCACACAGAGCAATATGGGTGGGGTTAAGAGGCAGAGGGGGTGGTCTGTCAGCTTTCTAGTGTACATTTCTGCTACCAATCATTGAAGGAACACTTCCTGTGACTGCTGTGCTCATTAAACAGTCAAAGGATAGACTTAAAGGGCCAATGCCAGTGATTCTGCATTTTTAGCAAGATGACAACAAAATGTACATTTCTGCTGATTTTCACCCAAAGCAAGCAGTGACACTTTAGAGCTCCGATATCATTTTCCCCTACCGTTTATCCAGCCATTGCTTTCCATTCATTCCACTACGATTTGAAAATGAACTTTCAAATGTGTGCTTGGATGACTTGAAATTGGGCAGAGCGAAACAGTCCCTCCGCCAGGGAAAATAGTCCCCCGTGGGAAACGCTGCTTTAATCTGCAAATAATCCGTTTTGTGGTTTATGAATGTTTACGATTTGGTTAAACACAGACGCAGAACATTATAAGGTGGGCGTTGTCGACCAAAAAAATTCACATTTTAAAATCGAGCGATCTTGATTATATGTTGTGAAATCTCCTGTACCCCGACATAATCTGTGAAGTGGTTGTTGCAATGTAAAAGGTGGCTAAAATGTAGTAAATCAGCCAGGTCTTATGGCAGTTTGTGCTATAGTCACGGAACTGTAATCTACAGATTTGTGTCAATCAGTCAGACCTTCAGAAGTAATCTGTTTCAGTCGGCAGTGTGTTTTGTGCCTGTGCCATGTATTGTGGAGTAGTATAACTAGCCACAATGTCTGTGTTAGGAGGGAGGCGGGGCAGTGGCAGTGGATGGCTCAATCAACACGACTTTCTGAGGTGAGACCAGTGTTTGTTTTCACAGACAGAGACTGTATCCAGTTTCTGTGTTTTTATGCCTAAAACTTAACTTTCCCTAACCTTAATCAAGTTGTTTTTATACCTAAATGCAACCCTTCCCTGACCTTAATCAAGTGTTTTTATGTCTAAACCTAACCTTCCCTCACCTGATACACTCTTTTGGTGGCTAAAGCTACTAAAAATGTAGCTCCCTCTGGAAGAGTTTGTGTCCACAGACACAAATCTGCAGATTAAATTTCATGAATATTGCACAAACATGAGACAGGGTTGAGTAAATGGACCAAACATTCCCAATCACTGGTGTGATCCTTTAGCACAGTTCAAGTAAAGAGCTATTTGCAAGTGGACTGGGTCTGGTGAGAGGGCAGTAGAATATCAAGCATGACTGAGAGTGACATGTCAAAGTAAGTCATCTGAACTGGCTTGGTCATTTTACCAATCTGGCTGCACAGCAACGAAAGGTTTCACTATAAAAGAGCTTTTTCACATTTCAACAGGCTCTCCTGCGTAAAAGTTCAGGAGCAATTGCCTTTAACATTAGCTGCCCTAGGGATCCGCTGTCACCAGCAGCTCTCAGACCTTTTCCCCTGCTATGAATATGAATAAGTGCAAACAGGAAAAAATCCCTCCCGAAGTGTACAGGATGATCTGGGAGACAGAATTAAGTAATATTACCATGGCCTATACCTTTACTTGTGTGTACATGTGTAGGCTTTTCTCCTTGGCTAATTTTAGTGCTTTTCTCTGGCAACAGTATGTACAATCAAGACATAAAAAGCCACAATTAAATATCACCTTATGTTACAAATGCTAAAACAGATCATTTGCAGGCAGTTGGTCACAAAAGAAGATAATTGAAAATTTTTGAAACAAATGCCTAATTTTTGTTCAGACAGGCACATTTATTGCTTGTTGTATAGAGTTTGTGCTGTATTTGTTTAGTCCAACCATTGAGAGCCATACGCATATAGATTTTCAGTGCAACCAGACGTGACATCATGTTATTTCACCGAGTACAGTAGTTCCTCCTCTCTGGCTGAAGGTGAGCTAATCAATGAAATGAGCTGCTGTAATGCTGGAATACCAATTTGCATGAAATGGATGCATTTTTTTGTTGATGCTTCAAGAAATTAGAGAAATGACAGTGGGCTTTCCTGCTCATATGTGATGGGTTTCTATCACCGTCTTTGAACATTTTGTAATTTTTAACCAAAGTACAAAAACGCTTATTTTATCAGCATTTAGAAGCTTTACTTCCCCTGAGTTTCAAACAAAGCATCACAGCCAAAAAAAAAAAAAAAAGAAGGTTTGTAAAATCAACTTTTCACAGCCAGTCATTTTGATGTGAAACAGCAGGTAAACACAGGTATTACTAATGACATAAAGGTTCCATTCCATTAAATATTCGGCTGATTATTTGAGCGATCATTTTGCATATCAATTAGATTCCACAATCATTTTTCCATCCACAAGGTCAGGCAGTGTTAGAAATGTTGCAGCAAATAAAATACAAATCAAGTGTCCTTCCATCACTTGGGCTGAAGAATTTTTTTTTCTTTTTCTCCCTCTGGCCATATGGAAGCTTCAAAATGATACTGATACTTACTCATGCAAACACGTAGCCCGTATGTGCTGAGATCTGCACCGAGGTGCTCAGGCACGTGCACGCACACACACCGGGGTTTGACAGACATTTACAGAGAAGAGGGGGGGAGTCTTGCCTGAAATCCCAAGCGTCTTGCCTAATGTCAGGAAAAAAATCCTATCGAACCAAAATCAGAAAAAGATGCTTTATTTATCACTGCACAGGGATTTTTTAAAATGCCTTTGTGTTTTTTTTTGCTTGGGCCTGCTAAATTGATCTGAACAGGTTGATGAAAATGGGTTCTGTCAGGCTCAGCTCAACAAACAAGATGTAACTGATTGATTAGTTACGTCTCCCGATATGTTTGTGCCAAATTTCATGAAAAATGAAGTTGCAAGGTTGGAGAAAAGGCAGAAAGCTACATGGATGTGTTTGCAGTGAGGAAATGGATGGAAACTCAGATGGTAACCTCAAGCTGAATAATGCAGCTAGCTATAGAGGAGAATGGAATGAGTTGAACAAGAAACTAAGATGCAATAATAATAACTGACCAATTAGCCAAAACCTTAACCAATAAGCCAAAATGACCACCCAAAATATATCTATATCTATATCTATATCTATATATCTATACCTATATCTATATATCTATGGATTTTTTTTATTATCTATCTATCTATCTATCTACATAAAAAAATCTCTATCTAGATAGATAGATAGATAGATAGATAGATAATTAAAAAAAATCCATCACTATACTAGGAATCACAAATTAGTGCCCAGCCATAATAGAAAATTAAATCATAATCACAATTATGTTTGTAGAACAATTATTAGGCATTTTTTTACTGTAGCCACTTTGACAGGAATAGCAGGGTAAAGACAGGTGTGATTGATTATAATTAATTAAGGTTCACTACCATTCAAGTGCACCAGAGCGTTTCCTGTGAGCCAGCATGAGTGAGTGTCTTTGGAATTGTGGGAAATGGTGTTCATTAAAACCTGCTATAACTAACAAACTCTGATAAAGAATATTTCTTGTTCTTTTTGATAACTGATGGTGCCTAAACACAAGGTCAGCTGCAGGACACACTGTTCACTGCAGTTATGTTTCAGTGCTGGTTTATTTTCGACTTGTGTAATTCGGATCGTCTTATTTTCTTATTTCTGAACCAAGAAGTTACGGTTTCACTTGGGCTCCCTATAGCACTGTTGTTTTAAAACTAAAGGCACTTTTCCCGTTCTTCATGTATTCTTATACCATTCTCCGGCTTTCTGTTCAGTTATTCTGTGCCGCCACCACCCCCCACCCAATCACCCCAAGCCAAGGTTGACACTTCTCTGTGCCTGTGACTGACAACAATAACAATAAAGAGTGAAACTAGGGTGCGGCGCCTGTGTTTTCAGCCACAACAACATCTCAAACCCCTGCTCGCTACTAGACAAAGATCTCTCTTACTCCTGTACCTGCCCACCCACCACCTCCTCCTGTATTTCTACTCTCTGAAAGTTGATTTCATCTGACGTGACAGAGCCATGGAAGCCATGGGCGGAGGTGTTACAAATGCTCTGTCACCACGCTAACATGGCAGCGAGCGAGCGCCCCGACAGCTCTCGGATGCGACTTGGGGAATCGGCATCGATGCTCTGCCTCGCCTGCCGCCTGTTTGACTTCAGTCTTTATCTCTCATTTCAACTACACCAGCAAAGTGCTCTGCGCCTACCCTGTTCAGCTGGCCTAGTTTTGATACTGGTGAGGGAGAACTCGCTGGCGGGGAAGCGGTGGATGAGCGAGGCGAGCGCTGGATGTGCTGGATGCCGACGGGAAAAGTTCCTGGTTCAAATGTTGCGTACAAAAGGTAAACACGGTTCACTATTTGGGTAAGCAGCACTTTGTATTTTGCGGGTAAAGCACTAAAGCACCATCTATAAAGATAATACATTATCGGAAGCACTGAGGAGCGGAAAGCAAATAACACCAGCTTTGTGTGATGCAACAGGGACCGACACTGTCAATAGCACTCAAACAGACATTTCATTTCAACGTAAATAAGGTGTCACTGGAGCGGCGGCGGAGGAAAAAAAAAGTTAATGCATATCGCTCCAGAGTATCAGACTTCCACCTTTCCTCTGACTCAACAGTATTATCAGAAACTGGGGCTGGCTGTAATTCAGCCTTCCTCATAGATCTAATCTCTGCGACGTGATCAGTCAGCTGCTGGGATTTGAAGAACGTCTGTGTGCAAGTGTGTGTTTGTGTGCGTACGCATATCACTGTTATCATGTGACAACCTCATAACTGCACATTTTAGTGATTTCATGTTTTTAAACTTCAACGGAGGTATTGCATCTTCCACTATGGGTTGAGGACGTTCAGCCACATCTGCAGCCCCGATGGACAAAAACAAACCGAAATGCCCATTAAAATGAAAACAAGGCTATTTATCTTAGTTCTGGGAAAGATTGAAGTGCTAATCCACAAGACGTTTCATTTTATTTGCTACTTGGTTAATAGTGTGCTGGAAACATGAAATGCACCGCTTCCCATATGCCAAAAGATTTTTCCCAGCATAGAAACCGCGAACCACAAATGTAAATGGCTGAATCACAACTGTGCTATATCAATCAG
The DNA here is from genome assembly GCF_902150065.1 of Myripristis murdjan. NCBI lineage: Eukaryota > Metazoa > Chordata > Actinopteri > Holocentriformes > Holocentridae > Myripristis > Myripristis murdjan. The sequence continues at coordinate 24,018,053 of NC_043999.1, read as the reverse complement.
TGGCAGAAAATAGCAAAACGGACACTTATTAAATGGAAAATGTTGCAGATTGCTATCTTAATCCACACAAACATGCCCAGGCACCTAAAGCTGCATGCACACACAGGGAAGGCAGGCTTGTCTCATCTCTCAGCACTTTGTATGTGTGTGTGTGTGTTTGAGAGAGACACAGATGATCTGAGCGTGTGTGTGTGTGTGTGTGTGCACGCGAGCGCCCGCAGTTCCAGACAGAAACCTGTGGAGAGCGTCTGTTGGCAGCCAGACAGAGCAGCCTTGCCAAACCCCCTCCCACTTTTAACTTCTTAATGGGAATATGGCAGCCCATCTACCTGAATAAATAAGCCTACTAAACATCAATAACTCCCTGAAAAGAATATGTGATGCTGAGAGGAAATTAAACCTCATGGGGAATTGGAAGTGTTAATTTACCTTTAAGGTGGATGTTGCTGCTGTAGGTACTAAGGATGTCTGTATTTGTTGAGCCAATTAAATTATCTTTGTACTCAGATAAATCTAAAAGTGGGTGCAGCATATATCTAAAATGAGTGTGGTCAAGATGAAATGCTAAAAAAAGCTACTTATTGTCATTTCTCACACTGAAATCCCTGATTTAAAATGGCCTATTATCAATGACAATTAGGTGTTAAAACAGATGGATTGGCTTTTTAGAGCCGTATTAAAAATATTACAAACAGCGGGGGAAAAAAATGCACCCTCAAGTTGTTATATGCTTGCATGAACAGCATTAACACTAGGGGGTGTGGTGGTGGTGCGGGTGTAATATGGTCAATTATGAACGGGAAAAAAATAGATTTCCTCATTCAGTCATTTAGAAACATTATTATGAACTATACTTTCTGCTGTGAAATGCCATCTCTCTCTCTCTCTCTCTCTCTCTCTCTCTTTCTCTCTCTCTCTCTGTACTGCTGCTCTGTGTGCATGAGTCAGACTCACTAAGACACAAAAAGAAATCCCAGCCCCTTCGCTTGACTGAAAAGGAAGAATCAGGTATTTTTGAAGTTGCTGTATTCCTGGCTTCTCTACCATGGCGTCAATATCATCGGTCAATACAACAATATTGCTGATCGTGCTTACATTAAGAAACATGCCACTAAATACTGTGCTCTGATTGAATGATACGGGGCAACTGAGCCATCCATAAAGTAGCACTGGAAAAATGTCCGTTATGGATTGAAAACTTTCAGTCTTTAGTCTGTTAGCGGTGCTGCTACAGGTTGTGCTTCCTCTGATTCTCTGTCCTTGCTCTGTCCTCATCCATCAGATGTAGTTCCAAATCACTGTTCGCTGGTTCATGTGGCCTAAATAAGGTCGGCCAACAAAATCAAAACACTCCTCACCAATTTCAAAATCCAGAACGGAGCTACTGTTAGTCCTTTTACTGAGATGAAAAATTAAGAGGTGTAGACTTCTCCGGCTTGTGGCCTTCGCATCTCTTTGAGAGCAAGCCCCCAGGGAACAGCAGTCGGCACGGAAGAAATTGTCTCTATCCTTTTCTTCTGATTTTGTTGGTCGACCTTATTTAGGCTGCATGAACTGGCGTACAGCAATTTGGAACTGTAACTGAGCAGAGAGAAGCAGAGAGGCAGAAGGAAGCACAGGAGACACAACCTGCAGCAGCAAGGTTAAACACTGAACGTTTTGAATCCTAAAAGGACATTTAAGGGTGTTTTTCAGTGCTACTTTACAGATGACTCAATTGCCCCATGTAATTCAACTGGAGTCCAATTTTTAGTGCTAAGTTTCTCAGTACTAACACAAACAGTGAAACTGAAGAGAAGTCAGAATAAAGCCTAACTTTAAAAATACCGAAATTGCCCTGTAATGAAAAGAGGCAGTTATATTATCTTCAATTTAATATATTATTCCACAGCTATAGGCTTACTATTGAAAGTTCCAAATAATATTGAAAAAATTCAAAAGCAACAAATATTTGTTATTTGTGCTTTGGTTGTGTTCAGAATTGGGAAACATCCCTAGCTGGTATTATTATTACTGTTGCTATTGTTGCTGTTGCTAGCCTTATTACTAAAAATTGTTCAGTTGATAACAGTATCTTCAAATAAACTATGATGTCATTTTCTGTGTTTGGAATCATGCTTTACTATACTCAAGCAAGTTTAGGTAAGTTACGTTTTTACCTGTCTGTCATTCTGTCTGCATGCATTTGGGTGAAACAGTATGGCTCTTAGTCCAAAGATCAGTTAATAAGATTCTGGCCGTGATCCAGATCTTGGACTTCAGTAATTAGACATTTCTTTTCTTTTCTTTTCTTTTTTAAAATTTATTGTTGGATGTGTTTGTGGGACTGCTGACTGGGACAAACATAAAACATTTTGAAGGCTGCAGCTTGGAAGTTTCAGAATTGTTCAGCATTGGTGGACGTTTGTGTTCCACTGGATGTTCTCTCCTTTGCACTTCTCATGATGTCGGACCCTATCTTCAGAGGATATATCAGAATATAAGCTAGGACGTAATGAGTTTTCTGTTGATGCTTTGTTGAGTATGAGTGGGAATGAGCGTCTTCAGGGGAAAACTGCACAATGTGTTCTGTCCTTGGTCCTGAGCTCTGCTGAAGAACAATGAACAGGTTTAAAAGCAACCATGAAACAAAGTATTTGTGTAGGAAATATATGGGGCTGAGCTGTAAGTTATAGGTATATATTGTCCATGTTCCACTTTGAATTTTCTATTGACAGCAGCAAGGCCATGATGTTCATTGTAAGCAGCCAGAACAGAAATGGATGATTGCCTCAGGTGCTATAGGTTGACCATGTAAGGATGAGAAAAATCAATGCTTCATTATGTTTGTCGAGCACTGCATCATCAGCATAAAGTCTCACTTGCCATTCTTACTGTGCATTCAGGCTATAGGAGACATGGCCACAAAATGGTCATCACTGCTGAGTTGTTGTGTAAGTGTTGCTCAAGTAGGCTACTCGGTGACGTGGTCATTTTTAATGTAGGTCAGTGAGTGGAGCTAATCCTCAGGAGAGAAGAGGAAGGGAGTAGAAATGTGATTGGTTTATGCTTCACCACATCACTGGTGTACTATAAAAAAGTTGAAGCCAGCTGAGCTTTTTCATACAGCGCCATATGTTGGGTGTTCGTTTGTAGCTTCATGATGATGGCTTTCATTGAAAATGAAGCCACACCTGTTGCTTTGTCACCGTAGTCTGAACATGGCATTACGCATTAAAGTTGAGGGAATCTGAGAGGAGCCTTTCACAGGTAAACAACTTCTAATTAAAAGTAAAACCTCACCCTCCAGCAACCAAAAAGGCAACATGAAATAGTTCAGAAAGTACACACAGAATGCACAGTTACACAAATTCACATAGGGAGCTACCTAGTAAAACTACAGTTTTACTGGTGGTGGTTAAAACTAGGGGCAATTAGGGTTACATGCCTTGCTCAAGGGCATTGTAAATGCAGTTGCTCACTTTCCCTGCTGACATTTTCCCAGCTGGATAACCTCTGCTTCCAAACCTCTGGGTTATTGCATCCATATACAGTATAGCCCTGTTCCTAAATCAGGTTTTTCTAGCCCAATTAAGTCCTATTACATGCCTCACCAAATGGAAATATGCCACTACAAACACATACAATACCAACAGTACAATTGATTTCTTTCCAAATGACAAAAAGAATCAATAAACCTATAAGAGCTAAGCTACAGTCTCATTTTTCTCTATGAATTTTGAACACGTTGGCTTGCAGTGTTGACATGGGTCGGAGAAGCGGCCTGATTGGATTCAAAAGGCTTAGCTCTGCTGTGAGGAGTGGTGTGTTGTTCAGCTAGGTAACAAAAGGTTGTGTGCTTGTGCTCCTGGGGAATTCAGACGGGAAGGAAGAAAGACAGATAAAAGATGGGAAAAAGCAAGCGAGAGGCAGAGAGGCTTCAGAGTGTGTGATGCAGTGCATACTGTACTGGAGGTGTGTGGTTGTGTATGTGTGTACATGGGCGCTCTCATTTGGATATGTATGCATGAGTCTGCATATGCGAGTGTCATCGTTGTGCAAGGGTGGAAAGAGTACCAAAATATCCTGCTCCAGTGGAAGTACTGCTGCTTTGCTAAAATGCAACTTTAAAAAATCTACTTGAGTAAAGGAATGCATTTAAAATGTAGAAAGTTGCTGATCTAACATCTTTAAAAAAGCAAGCAATTTTACATGGTCTTTCCCATGCAATGCTAAAAAGAACAAGGGGTGAGAGAGTTGAACCATTTTACTGGGGTAAAAAACACATAATGGATAGAGGGAGAGTGGAGAAATTGCCTGTTGGTTAACTTACCTGTAAAGCCATAAGCACACAGACACATAGACACACACAGAAAATCCATATATTTGATGCTGACTCTCTGACATGCACAGTGTTTTTGGTTGTTGTCTGGATCAGTTCATGTGAGCATTACAGAGAGGAAGGACAGCACGCTAAGGAGAAGTGAGCCTGAATCTCTTCATGGCAGAATCTTTCCACCACGAAAGGAGGAAGGGTGTGATCAGCACCCATGCTGGATGTGATTAGTTCAACACGCTCTTCTCTCCAACTAAGCCTGCTTCCAGCCTTCCTCCTAACCCACTTTCCAACTGATAGCTGTGGCTTATGCACCTGAACCAGACAAGGTGACATTTATCCATTTAGCCATCCCTCCCGCCTCCGTGCATATCAACAACCAAAGTCATATATCATGGCTGTTGTTGCGGCTCCTTAAATACTGCCAACTGGCAGATCATGGTGGGGTAATCAGTGGGTTGGGATGGGTGTGGGGCAGGAGGTGATTATGGGGTGTCACGCCTCAGCAGTCTCGCTCTGTCAGTCAAGTAAATACAATTGTTTGTTACATGTGCAACATTAGCTGATTACTCCACAAGCTCCACTTACGCTCATAGCGGCTGTATTTTATGGCCGACCATAAGCCTAAATCATTTTCATAATGCTGCTGTAATTTAATGTAATGCTTGTCTTGCTGCTGATTTACATGCAGCCAAGGCGCAGCACTCTCAGCAAATGAGTTTGATGTTGAAAAGATGTTGATACGATGTCCTACATCAGGGTTGGAAACAAGTGTAAATATAGCATATGGTGTCCATAGCTGCTGCCTGGATAGTCGTGTGAAATAGCCTAAAATCTTTCTGATTCAAAATTGTTTCCGAAGCTGTTTTAAAAGCTACAATCAGTAGTTTTTTTTAATATGCACAAATACACCTGTTTCATCAGTGTAAATCACATAAGTGGAACTGTAATAGATAGGCATGCCTCAATCCACCTATTTGAGACCTTGTGGATTCGCCCCATTGGCCCTGGTATGGACACTTACAGGAAATAAAGACTAAGTAAAAATTAAGAGCTACATATTAAAGTGTCCTGAACGCCAGTGAGTGCTCTATCTCACTGACATAGATTTCATGTGTTTATTATAAACCAAGAGACATACTGTAACAGGATCACTTTAAAAATGTGCAGGATCACTGGTGAGTCTCTTGGTTAGTAAACCCATAAGATCTTTTGAAATGTACTTTTTTTTTTTTTTTTTTGCCAATTCTTATTTTCATCTATGTCAAGTTTCTTTTTTGAAGAGTACATACAGCGATCACACTCTGGTCACGCTGGTGAATTTGAACATGCTGTGTGCAGTTTACTGATGTCACCTTGCAGGATTTCTGGGTGCTCTGGCTAATGTCCAAAAAGCTTTACTTTGCAAAAGTTGGAAACTGAAACTGGAGCCTTCAATGTGCAAAGTTGCCTCGGGGAGCTTTAATATGAATGTTTCATGGTGCTATGATATCATGTTGTCAAAATGCTGGGCTTGTTTGGATTGATGTTGAACCTGCACATCCTGAAAACCAAAGTGGTTGGACTTGGCCTCCTCCTGCATGTCACTGTCAAATGCTTGCTGGCTTGTGTTTTCTGAATTAGACTAAATGCTTAGCGCTGTCGAAATGAATCAGGTAAATTCAGAGATGGCAGCGTGGCAGTTTGTACAGTGAGCAACATGCACGGCTCAGGGCCAGACAAATCCAACCGGAGAAACTCAGAACCTCAATAATCACAGCAGAAAACCACAGCAAATGTCAAATCAAACCGTCTGTCAATTCTGAACAACTCCAACAAAAGTTGCTCTGTGCCTGATTGCATTCCCAGAGGGTGTATTTTTTAGTTTTTGGAGGGGGGAAAAAAACAAAGACCATTGTGTGGATATCCACTTGCTAATTTGAAAAGCAAAATCAACAGTGAACACGGCTGACTTGATGACAGCTGTCAGTGTGACAAGAGGTATTATCAGGTGGGATTTAAATTGTTATGCTAGAGGCAGCCAGGCGGTGTCCAGGAGGGATTTGAAAAGACAGAGCTGAGGAGGGTGGGGTGTTTAGTGGCTGTCACTCAAGCATATATCTTCTGTATTTCCAGCAGGCCTTTACATAAAAGTTTCTGCACTGAATATTCATGAGCTATAACATCCCAGCAAAAAACATGTTAAAAAAACAAGAACTACGCCACTAGCTATTATATAACTCAGGTAAACACTGGTGCAGGGTACAGCAATTTAACACAGGGTGAATTTTCAACTTCATATCTAATTGCTTCAGGAATCAGTCACAGTGGTGAGAAAGCGCCACTTTGGACAGTGTTGATTGGATGAATGCTTTAAGCTATACGCTTCAGTACTACAAATGTAACAGTATGAATCCTCCACCTCTGGCTGCAATGCCTTTAGTTCTAAACAACAACATTACAGTGGTGCTAATCTAAAAGCTACATGTTGTTTACATGTTTTTATATTTTCATTGTTTCTTGCACTTATTTAAGACATGCCGGCAAGCTTTTGACAGATGGCGACATGCGAGAGGAGGCCAAGTTGCACATCAACCCAAGTGAGCACACAATTCTCACAATATGATATTATGGCACAGTAGAATATCATATTAAAACAGCTCTGGAAACTGTTCTGAACTGGTTTCAGAAAGATGGTGGTGATGCCACAAAATAAGACTCTCAACTTCCATGAGAATATCCTGACCAAAAACCATCCCCATAGGTTGAGAGTGTAAAACTGGACTGAAAAAAACTGTTATACACAACACAACCTACAAAGTGCAGGGCTACAAACACATCCACTGCATGAGCACCATCTCTCCACACACTTAACTGATGACTTCATTAATATACTGACAATATTTTTGTAGAAAGTTTTGACTTTTAGGGAATATTTGTTGATTAAATATTGCCATCCAAAAACTGAATTAAAAAAGGAGTTATTTTTGCAAACAAAATACAGAACACTGGAAATAGCAGCACTTTTGTTTCCCCTAATGGACAAAACAAACCAAAACGAAACTAAAATTGAGACCGAAAATGTGTAATACAAACCAAACTGTGGGTTTAATGAACTGTTACAGCTGTAAGAGTTACATTTTAAAGTCAAGCAACCTCTGCTGGTTGTGTAAATGACAATAAAGTGGTGTGTAGGGAAGTGAGGTGATGTGCCCTCGTATAGGAGGCAACCAAATCCACATTGGGAGGTGCCTCGGCTCCCCTACATGGGACTTTCAACTGAGAGACCACAGTTCACTTCCTGTGTGGAGCGAGTCCTGGTTCTGCATGTTCATTATTGTCACCATGACGACAAAGGGCCGCTAACCTTAATCTCAAACTTATCCAAGTATTTTTGGTGCCTAAACTTAACCAAACTATGATTGTTTTGGAGCGTGCACACCACGGCTTGTGGCATATCTCCTGCTGCCAGTAGGGGGTGCTAATATAGGAAATGCTGCTGTGGGTTGTGTAAGAGGGTAGGAACAAGTGAGCTATGCGGTCATATGGGTTATATGAACTTGCTGGTTTTCAGTGTTGGTGCTGATTGAATTTGCAGGGATAGGTCAAGATAATAGCCCAAAAATGCTGTTTTTCTGTGATAGTGGAAGAGAAAAGGTGATTTTAACAATATGGTCGAGATAACAATTTCCTCATTTAAAAGACAGCAGTGAGGTCTAAAGTAAGTGTGATGCAAAAGCGGAAATGACAAAAACCAGACAAGTCAGTAATGAAAAAGACATCTCTCCTCATCTTGAGTGGCCTGATGGCAGATGCGCTGATAACACCTAATTCCTGATGTCTTTGTCACCTCTCCTGAAACATCTTATTTCCCTCAACCAGACGCATCAAATCATTTGTCTTCCAATTCCTAATCAGACAGAAAACACTCGTTTTTCACAACCACATTTTTTTTCTTTGCTGGTGAGTCACTGTTGTAAAATCAATTATTAATTCTGCCGTGCAAACTCAGATGAATCAATAGTGCCACTAGAGGAGAAGCTAGAGGGGGGAAAAACACACTGGCATGTCATGCATTGTGGTCGGAAGCTGTGCAGTGGCCAACCTCCATGTCCAACAATATAGCAACTGAAGGGATTAAGACACCAAATTAGCACTATGGGATTAAATTATCTCAGTTCTGCACACTTAAAACAGCAAGAGGAAAAAAAAGAGAGACAGCCTAACAAGGGTAAGTACTGGTGAAACAAATGCCTGTGAACACAGTCAGCCATATGCCAGCCTCCGCCTACACTTCCCAGCAGGCACTGCCCTCTTGTTACGGGCCTGTTTGGTGCCTGCTGCCAACATTTCACTGGCAGGAATCTTCTTGCAAGGCATGCATCCAGTCAGCACAATAGTCTAACACCTTATTTCAGGAGCCAATCTCGTCTTTATTTCAAATGAAACACTGATCTGCAACAACAGAGTGGATTAAACAGCATCTTTTCATTTCTATATTGCAATAATATAAAGCACATAAAAATGTCTTTCTCTCTAATTATATGTGCTATTTAATACTGATAGCCCCTGCCATGTGAGTATATAGACAACCTTTAGTAAATGGACTGCCCTGAATAGCTTGAGTGCTTTAACAACAGGGTGCATACAACCTTACCATTTTCAACCCTTGCACGATTTAACGGCTTTTTCCCCCTCTTTCAGGCGCCGAGTCATTGATAATCTATTTCGAATAGGTTCTAGCATTGAGCATGTACAGCGTATAAAATCAATTTGGCACTCAGCGAGAATTGACAGTTTAGAAATAGAACAGCCCAACAACTTCCAACAAAGGCGATTCGGAGGTGAAATCCGGTGGGCTGGCGCAGCGAGCGGCTTACCCAGTGTTCTTATCTCTTGGCAAAGCAAAGCCATGTCGCACGGCGCCACATGGCACCCGGGCACACATTCAGGCATAGACACACACACAAACAAACACATACACACACACACACACACACACACACACGCCGAGAGAGGCTTTTATGAGCCATTCTCCAAAAGCAGCTTCAACAGTTCAAGAGAGTCGCCATCAATAGCACTGAACCTGGAACCCCTGCCAGGTTGCTCCTTAAGATCATTAGCCCTCGGGTGTCAGGGTGAAAGCTGGAAAATGTGTTTTTTTTTTTTTTTTTTTTTTTTTTTCCTCAGAGGGGGAAAAACCTTATTTTTTCCTCTGTTTATTTTTATATTTTTTAATTTATTTTTTTCTTCATAGCTTACTGGGGAGATGACAAGGCTAATCTGGTTTATTAGGATCTTGGTTATATTAAAAAAAAAAAAAATGTAAAGGCAGAGGCACAGAGGGTTGCCAGTTTCCTCTTAAGTATCTTCAAAGTTAAAAAAAAAAAAAAAAAAAGAAAGAAAAAAAATATGATTCTCCATTTTGTAGGATGATGTCCATATTGTGTATAGATGTGACATCCAATTCCATCAAACCAAATTATCTTGTGTCGTGTGCATCATTTTGCACACATCACCCTGGATTGCAGCAGAGCATATCTGGGATCTTTGGAAACTTTGGGGTCTCCACTAGAATTTGAAATCAAGTTCTGTGGGTTTGAACAAATCTTGCACCCATGGGTGCGACAGAGGTTAGAACTCGAGCCTCCCTAAGCAACAACAGCAGAAGACTGTGGCTGTACTGGGCTCAGTCAGTTTTCCCTGGATTAATACAGACTCGGATAAAAAAAAAAAAAAAAAAAATCCAAAAGTGGTGTTAAAGTGTTAACATCAACAGCAGTGGTTTCTCCCTCAGTAATGCCTAAAAGTCGCACTGTCAGACAGACAGAGCTGAGAGGTAGCGGCATGGCTGAATGGGTTCCAACCTCAATTGCACACCAGAGGGAGTATTTAGAGGAGGAGGGGGGGAGTACATTAGGAGAGCTAATTAGGATTATTAGCAGGGTGTAATTTATTCTGCTGGGACTAAAACAAATTGCTCAGCCGTTGTGGAGCAAAATCGAAAATGAGTGCAGAATTACTGACAGCCAAAGAGAGCTTTCCCCATCATGCCTTTTTAAAGCCGGCGTGCGTTGCGGGAAGTGGTGAGATGATGTTAGCAACAAACCCGACCCCAGTGGGCTTCAGCCAGTCGACTGATGCCACGGGGTAATTCCAAATGATGGTGGGGTGAAGTGCCGTCGGCAGCTTAGAGCAGATTAACACCAGTTACAATGATCATTCATGATTAACACTGCACTGATGGGATGATGCACAACTAGCTGTCCAGCATATGATAAGTGTTGATGATTCAAGAGCTGAGGAGACATGTTTCATCCTTCCTGTCTCTCTTTCTCTCCAGTGAAACTATCCAGTAAAGCGCAAAAAAAACGATAATCTTAAATAAAAATAAATATGGAGGCATTCACAGGTCTCAGCTGAGTTGATGCTTGCCATGTTGTAGGAGAGATTGGGGATTCTCCAGGCATAATGTGAATAATGTGGAGCCTTGCCAACGCTGGAGCCAGCGCATCATGAAAGGAGGCCTGCAGATGGTTCCTCACCATGACTCACCATCACAGGCACCTCGCCGTATACAGCGTGTAGGTAGCGCCTGCATACATGCAGCATGACACCACCCAGGCGCCTTCCCTGCGGACAATTTCAGCACAGAGTCACATGAAGAAAATGAGAAACTCAGGTGGGATGTGATGATAACGCGCCACAAAGGACGGGTCGGAGCCAAACAGCTCGTACATCATCCATATCAAATGAGATAATCAGAATGCACCATTGCTGAGGGAGTTTTTCATATATTCGACAACTGATTCGCAATTGCCCTCCCCATCTTCTCCCGATGCTTCTCTCATTCCGTCTGAAGCAGCTAAGGGGGATGGCAAGACAGCAAGCCAGCTAATAATACAAGTGGAGGAAAGCCCTTGATGAGATCCGAGGGAATTGAAGCGAGATGGGGTTAGCAGACTCATATCAAACGCCAACGCTCGCTGCCACGGAGCGCTGCGCAACTTGGCACATTGCCCTCATGTTTATGATGGGGGAATAGTCTGAGACCACGTTGAATGCTGTTGAAAGAGAGCCTTCAACCTGACAACGTGTGTCCCACAGAAATGTCTAATGCCTGGCACCTCTAACTAAATCATTTCATTTAGACCCTCTGATGTGCAGACAGAGGGGATGTGAAATGCATTTGCACGCCAAGCCTCTCTATCAGTGGCTGTCCTTGTGAACATAATAAACCGATTTCTGTTTGCACCCTTGTCACATCACGGTTGTCTGACAAGTGCCTGGTACCTTGTGGGAGATGTTTTTAATACTGTTCTGTCATTCCAGACAGCAAATCCTGCCAAACTGTCTGAAAACTAGTTAGGCAGCCATAGGAAATAAAACAAATCAAATCACTAATTAGGGGAGCGATGGACTGAGGCAGACAGTGCTGCCAGAGTAGATGGCATGGGAGATGGAGAGGTTGAAATGCCAAGCGTCTATCTCCCAGCACCCTTAGGCCAGAGTCCTGCAGACACTGCAAGTCTACACCCAATTTACCGATTACTCTCTCTGTCCTGACTCGGGTTAATAAAATGCTAACCGTCTCAATATCCATGACGGCACTTTGCTAACTACCTTCCCTCTAGTTAAATTCAGCTTTTCTTGTCCTTTTTTGCCCCTCTCTCTCCCACAGAAAGAGACTGTAACTCTCTTCTAGGCTTAATCAGGAAGATTGCTTATTAAGGCAAGGCTCCCGGGTCCCTCCTAAATTGGGCATAGGACAGTCTCGCCAGTGCGATAACTACAGATTTATGTCAGAATTACGCGTAAATAGCTGCTCTGGTCCTTTCCCTTCTTTAATTAAGCAAGCACATTTTCCGGGCCTTCGTCTTTGGCCCTGACCATTTCACTTCCCTCTGCGGGACAGATGCTAGCTTACAAAGCAAGTCAGCCATGAGTAGGACGGTGCACAAAGGAACGCCGGCCATTTTATCGCTCTCCCGAAACTTTTCATGGGTGAAAATCTCAGTGACTGTACTTTTTGGCACGTGAACCCCTGTGTGGGTTCAGTAAGACCCCACTCGACAATAAAGGCTACTGTGGTGTCCTGCAGCAATCCATTTTGCTTCAGTCCTCCTAGAAGTGGCACATTTAAACACATGCAAATGCTACAGCACCATACAGAAATGCAATATGTGTACATAAAGGGAACTTCCATATATGGTGTGTGTGTCCATATTGAAAGTGCACTCTGCAAAACTGAGGGTTGAATGATGCCGGGACTGTTTAGACTCAACAAGGTAGAACTTATCAGTGTGTCAGGCCAAAGATGAAAACCATGTAGACTATACCTTCATATTTTGTGCTTATTCTATGCTTTTTTTGGGTGGTAGAGTCTAAATGGTCCTCATCATATCTCTAATGATGAGAACCACGTGGACTCAAATTTCCTGTTTATTCCACATGTTTTGTCAGTTGAGTCAAAATGAACCTCACATCAATGCAATTTCACATCATGTACCTTTAAATACCCACATATGAAACACATCCAGATTTGGCACACATACATGTTCATATATATGCCTAACATACATTATAAATACCTGTGCAATATCACCACTAAATCCTTACTGTATATAGAACTACTTACTGTATATATAACTTATTTTTACTTATTTTTATCTATATTGTAATTTATCTTTTTTATTTTTTGTTCTTTATTATTACATGTTTGCACTAAAAGGAGCTGCTCTTAATCTCATTGTACATGTGTATAGTGACAATAAAGGCATTCTATTCTATTCTATTCTATTCTATTCTATTCTATTCTATTCTATGCATCATCCCCAAATGTTGTTTTCATATGTACATGTATAGGTTAGGGATAGTATATACATATTTTTGATTCATGTATTAATATATGTGTAGCATACAGTATATGGCAATACTTCTTTGGTGCAGCAGCATGTATATTCATATATCAAATTTCTGAATGGGTAAGGAGATTTATTTAATATTAATGTTCTTTTGATGCCTGTCATATTTTGGAATTGGTAATCTGGCCTATATGCAGTTATCAAAGACGTGTCAGACAGCTGACACATGATGTGCACACATTCAAGGGGCAGCTAATGTCAAGAGATTACTTCTCATTGGCACATCAAGGTGACTATATTGGAACATGAGAACACCGCACCGGCGTGCAATATCATTTTAAAACCGACAGCTTAGTCACTGCACTTTGAAGACAACTATATCTCTGCCCTCTCATGTCCCATAGTTCTATTTTTGATGCTGCAAGAAGGCACGCCTCCTAACAAACTTTACACTTCTCTTAGCTGCGGCTACTCATATCTTCCAGGGAGAAAAAATACCTGAGATGAGCCGCGGAAAATGCTCTTATGCAGTTCATGAGAGGGTACTCAGCGTTCAGTATTCAGCATTCAATTTCCATCACTGATAGCATTGCTATTGATTCACAGTTTGCCCTGTGCTCAGCGTGGGCCAGACACAACAGATCTTAGGGTTTTGGAGCTGTCAATCAAGGTAATCCAGGAGTCTTTTTTCGAAGCCTGTCAGGGCGAGGCGAGCGGCCTCACGTTTCTCCTCAACAAGGCCGAGGAAGACAGAGCGGGCTTCAAAGCCATCTGAGAGGAGAGGGATACTCCTCTGAAGAAAACCAGGGAGACCGAGCGGGGAAGAGAGAAAAAACCCCACAAAACTTCCTCAGCTGCTGTGAAAGTGACTTCCACTTAAAATAGCTGCTGTTACTTCTCTCCATTAAACAAGCACACATTTATGCTTAGAGCAAACAATGTCTCCAACGGGGAAATATACCCTGGACCTTCATTATTTGTTTACTGTCCTTTTTTATTCTCTTGCTGAAATTGGCGAGTGGTGCTCAGCGGCTGCTTGTAGACCACTGGCCATTTAAAGCAATCAATTTGTTTATCGCTAGGATCTTTCCTTCACTCGGGCAAAGTGACCTGGCTGTTTTTTTCTCCGACTGACTTGCTTTGACGTCCAGAAACAACACACACTCATTAATTTTTTGGCTATCTCTGAGGCTATGTTCACACTGCATCACCGAGTGTCCCAGTTCTTGTATTTTTCCATCACATGTGACACAGATCTGATGTTTTCTACTCTTTGCGAACTGCGGAAAGCTGCATGGAGCCTGACTTTTTCCAATCCCAGTCTGGACCACATGGGTATGCGATGCAAAATCACATCCCGGGGCATGTGACCTACATGCGCCTTGCATTTGAACGTTCAAGTCAGAATGTGTCAGCGTTGCCATGACAATGAGTAATCCTTGTGTCATTCACCTGGGATGTCTGTCATCGTTTTGGCAGCTTGGCTGAGCAACGTTAGCGTGAAGGTACAACAATAGCATTTTGACAGCCAATTTTGATTGTTGTTTTAGTCACATTTGGATTTTGTCAGTTTTAGCCTAGTTTCTGTGGACAAAAACTTGTTAGTCAGTGAAAACGAAAGTTTAATCTAATTCAACTGAATCATTTCCCAAATGTTTTCTTTGTAAATTCCTCATTAAATGATTTGTTAGTGACCCTTACACAGAGATTCGCCCACACTGTTTCCCTCCAAACTGAGGCCAGGAGTGTTTTCATTTATCTATTTCCACCAATTTTTGATGAAAATTATATTTTATATAGTTCTTGTCAACAGTGGTAAATTTTTATGTAGTTTTTCTCTCAGTTTTCAACAAAATGAACACTGAATTTGATCTGTGTTTGGGGAGATGTATCAATTCAGCTTCGAATCAAAAGCACATACCGAAGCCACAACGCATTCAAAACAACTGGGGGAAGCGGATACGTGTGACGTCTTCTGTTGCTGTTACTCTGCACACACACGTCTTTCCAGTATCACTCACTTTATATTAGTATCAGACATGGGTAACATCCTAGAGTAGATATGAACAGTCATCAAAAACATAAATAAATAAACAAATAAATCAGATGCGAGCAGTATTTCAGAATTAAAGCCTGTGGTGTGAACGCAAACATGGACACAAATAGACCTAGACACAGGCGCACACACACACACACACGCACACACAGCAGTCACTCCAATAGGTATTTATTGTGCTGATAACTGAGGGGAGGCCCTGCTGCTTTGAAACGCTGAGCAGAGATGGGAGAGTGTCTGCCATGGGTGTGGGAGTGTCCCGCCACCCACCATGGATAAAAATGAGGGATGGGATCAGTGGGATTGCTCCATTCAAACTGCCCCACTTATCTGCTGCAATTAACATTACAATCCCCAACACAAACAAAATGAAATCACGAGCGCCTCTTAATATGCATGCCACTGCAGGCCATGGTTACAGCTCTGTGACTATGTCACAACGTGCACGTGTGTGCGCACTTGCCATTTTGAAAGCTGTGCCCCGAAGTGGGAGGGGGCATTGTGAAAGTCACCGAGCTCTGGAGGTGGGGGGGGGGGGATCCGCCCAAGAGGTTCGAAGAGCAATTAAAAGTCAATGAATCCCTCAGCCCGGCTTCCAGCCGCCCACTGCTGTATCTCCATCTATTCTTGGAGCCCGGCGTACAGAATGGAGGGGAGGGGGGGGGGGCGTCAGACCACAATTTTCCATGAGTGATGAACTGTGAAATGCAACAAAAGCCCCCATTACCACAAGAGGGATTTGGAGCCCACAGTGTAATAGAAGAGGAGAAAAGAGGGTAAAAAAAAGCCTTCATCAAATAAAATACATGGGTGGAGAAAAAAAATCCCTGTGTCATAGAATTCAAACTGTGAAGCCCTGAATGGCAAGTTCATATTATGCATGGGTCTTCAAATCCAGAGAGATGAGTGCAGCCGGCATTTAACAATGAGACAGTATGTTTTTTGGGGGTGGTGGTGGTGGTGTGGTGGTGGGGGCTTGTAGACACTTAAGATAAATCAGAGGCATGAGAAACCAATAATTCCTCCGCTTGGGTTCAATTCTCATTTTCTACAAACTCATTAAATTCAATATTCAGAAAGCAAAGCCAAATAGAAATAAAACAGAATGTTTTTGTTTCCCAAAATGAAGCTTTAGCCCCTGCCAAACTGACTCTACTCTCGAATGTGCAAGAAGTATTTTTTTTCTGAGCGACATCTTGCACTTTCCTTTTTTTTAAAAAAATAAAAAAATAAAAAAAGAGATAATGAAAAATTTCCACTCTTCAGCTCCTCTGTGCTCACCTCTTCCCTTAGATTATGGCAAAGGCAAAAATATGCTGCTCAAAACTTTGAAAAAAAAAAAAAAAAAGCCAAGAGAGCCCTGTGGGAGGCTGGAGTCAAGGAGGCCCACTGTTATCTTGTTGTGGCAGAGTAAACGGCGATGCGACGCTGAACGCCTTGATGGGGCCCAGATAGACAAGTCGCACACAGCACAACATCACAGAGCTGTACCTGATGTTGTCTGCATACCAACGTTCCACCAACTTCTCACCAAGTTTACTCCCTGCGAGTGAACAGCAAGTTTTATTTCTCCCTTTTTTACAAGCCTCTCCCATTCCCACTGGTGCCACAACCATATAGCATTACATCATGATGATGATGACGATGATGATGATAGTGGTGATAGAAGTGATGATGATGATGTGGTAGTGAGGATGACGATGATGCAGAGGAGGACAACCAGTGGAAAAATGCCCACACAAGAGGTGCACTGCAGCCACATGACAAGAGCAGTGAGTGCACACATACACAAATTGAGACAACAATGCAATTATGCCATTTACATAATTCAGTGCAGCGACAACTTCCCTAATAATGTGGCTTGCATGTGTAATGCGGCTATCCCTCTGAAACCAGGCTAAATTCACTTCATTTCTTTCAAAAACATGGGGAAAAGGCAATTAGCAAAAAAATTACCAGACAACTTGCAAAAAATTTGTAAAACATTTACAAGAAAATTAGCTCAAAATTAGCATAAAATACAGATAATGGAAAAAAAATGTTTCCAAGAAAGAAAGAAAGAAAGAAAGAAAAAGAATGAAAGAAACACAACAACAACAACAACAACAACAACAACAACAACAACAACAACTCCCCCCACCCCAAGGAAATTAGAATAAAATCAGGAAAACATTACTTACAAATTGGGCTCTAAAAAAAAAAAAAAAAAAAAAAAAAAAAAAAGAAGAAAAGGGTATTGATGATCATTATGATTATATATTTAAAATAAAATTACCACAAATAAATAAATACATAAATAAATAAAACAAGAAGATCTGTCATGAAAATTGTCATTAAAAATATTTATTAAAAAATGACCAAAAATAAATATTTATGGAGGAGAGGAACACGAGCTGCATCATGCAGTGGCTCTAATTCTGTTGGACCCGCGAAATGCTGGGGAATTCTGGGAAATGTAGGAAATCGATGGGAGTGGACAGAGCAGGCTGACTGAAGCAAAGACGACACAGCAAAAAAGTAAATTACAACAGAATAAATGCTGGAGCACGTTGGACTCCATGAGTTGATTATGTATAAAGAGAGAGTTTTCAAGCAGGGGTGTTTGTCTGGCATGCCTCTTGTTAGCCATCTTGCCACTACACACACACACACACACACACACACATATGTATGCTCACATACACCCCCCCCTCTGACTATGGACCATGCATGGCTGCACCACAACATGCTTAAAACCGGAATTATGGGAATTTCTGCCATCACCTATCTAATGGACTTGTCTTGAACCTGGCCTGGGCTGCTTGATAAGTGTGTAAATACGCGGCTGCCTGGAGGAACGAGCGCCAGGAGGAAATAATGAAATGATATAAAAATCCAGACGGTGCCCGACACTCATGCAAAGTTTATGGCGGGGCATGTGACAGAGAGAATATGAGGAGGATCCTCCTGTGACCTCCTGTGTGTGTAACCTTCAACTGAAGCCCACACTGATGCAGAGTGACTGCCAGTCTGCACCGCTGTGCTGTGCTAGACACTATCTGACCCAGTATCACTGCACCGCTACTGTTGCAAGACCATGTATCAAACCACATAAGTAAGTAGGATTAGGGCTAGTTGTGGGGGAAGGAGGAAGTAACATAAAGTCTGCACAAAGAAATGCACAAGCTCCTGAGGTTTAATAATATCAACATTTCAGTCACATATTGATCTCTATAGGAAGATGCACTCTCTTCTCCTCATATTATTGCCTCCTGATATAATTGCCTTTTTTGGTGAAATTATGTGTTTTTGAGAAATTTCTAAATATGTTTCTATTTCTACTTTTTTTCACAGGAATTGTGCTCTCTCTGTTTCATTTCAGAATCAGAAGCAGAATCATAATACTTTATTGATCCCCGAGGGGAAACTGGGTCAGTTGCAGCTGCTCAAATTTTTGAGAGAAAAATATAAGATAGAAAAATAGAAAGGGAAAAATAAGACATAAAAATGAGACATAAAAATAGATGCATTAGAAATTTCTAAAGGTTTAATTTAAGTTTAATTTAATATGTTAGTTTAATTGAATTCAGGCTACATACACGTATACTCTATAGTAGCTACATAGTGTTGTGCTGCTGCTGCTGCTGCTGCTGCTGCTGCTGCTGATGATGATGATGATGTGACAGTGATTATATTCAAGAGCAGCAATCCTGATGAAGATCAATATGTGATCGAAATGTTGATCATGTTATTAAACCTTTGGAGCTGGGAAAAGGCAGCTGTGCACAGTTGAGGAGCCAAAGATAGTGTTAGGACTATGGATAGAGAGCAGGTACTTGCGTGTTGCTCTGTTTTATAAGTAAATGAATAATTATTTATGTCTCCTCAATAATCACATTTCCAGGCCATGACCTAAAGTCTACCTGGAAACAGGAAAAATATTTAAGAATACATTAGGTATTAAAAATGTATACAAAAAAAGTGTGCCGACTGTTTGTGTACATCAGGGTATTGAGTATGAGTGCAGCGTTCAGTGTCAGTGCTGAGGCTGAATGCAGCAACAAGATGCGTCTGACAGAGCCTTTTTCACAGCAGCCATTTTGACATGAAGTAGCAGGTAAACAGGTGTTGCCAGTGATGTTAATTACGGTTGTGATCCATTCAAAAGTGAGCCAGGGT